>NC_040014.1:538564-885876 GCF_000972845.2 Larimichthys crocea | reverse complement strand
ACATCTGTGCAAAATTACACTTACAGTTAGTTAAGAATTGTTTTTTTTTTTTTTTCAAGAAATCAAATTCAGCAGTGTCTCTCACCTTGGACTATGTGACTAGAATGTAGCTTTGGGTTAAAATAACGGCGGTGTCGCCAAGGGTTATCTGGACCTTACTGATACATCGCTGTCCCCTGGAGGTGCCACAAAATAAGTAACTGATACACTGTAGTGTATACCGTCTTTCAAAGTCTTGAAATCCTGAAGCAAAGAATTTTATGTTTGATGTGAATGGCAGCCAGCACTGCAAAAACAACAAAAAGAAACAAATATGACCCAATGGAAAAGAAATGATTCTTCAACTAGTGCTGAAGGCCTATTGATGCAAACATCTGGCAATTGTGAGTTTTTATTTTACTGTATATGGATCTTTTTAGTCAGAAATGTTTGAGACTTTGAGATGTAGCGTTCACCTTGAACTAACATATGTCCCTCACTTAATGTTTACATTTTAAGATTTGCATTGTTGTTGCATTCTTTAGGCGATCTCTCTATTTCTGTATCATATCAACACAGAATTAAATGACACTGTATGGCTGCATATGCTGCTAACTTGTGAGGCAGCGGGACTCGTAACAGTAGTGATGTGAGAGTGTAGATGCTGCACTGCATCAGTTATATCAGAACCGCATAGCATTTCATCATTGAAAAGTCAGTCATGGCTTCCCACCTTGAGAGTCATGGCTTGACTATATTATGTGGTCTGTTGATTTATTTTTTCCATATAATGATGGCATTTCCAATGGCAATTTATGTGTGACAAATCAGTAGCTGCTTTTGGGCTTTCACAAAGTCAAATGTGGTCGGTAGTGGAGAGTCTCTCATGCCCTCTCGTGAGGCTCATGTATTCAGAAACTATCTATTGGAATTACGAATTATGACATCTGTATACCAGGTTATTTATTTCCAAGTTAATTTACTTTTTGATTAGCTAACAACTAATGCTACCTTGCCAGCTAATAAGCAACTTAACTTACAGACTCTAGTGAGCTAAGCATATTTGTTAAAGTTCCTCAAGAATTGGGTTTCCAAAGGTTGATATGAATCCTCTGAATGTTTGCGCTATAAGCTGGCTCGGGATTTGGCCTGGAGCATTTTTTAAACCTGGCAGGTCAGCACTGAGGTCTCTCTCTCTGTGTACTGACAGTATTGATATTCACCCTGCGCCTGTCTAGATGCCAGGACAGTGTGTAGCCAGGATGACCTTTACGAAAGGGTTTCTTGTTCATGGCATCTTTTTTCACGATTATGAGATAATTTCTTAATAACTGGGCATAATGGGTGTTGACATCATTTCAACTGTTTTGCCATTAGCTCCTCATCACCCAACTCCTAAATGTTTTCCTTTCTTTGGTCTAATAAATTTGAGCTTATTGGTGCCAAAGAGGAGTTTTGTTCCACTAAGAAACAAACTTGGACCTAATGCAGATCTCGGGCACAATGATGACATCATACCCAAGGATTGATATCCTGGCATATAAATCCAGACAATAAAGTCTGCATGCTCTGTGCTCCCAGCACAAAGGACAAAAAAAAAACAACAAAAATGCCCACAAAGGACTGAAATATATTTCATGCTCATGTGCAGCACATAATTTACTTTCTAGGATGTGGCATTTAGAGCTTTGTTTCTAACCACCTGGCTAATGTAAGTCCAGTATTCATCCCCTTTAGTTCTGTTTTTGGTCTTTTTTAACTCTTGAGAAAACTATCTGGCTGTTTAGTGCTTAAATGCTCCCCTGATTCCCCAGTTAGTTGTTGACTTTATCTGTCTGTGCTAAGCAGGTAGTGTACCATGAGTTTTTACAGCTTTTTTGCTGAAACAGCTGCCTGCTGAAAATGATGACAACAGACTGCCTGAACAATAAACTTTAAACTCACTAAAAAAACGTTAAGCTGAGGGGAGCTGCACATTCAGTAATAATTCTTTGGGGTTCATCACTATGAGTGACCCTTTCCATTGTCACATTGTTTTCACACTGTCATTAGTTAGTTACATTATTATTGTATACTGCCCAAACAATGACATGGTGACACACAACTATACTAGTTCCTTAGCCTGAATGGCTGATTGCTACTTAAGCTGTTTCAAGCGCAAAAGGGATAAAGATGGGAGAAGGTTGTGTGAGTGTCAAGTAAGAGACACCATAATCAGTCAGTATATAGAGAGCATTTTATTTGCATTGGTTTTGATGTATAGTTGTTAAAGCTAAAGGATGGACATATAAAGTAGTTCAAACTTAAAACTGTATAAAACATAGAGATTGTATCAGTGATGTCATCCATAGGTTTCTAAAGAGCCGTTTTGAAGCTCGGAATATGTGGCTTGGCAGCGCCATCTTGGTGGTACTGCCTCTTCTGGCCCTCTTTTGCAATTTTTTAGTTATGCAACAAAAAAAATCTTAAAATTCTATATCTTGATATTTAGATGTTCTTAACAAGTGGCAACCTTTGTAGCAAAAAACTGCAGCCACCCATAGATTTGAACAGGTGGGTTAAAAGGAATCACCCTCACTACAGTTGTCATGAATGGGGAAATTAGCTATAGAGACCAAAACTCTTTTTTGTACCAAATTGTAAATTGTTTATTTCTGCTGTGCTTTGATATTTTAATATGGGCCCTTATGGAGACTGACTTTTCTAGAGCCTGTCTCAAGTGGCCACTCAAGGAGTTTTTACTTCGGCTTCATTTCCCAGCCACTGAGGTTGTCTCTTGATCTTTTCCCATTTTTAGATTAACAACGAGGCAGAAGAGGCAGTACCACCAAGATGGCGGCTGCCAGAGCCACCATATTCCGAGCTTCAAAGCGGCTCTTTAAAAACCTATGGATGACATCACTGATACAATCTCTATGTTTTATACAGTTTATAGTTCTGAACTACTTTATAATCTCCATCCTTGAGCTTTAACAACTATACATCAAAACCAATGCAAATAAATGCTCTCTATATACTGACTGATTATGGTGTCTCAAATGGACATCTTGACACTCACACAACTCTTCTCCCATCTTTATCCCTTTTTGCGCTTGACAAAGCTTAAGTAGCAATCAGCCATTCAGGCTAAGAAACTACTATAGTTGTGTGTCACCATGTCATTGTTTGGGCAGTTATACAATAATAATGTAACTAACTAATGACAGTGTGAAAACAGTGTGACAATGCGAAAAGGGTCACTCATAGTGATGAACCCACAGAGAATTATTACCTGAATGTGCAGCTCCCCTCAGCTTTAACGTTTTTTTAGTGAGTTTTAGTGAGTAAGTTTATTGTTCAGGCAGTCTGTTGTCATCATTTTCAGCAGGCAGCTGTTTCAGCAAAAAAGCTGTAAAAACTCATGGTACACTACCTGCTTAGCACAGACAGATAAAGTCAACAACTAACTGGTGAATAAGGGAGCATTTAAGCACTAAACAGCCAGATATTTTTCTCAAGAGTTAAAAAAGACCAAAAACAGAACTAAAAGGGGATGAATACTGGACTTACATTAGCCAGGTGGTTAGAAACAAAGCTCTAAATGCCACATCCTAGAAAAGTAAATTATGTGCTGCACATGAGCATGAAATATATTTCAGTCCTTTGTGGGCATTTTTGTTGTTGTTTGTTTTGTCCTTTGTGCTGGGAGTGCATAGCATGCAGACTTTATTGTCTGGATTTATATGCCAGGATATCAATCCTTGGGTATGATGTCATCATTGTGCCTGAGATCTGCATTAGGTCCAAGTTTGTTTCTTAGTGGAAAAAAACTCCTCTTTGGCACCAATAAGCTCAAATTTATTAGACCAAAGAAAGGAAAACATTTAGGAGTTGGGTGATGAGAAGCTAATGGCAAAACAGTTGAAATGATGTCAACACCCATTATGCCCAGTTATTAAGAAATTATCTCATAATCGTGAAAAAAGATGCCATGAACAAGAAAACCCTTTCGTAAAGGTCATCCTGGCTACACACTGTCCTGGCATCTAGACAGGCGCAGGGTGAATATCAATTACTGTCAGTATCACAGAGAGAGAGACCTCAGCGCTGATCCTGCCAGGTTTAAAAAATGCTCCATGCCAAATCCCGAGCCAGCTTCATAGCGCAAACATTTCAGAGGATTCATATCAACCTTTGGAAACCCAATTCTTGAGGAACTTTAACAAATATGCTTGGCTAACTAGAGTCTGTAAGTTAAGTTGCTTATTAGCTGGCAAGATCGCATTAGTTGTTAGCTAATCAAAATGTAAATCAACTTGGAAAGAAATAACCTGGTATACAGATGTCATAATTCGTAATTCCAATAGATAGTTTCTGAATACATGAGCCTCAGGAGAGGGCATGAGAGAACTCTCCACTACTGACCACATTTGACTTTGTGAAAGCCCAAAAGCATGCTACTTGATTTGTCACACATAAATTGCCATTGGAAAATGCCATCATCATATGGAAAAAAATAAATCAACAAACCACATAATATAGTCAAAGCCATGACTCTCAAGGTGGGAAAGCCATGACAGACTTTTCAATAATGAAATGCTATGCGGTTCTGATATAACTAATGCAGTGCAGCATCTACACTCTCACATCACTACTGTTACGAGTCCCGCTGCCTCACAAGGTTAGCAGCATATTGCAACCATTTCACAATACAGTGTCATTTAATTCTGTGTTGATACAGAAATAGAGAGATCGCCTAAAGAATGCAACAATGCAATGCAAATCTTAAAATGTAAACATTAAGTGAGGGACATATGTTAGTTCATAGGTGAACTGCTAGATCTCAAAGTCTCAAACATTTCTGACTACAAAGATCCATAATACAGTAAAATAAAAACTCACACAATTGCCCAGATGTTTGCATCAATAGGCCTTCAGCACTGGCTGAAGAATCATTTTTCTTTTCCATTGGGTCATTATTTGTTTCTTTTTGTTGTTTTGCAGTGCTGGCTGCCATTCACATCAAACATAAAATTCTTTGCTTCAGGAACTTCAAGACTTTGAAAGACTGGTATACACTATGTATCAGTTACTTTATTTTGTGGCACCTCCAGGGGACAGCGATTGTATCAGTAAGGCCCAGATAACCCCTTGGCGACACCGCCGTTATTTTAACCCAAAGCTATGTTGCTACATTCTAGTCACATAGTCCAAGGTGAGAGACACTGCTGAATTTGATTTCTTGAAAAAAAAATACAATGTCTTAGCTAACTGTAAGTGTAATTTTGCACAGATGTAAAAATGTACATTAGGAAGTGAAACATGTCTCCCGTACTCAATGTAGTTTAGTTCATTTACTTTTTTTGAAATGTTTCTGACTATACAGACAGCTTTACAGTGTACTTAATAGGAACATTAGCTAGGCAGATTTAAAGTCCAAATGAACACTATTAATCTAGACTACTTATCAGAAGAGAAACGGTGTAAGTTTAAATGTTGTAAAATTAGGTTGTGATCTGAGGTGTGAATTACAATTTTGGCCATCGATTTTGTTTATTATATTTTGCAGCAATGGTTGCTTTTGTGCCCCTTATTTAGTGTGGTTTTCATGCTTGTACAAGCAGTTAAATTCAGTATTGATTTGGATGTATCTCCTCAGTAGGTGATAAAACAAGGGTGCATCATTAAGTCTGTTAAGTAGTGACTAACTTGTCAAGTTGTGAAAGGAAGGGTAAAATTGTTCTGCAGTAAATTAGGTTCTGTTCAAGCTGGTGTGTTCATATGTGTGTGTGCATGCCTCAGAGTAGATTGTTGTGGCATTGGATGAAAAATGTCTGCTTTGTGCATTCTTTGAAAGCTTGTATCAGTCTAGTTTACCCCCATGGTTTCCTGAGCAGGTGGTAAGTTCCAGTTAAGTGAGTCTGGGAGGGTAAAAGCCCTGTCTATAGTTATAGGACAGTTATAGGATAGATTTGTTTTTTTCTCTCAAGAAATAAGTCTTATTGAACTTCTCTGTTCCATTAACATTTTTGGGGAGTAAACTTTCTAGTGCCAAGCTACATCCTCTCCACTGTATATGGGGTGGTGACACTACATTAACACTGATCAAATTAATCGAGAAAATGGATAAATGTTGAAAAATGCGATTAAAGAAAGCCCTGAGAGTGCGACATGGCGAAGTACGGACACTCAGTTTCACAATCAAAGAGCAAAGTCATCTACTCAGAGCACAATATAGAAAAGTTTGAACACATTTCCATTAGAACCTGTAGAGTTCCTGATACAGCAAAATACCTCAAGTTAAAATGTCAAGGTATCTGATCAAATAGATTATGTAGCTTAGGCAAACAAACCCTGTCTTATAGTAATTACCCTGATATTCTGACCTTAAAATAATAATGATTAAATAATTTCCTTGGAAGCCTTCTTAATGAATACCTTTGAGAGACATTTTCATGTTTTTTCAAGTGGGAACTTTGGATCCCCACAAAACAGAAATGCCTCTATCTGACCCTGTGGCTCTAACACTACCTTCGGCATAGACACTCTCTTATTAACATCACTTCTTTCTGTCAAGTGGACAGATGGTGAAACAAAATAAATGAAGGACAGTTTTTACATTGGAGCCTGTGTGTGTGTGTGTGTGTGTGTGTATGGGCGGGTGTGTATGTGTGTATGTGTGTGTCCTTCCTAAGGAGCCTAAGTGTTTCACTTGTGTGTAATTTAATCAATAGTACAGGGACATTTGCCCTTGTCATTACACTCTAGGAGGGCAGACACTTCCAGACTTCCTAATTAGAAATTGAAGAAAAAAAGTTTTTTAAGATCCAATGATTTGCAAATCTTATATTCACTCTGTACAAAGACAAAATATGTCATGTTCAAACTGATCTACTGTACTATTTACACTCATTCTTAATTTAACACCTAAAACACATGTCAAAAAGTAGGGGCAGGGACAATAAAAAACTGGGAAAGTTGTTCAATACTAAAAAAAAAAAAGATAACACATTTGGAACATACCATAAAAGATTCATAGGTTTTTGGTGATCGTATCATGATTGGGTATGAAAGTGGCATCCTTAAAAGGCTCAGCCATTCACAAGCAAAGACGGAGCAAGTTCACCACTTTGTGAAAAACCATAAGGTTAAGTTTAAAAACAATGTTCTTCACAATTACAAGTGAAATTTTAGGATTTCACCATTTTCACCATATTGTCACTATAATATTGAAATGTCTGCACCTAAGGGGCAAGACTAAAACAGGTTTTGGAGCAACATACTGTATGCTACCAAACAAACATTTTTTTCAGGAACACCCACCTATTAACGCTTATTTTAACAATATAGTACCAAGCCACATTCAAAAGTGTGGCTGTGTTTTTATGAAGCCAAAACTAGCAGAGACTGTTGAGCAACTACATTCATACATCAAGCAAGACTTGAATAGAACTTTACTTTCTAAACTTTAACAATTGGTGTCATCAGTTCCTAATCACTGACTGACTGAGTGTTGTTAATAGAAAAGGTGAAATAGCATTGATACATGCTCCTGCCCCAATGTTTTTGGAATGTGCTGTTGGCATCAAATTCAGAATAAGCCGAACAGTAAAATGTATCAGTTATAATATTAACCATGCTGTCTTTGTACAACTGTACTGTAATATACTGTAGGTCAAAAATGACTTGCAAATCATTAACTTCTGTTTTTATTTACATTTTACACAGCGCAACCGTTATGGAATCTGGGTATTAGTATTATATGCAATATCATTTTGAATTTATATGAAGTTTAGTTTGAATTAATTGTCTTTCACGTAAATCTCTCAAACTTAATTCCCTCTGGCTATAGTTCAGTCCATTGAGCCAGTCATGTACTTTGGCAAAAAGCATCCGCCAATAAGATCTGAATATGTGTGATGTGCTCTGAGAAAAGCAGAGGTGCACGATCCATTCTTATGATGGCAGCTGGATAATGGGCAGAGTTGGGGTGAGCAGGTGAGAGAAGAAGAGTTTGACACACAATGACAGATATGGATACTAGACAAATGATGAAAAAGTAAAAGAACAAAAAGAACTGACAGAGCAGCACACATATCATGAAATGAAAAGAAAAAAGACCCAGTGAGCAGAAAAGAAGTGGAGCGTTATCAGGGCGCCCCAGCCTCAGCAAATAGAATGTAGCAGTATAGTAACAGGCGGTGTGGTGGAAACCCCATTTGCATTGAATGAGAGGCCACAGCCAAAACCTGCTGGCTGGACACGCATCCTAAGGGGAAGCAGAAAACCTTCACCTCTGTCTCTTTGTTTACCTGTCTTTCTCTATCTTTTTCTGTCTCTCTGAAGCAATAACATAACTCATAATAACATAACTCACAATAACAAAATTCATTATGTTGTCTACTGTCTCAAACTTCTTTCTTTTTTTGTCTTATCTGCTGTGTCATTGTATCTACTGTGCTCTTTTCTTCTGGTACTCAAAGGCATTGGTTGACCGTGATTTAACAGTACTTTCACAAAGTTGTTTGTGTAACTGTCTGTCTTTATGTATTAAAGACTTACATAAAGTAGCTTCACAAGTATCTTCTTTCACCATGACACTCTCACTGTTTTATCCCTGTGGGACAGAGAGACAGAGAGGAGAGAAATCAGGAAGGGAGATTATGTATTATAAATTCTATTTTTTATATTTGTGACTGGGAGATATACAGTACAGAGATATACAAAAGTTGGAGAGGGAAAGAAAACCTATGAAGGACACACGATACAAACAGAGTTTGACTTACCATAACCCTAATTTAGAAAAAGGATGAACATGTGTATGCATGTTGTGTTATCTCAACAGACTGTAGAAAATGTCACCATAATTACTTTGATTTCAATTTGTCTGAACATTTAGGAAAAACATTTCCTTTCACTCAGAAATAACATGAGAGCAGACTAGAATGGTTAGTATGCAAATGAACCAATGTCTAACAAATCAACATCTGCGAATATCCATATTGACCACTTACCGAATCATTGCTGGTTAATTGAAAGAATTGATTCATTGACCCACAAAGGATGTTTTAACTTGTCAGAAAAATGTGATTCAGGAACTGGTAATCTTCAAATAAAATAAAAAAGTGCATCTAGAGGTGTAACACAGCTTGGATATACGCCAAAGCAGCTGTTCAAAACAGGTGAGTTGCTAATTTTCAGCTCCTGAAAGGAAATGAGAAGCTAAGATGAGTCAATGGGCCCAAAATACAGCTTAATTACACCATAACTGTTACAAGTTTTTGCACCACACCATCTTTTTCATATGTGACACTGACGAAAAACATGTCATTGAATAAGAGGAGGTGAAATTGCCATAATACAAAATTATTTTTGTATTAAGTGGAAGCAGATTCATAGACCAAGAAATGACGACTGGTTGCATATTAGAAAGGGTAAAATGCTGATGAGCTCTGAGGCCCGTGTATTTAGAAATCTAAACTATAACTACTTGAAGCAACATCAAGGATCCACCAAGGTTCATTTAGTCCTGAACCGAGAGCAGAATACAGTTCCACAGAGTAAAAAACAGCTTATCAGTTTTTTTTTCATTACTGCCTGAGCTCTCTGAGGGTTGTCTTTTATGTTATGGATCAACAGGCTTTCAGAGCAAATGAAGAGAAGATGGAGTATGACTGAGAGAATTCCGAAGGGAGAGAGAAGAAATAGTGCACATGTTAATTTATTCTAAAGTTACACTATGTGTGCTGTGCTTACACTAGGGTATAATTATATCATTTTGAGAGGCAGGGAGGCGAGCAATGTCAAGTAAAGGTCAAAGAAAGTTGGTTACAAAACAGTTGACGAATATTACCATGAGCACAGCGTGGATTCACCCATATTCATTCTTTTGGTGTTTATATTGGAGAATTTTCATCTGGAAAATATTAGCATGGTGGAATACTAAGTGGATTTGGAGATAACTAACTAAAACAGACCATTTACTGGAATACTTGAATAAATGAATATGTGATTAAGGAGCATTTACAGCTACAGCACTGACAAATGATTGACTTAATTACTATAGGGAGTTATCTTTAATTTTATCCATCGATTATCAATAAGCACTTATGCATGGTTGCAGGGGCCTGAAGCCAATCCCAGCTGACATTGGCCAGGTTGTACACCCTGGACAGGTCACCAGTTAATTACAGGGCACATAAAGACAAACACCCATTCATGCTCACATTCACAACTACAGCAATTTAAAGTCACAAATTAACCTACATGACTGTGGGAAGAAGCCAGAACACCCAGATGAAAATCAATGCAGACATGGGTAGAACATGCAAACTCCACAGAGAAAGGTCTTGGCCTCAGCCACACAAAGGACCCAGCCAGCCAGTATGTTTGAACCTTAAAACTTGCTATAAGACAACAGTCCTGCACAACCTGTGACCTTTAAATTTAGATTTTATTTTATTTTACCTCTTTGAGAAGTGCAAATATGAATATCTTTAAATGTACATTTAACATGGATATAAAATCACATTTTGCTTGAGCACACTGAGGAATGAGATATGTGACATTTATCACAAATCGCAATTTACTTAATGGTTTGGACTTTCTTCTGAAATTACCACATATTTAACAATAATAACAAAATGTGAAATCTGTAATGGATTACTCTGCCAAAGTGTCCTCATAATTTAAACAGTTGAAATGATGGATGAGGGCCATCACTAGGAGTTTAATAGAGCTGCTGTCACAATACACACAAGAAACACTGCAGGATAATACACTTATTAGAGTGTTTACAGTGCCCATGAAGACACAAATATGTACAATTTAAATCAGTTTAATCGAACACACACACACATATATGCACAACTCTGGCTGGTGGTTAATTGCTGCCTCATTAAGTCCCTGTAAAGTTGTGATGACTCTATTACTGAAATAGACACAGTGGGGCAATCGAAGAGTGACAGAGTGGAGACAGAACATAAACCCTCTTTCCTTCTCCCCTTCCCAGCTGTGAACTGCTCTGCACTGGATTGATGTATAGATAGATGGAGGGTAAATGGCAAAAGGACACTCATAGCCAAATCAAAGGAGAAGAACCGAGCGAAAGACGGGGGTGTAATTGGTGTGAGGACGAAGGAGGGGAGATTTACGATGAAGGGAGGGTATACAGTATAAGATAGTAATGGATAGTAAAAGAGAAATCGCAGCATACATTTCAGAGATGTGCAGAAACAGACAGCCAGTGACATACAGAAATAGGATAAAAACATTTAAAAAAGTAACAATAAGAGAGGAGCAGATCATTTTAGGCCAGCTTGTAGTGTAATACTTTGGCTCGTGTGCCCCCCTGCCGAGCCAGTAATCCCCTGCCTCTACAAAGAAAAAATAGAGGAAAAAAAATTCAGAAATCAACTAAATGCTGACTCTAGTGCCTCTTTGAAATAAGAGGGTCCAATATATTATTGGATTATTTTGCAGATTTCACAGTGAGACGGGCCCATACTGAGGGTTTTGTTCAGTGAACATTGCACACTGATCTGCTTACTGCTGCTGTGTTTGATGAAGAAAAAAAGAATTTAGGAAGGTTTATTAGAAACTCTACACACCTCTATTTCAAGCAACTGCCTCTGCCGACTCCATAAAGGATATATAAATATTCAACACCTAAAGAACTATAGAAGACTTACAATAGAAGTCTTCATAATGGCACACTCCTAATTGAATGGTTTGACCTGATTAGATTCTGGAGCACCTTCTTACACAACTTTAAATAATAATTAGAGGGAAAAACAATTTTGTCGGAACTACTGTAACTGCTAATTGTTTTAGGATACAGGCTGTGTGAGAACAACTTGGCATAGAAGTGTTCCCAGATTACTTTATTATCCATTTGCATAACTGGTAACATTCAGAGCAGTATATCACTGTTATGGTGTGACATTAGGAAGCTCTTGTATAGCTTTTATGTGTGCTGTGGACATGTATTGCCATTGGTAAAGTGTCTGCTTCTCTTCACCTGGAGATTTGCAGGTGAATGTGAGGTTCTGGCTAAATAATCCAGCATGTGAGATCTTGCCATGAATGATAAACATTTGTCTCAAATCTGTTTCCATTCCCCAGGTGATACTTTGGCTAGGCTTGTTAACAGGAAGATGGTGTGTGCATGTGTTGGTCTGGTTAGCCAGTGTTTGGGATGAAGACACTGGTGGGTGACTGCAGTAGAAACTGTAGAATATGAAATCAAAGCAGAAGTTTTCTTCACACAAAAAAGAAAATAACACAAGAGATGTTCTTTTAAGTTATTCTGCAACAGTCTGGTGTTTGTTGCACAAATATTAACGTGTGTATTTGCTGTGCATTATTGTGATTTGACATTGATTGCATCATTCCAATTAGACACTGCAGATAAAAGAGGTTCACCAAAGTAAAGGCTTCAATTCAGGCTACCTTCTGACTGTCATGGATTGCAGAGCCAGTAGGAATCTTTTTTTTTAGTCTGACTGGCATTACAGTACTACCATAATCAGATTAAAACATTTTTTGTTAAATTTAGAGAGGTTTATACTGTATGGATGGACTTCACCAAATAAAGTGGTGATTTAACAGTACCTTTAAAGGTGTGTCTATGATGGAGTTTGGCCTTAGGTGATTGTGTGACCCTAAGTAGAAATTGACTCTATGTTATTTTTATTATCAATGTTAGTTTATTTAAAATGTGACTTAAATAAGACCTATGAAATACTTCACCCTAACAGATGGATGGATGGTTGAGCTTGTTCATTATGAGGGACCCATGGGGCTGAGCTCCCCCAGAAGAGACTCTAACTGCCCCGAAAGCAACAACATTTTGAGGATTTGAGTTTAAGAGGCCTCAAAAACTCTTTTATAGAAACATTTCCAAAGCTGCAGTGAAATCTAAATGACAATGTGTCCTGTCAATGGTTGTGAATCTGTGAGCATGGCTCTGCCCTAGTCAGTATTTCTCAAGTATATCCACTTACAGCCAAGAAAAAAGCAGAAATACTTCAACATGTACTCACCGTAAATTGAAGTCACTGTCCCTATTCTTCCCGTCCTCCCCCTCTTATCAGTACACCGTCTTACAAAACCACAAAGAGGAATCCTGCAAGATGAGATGACATGACTTTTCGTCTACTCCTTTTTCAGATACATTATCCATCAGGTTCATCTTGATAGTTATTGTGTGAGTGAGGCCATTAAGGTACAGTTTGTGATAGATAGATAAATACTGCTGCAGTAATACTGAACCAGATTGATGTGCCTGTGATGTAAGAGGTGCCTCTGATATAGCATCTGGTCGAATATGTGAGGTCTTTGAGTAAAACTCTCCCACAGATCCACCTTTGTCTTGGGAGAAAAACAATTAGAGTTCAGAATGTTTGATGAGGAATCCTAGGAGCGGTTCAACAAGGCCCCGGGCACTAAGGAACTGAGGAGAGGCAGAGGGGGACGATGCTTAACCTTCCCAGTCTGCTGGTTGTTAGTAAATTTAGCTTATGCTCTTGACAGAATATGTACTGCTGATATGTGGGCGTAAATGGATGTCATGATCTGGTTGGTGAACCTATCCTGTAGGATTCCAATTAGGAAAGCTAGGTCGTTAGTGATAAAGTAATTGCAGGCAGACTGTCTTGGTCCTGTGCTATAAAAATGTGTTACAGCAAAAAGAAAGAAAACACTGTATTTGTTCACATTTTGGAAGAAGGACTTGACCCTCCTACACAAACCCCCGAGCTTCATGAAGGTGTTCTCTTTGTCTCGGTTCTTGTTGTTGATTCCTACACAGAGCGCCAAAACCTTGGCAAGCTTGTGGACACCATACATTGTGGGCATTAAAATATTGCATCAGGCTTGGCTGTGTTTGTTATGTAAGGTAGGGTTTACACAATCTGAAAAATGACCTTTCCCCTATAATCGACCATTACTGGATCAGGTGCAAAAAGCAACATGGAAAAGGATCCAAATGTGGAGACACACAGAGCAGGTTTAATTTAAGGCACATTATACTGGAATCAATTGTCTAATAAAAGGCTTACAGCTGATTAACTTGATCAATATCTGGCAAATAAACATGGCAGATGGGTTACAGGAGTAAGCAGGCTGGGACACATTGATAGTAAAGCAACACTGATGATCTGGCTAATTGTTTGGTTCACTTTTTAAGGTAAATTTGTGGCAACTGGGCCTGGTTGTAGATCCATAAAGACGTTGTGCCTCTCATCAGACATCTGGCTAATTAATAAAGTTGTTTGGGCATATTGTAGGATTGAAGTTGTAAGAAGTAAAAGGGTAGATGACATTGCCTGGAAAGTTCTACAATAAATACATGGTCAAGAGCAAGGATGAGAGTCTCAGAATGAAGAGAGAGGCAGATCAGGCTACACCATGACAAGCTGTGTGATAAGCTGAACTGTGTATTTTTCCTTAGAAAGCTCTGAAAGCTTGTCAAGGAACACTTTTAGTTAAAAAAAAAAAGTGTAATTAAATGCCATGACCCTACTCTCTTGAAGTTCTTGAAGTGCAATTTGGGCTAAAAAAAATCTTTTTTGTGTCCCTTGATTCAAGCTTTTATGTCATGAATTAGCAAATTCCCCAAGCAAACTCTATAAATGAACTGAGATTAATTAACAGCTTGGAGCGTCAGAGTGATAATATGTACTCTGGCTTGAAGAGCAGAATTGCTTTGCTTCAAAATGTTTTCTAGTGTTCTTGATTGACAGTTTATTATTAAATTATGTCATGCTTTGTCATTCTCTGAGATTTTGATTATACGGTGCTATAACTAAATGATGGAAATATTTTCTTCTTTTCCCTTTTTTAATTAATCATTAAATGACCCCTCATGCACTGTTGTTGAGGAAGACTTTCTGTGTATGTTCTTAACATTTACCTAACCCCCATGGATTTCAGTTGTCATAAACTTTGCCAGAAAATGAACTCCTCATTATAGGAGAAATGGCTGAACCCTTGGCTGGTGATTTTAGAGAAGTTTGGTTTGTTGCCAACTATTTCTTATTTAAGTTGGAGGACAAACAACAATGTGCACACATGGACTTTGTGGGAAGGATAATATGAAATTGGTGGTTGTATGCTGTTCAATGTTGTTCAGTCCATAAAATCAAAATGTTGTTGACGGCAGTTTGTTCTGGTTTAAAACCAGGTTCCTGGAATAAAGGCTTTACAGCCTGGTTTCTGTGTGTGTTCAGTCACTGCTGTATACAAACACTGCAACCTGTTTAATCAGAGGAGTCCTTAACTGTGCTGAAAACAGAGTGTGGGATGACAGTGTCTTCACTGCTCAGTAGATTGGTACCGTTTCGTATGTACTTTGCAAAACTCCATTTACTTAAGTGCATATTTGAGGGTAATAAGGGATTTATGCAAAGCATCCCAACCAAAGCATTCGTCTCTGTCTCACCTGCTGACTGATTCTTGAGCAGCTCATGTGTAAATGTCACTTGTCTTTCCTCTCATATTGAGCAAAAGTTTGCATTGCTAAATAGTACAAATTAATGTTTTGATCAATTTTAACACTTGGATTGGTTTCAGACTTCATTATGCTGACTCTCATCCCAGGAAAGTCCCAAGTCTGAGGCCATGGTTCTCTGCTGAAAGAGACAGTGGAATGCGAGGAAGTCTTGTTCATGAGTGATGGGGAAAATGGAGTGTGATATAGACCAGCGGAGTGGACCAGCATTGGCAGTATTGCAGACATTGTACTGAACTGTTGTGGGGAAGAGGGAGCCGAGCCGGAAAGGCAAAGCTCTCGGTTTTCTATCCCATCTATGTTCCAACCCTCAACTATAGCCATGAGCTTGGGGTAGTGACTGAAAGAATGAGATCATAGATACAAGCAGCTGAAATGAGCTTCCTCTTCAGGGTGGCTGGGCTTAGTCTTAGAGATAGGGTAAGGAGCGCAGTCATACGGAGGGAGCTCTGAGTAGAACCATGGCTCCTTCACCTCAAAAGGAGCTGGATGAGGTGGTTTGGGCATCTGATTAGGATGCCTCCTGGCCACCTTTCACTTAAGATATTCTGGGCACATCCAACTAGTAGGAGACCCCAGGGCAAACCCAGAACCTGCTGGAGGAACTATATAGCTCATCTAGCCTGGAAAGGAGCTGAAAGAGCCAGGAGGAACTGATCCCAGGTAAGAGGAAAAAAATGGATGAATACTTATAAATATAATATAGTTTTACAATAGTTTGTGTAGACATTGTCACTGATGTTGCTGCTATGTTTGCCTCAGAATCAGCCCACACGTGCAGTCTACATCTAGTTGGATTTAAACTGAACAAGAGGTGAAAGATCACATTGGATTTTGAGAGTGATTTATTTTAATTATCTACTTGCCATAACAACAAGGTCAGTTTTAGTATATAAAAATGTATATTATCTGAAACATTGCACAAATAAGTCTGCCCATTTTTATTAGTTATGTTATTATATTAGTTATTGTGACCCAAAACATCAAGAGTTCATTGCTTTAATATAATCATTTGCTTGCAGTATCCACAGTATCTTAGATAGCAGATTGAATTTAAATGTCTGCACATTCTCATGATGTACGTGTTTGACTCTAAATTATAGTTTGACTCTGTTTTGTTGTCAGGTTTGTCTTACATCATGTTCCTGTGGCAAGCTACACCCACATTTGCCTCATTAGAATAAAGTAATTTAGCTGCCTTCCAGAAAGCTTTCACAGCTTACATGCAGCTTATCGTTGAAAAGCGCCTTCCTGTTGTTTACCTCATCATTTGGCTGTTTCCAGGGCACCTTTGTGGGCCAAAAATCTATTTATTTTCTGTTTCTGGAATTCATTCACCCAGGTGTCTTAGATGACTTACAAAACACAATAACAGTGGGAGTGAGGTAGTATAATGCTCTAATCACTTGAATCTATTGATCAGGGAATATATCTAATGATGTATGTCTGTGTCTCTTGATGCAGACGTTTGTGTGTGTCATTCTGATTCTGATTCTGAAGTTTTCATCTGTTTTTAATTTAAAAAATGCTATTTAATGGGGGTAGAAAATTGACTTTGCTTTCCTTGATTTAAAAGCAGAGGTGCAGTTGCTCTCCAGTGCACAATGTGCAGTCATTTTTGACAATGCTCATTTTTTAGGTTGATATAAAAACATATCATGGAGAAAGTTTGGAAGTTAACAAATACACAGATTGTCAGGCCTAGGGCCAGGTTATTTTGCCTCACAGCTCCCAGAGGATACTTTCTCTTTGGTGTTCTGTTTTAGTCTTTGGTGTGGTCTAGCTTTCCATATTGCACTAATGCAAGTTCTGCAGCAAAACATTGTATCCCTAGTACAGCATATGTTTAAGCTTTTTTTTATAAATCTCTAACACTGGTAGAGTGCATTTATTCAGTCTGAGTTTACCCACAAATTAAATACTTCTGGGTATGGTCCACAGTCTCAGACAGCTGTGTTGGTTTTACCTGATGGGATAGTGCTTATTGTCAATGACAATCTGTCTGGATAAACATTCTCTCATTATCGACAGAAAACAGTAAGGTACATAGTAAAAGCGCTCTCTTGCACATATACCACACATGAATAGAGTGATACTTCTGTTAGAGCATATGGAAGTGTCAGTAACAGATACTGATACAGAAGCCATAATGTCTGTTAAATCAGACCCTCTCTCACAAGTAGACAAATGAATCATGTAGGAGTAAAATATAAATGTACAGAAAACTGTGTAACTTTCACTTTGTTTGTTTTTTCTTTTGAGGGAAAATTTGTATTTATAATTAGTCTTTTGGGAAAGTCTTTGTCTTGTTTCCATTTGAATGTGGTTGGATTACCAACTGGCTGAAGTGATAATTGGATTACTTGCAAATCGGTCTGCATCATTACTTGTATTATTACATAATGTGGAGACTTCATCTCTAAACCTAAAATCTAGGTTTGAAACCTTTATTGTTTCAGTTTATTCAGTCCAGTGCTAATTTTTCATGTGTCCATCGTACAAGCATACTCCTAAATACATGTGTATTTAGTACAACGTAACTAATTATTTCAATTACAACATACATATAATGCATACAGAGAGGGAGGAAAAAGGGTCTGAATTGCCCCACGGCTCATTATAGAGACCTTGATACTGTATATATGAACATGTGTATTGATAATAAAGCAGATATTTCAAAATACTATAATAGTTTTACTTGTTGAAAAGACAAGCATTTTGGAGCCTTTTTCTACATGTTAAGTGACTCATGCATGCAAACTTTCAAAACTTTTTAAAGCAGTAATGATCCACTGTCTGCACTCCTAAAACACAGCCAGTGTTAGCTTCCAACCTCTCTAAAATCTCCTGTGTCATCCCCTCCATGCCATCCCCTCCTCTGGCAGCACTGCGAGAGGATTGACGCCTGCATATCTCCAGGCCATGATCCAGCCCTCTGCCCATGTCCAGTACTTCCCCGGCCACGATGTGCAAAAATCCATCAGCCGATGCTCTACATCCTGTCACTTCTTTTCAGACAGACCCTTCAACGCACTGACCTGCCAATGATGTATTGCACTTCCCACTTTTGCCAGAGGAACTCTCAGGGATATTTTTTAGACCAAAAATCGCCTTTTTGAGAATTAATAATTAAGGAGAGTATGACCATCTCTGCAATAACCCCTCTCTGCTTTAACATTTGCCTTAAAAACTTGCTCTACCTGTCCTGTAAGCATTCATCTTTTTTTTGTTTTTCTTTTTTTGTTCACCTTATCCTGACTTATCAACACTGATCAAAAGCACATAGACATAGAATTATATCAGCAATGACAACATTAATTCAGCAGCATTAAACATACATTCAATCACAGGGTTCATTTATTATATTTAATAACAGCATGCTTGGACATTTCAAGATGAGCACTGTGTTAGTTTACATCCAATCTCTCTAGTATGACTGTCACAGTCATGACGAGCAATCCATCTTCTTCACCAGGCAACACCACCTCTGGGGTTTACCATGGCTGATAGGCCCTATTGTCATTTCCCTCTCCATGCATCTACTTTGCAAAATCATTTTGTTTATCTCCATTGCCATACAAATAATTCCCAGTTCTACATCTCATGTAGAAGAGAATGTAGAAACATCGCATTGTTTACACCTCAGCTGAATGTGAAATGGAAAGTAGTTATTTAGCACACTTCGCAGCTGTCCTGCACGACAAAGTAAAGAACCAATTTTGACAATGACTTCTTCACTGTGAAGATCTGGTTTAAGAGAGTAGAGTAATCTCTTTTTTTCACCAAATGAGAAACATATAAAACGTTCTTTCTACCAGATGAAGGTACTGAAATGGTATTAGTTAATGAAGTGATAAAGTTATGAACATTGTGTGGGATTCTTTTCGGTCTTCAGAGTTTTGGTCTTGTGACTCCTTCACTGAACCTTTGTGGTATTAAACATTTTAAAACTTTCTAGTTTTGAGTGTTTCCATTGTACTTGCACAACAAAGAAAACTGTCTAAACTAATCTCCTCTTAGACTATGTCTCAGAAAGGCAAGGCCCATATGTCCGCATACCGTATAGCATTACTGTACATTATCAATTTGCTTATCAGATTAGTGCCCAAGTGCCGATATTAGCATTCTCTTCATATAAAGAGCTTTGCCCTTTTTGTAATAGATAGTGACACATTAGAATTTGGCATGAAGCTAACGTCAGCTAGCGTCACTGGGGGAGATGGCTGGTCTGTGTCAATATTAGCATTCTCTTGTCTCTGCTGGTGTCATCTGCTGGATAAATGAAAACGCACATGAGCTGGTGTAATAAGCATCTCACTGAGATGAGTGAGAGGTATTGATTAAGTAGTGCTGATGCTTGCAGAAGCAATTACCTAACACAGTATGGATCACAACGTGGCATGTCGGATGAGACTACAGATTTTGAATGCTTAGTTTGAATGCAGTAAGAAATGGGTTTTGAGTTGTTGAAATGTGACACGAGGACACCTAAAGGACTCATGATAAGGAAGCATGATACAGCCAACTATTGTTGCATTGTTTTCAAATATATGAAGGTTTCAAACCATAGAACAAACATTCTTAAAACTCATACCCACCTAAATGGCGTATTAGAGCACCTCACTTTTTGCAAGGTGTTGGAATTCTGCTTGTTGAAGATACGTGTAATGCTCTCCGTGAATCTACGTTAAGAAGGGTGTTAGATAACCTCAGATCACAGAGGAGCTGACACTTACAGTAAACCTCTCAAATCTTGAGTTGATTGATTGATTCAGCTCCTGGCAGGACGTGATTTGAAACTAAGACTAAAAAGGTAAACTTTGTGAAAAGACATATGTCTGTTCGCAGCCCTGAGAGTTTCATCTTGAGTGTGAAGTGTAGTGAAAGGCGTCTTGTTTTGAAGTGGGGAAAACTAAGCAGCTCCTTCACAAATCAAAGTATAGTATCTCAGGTGCAGCAAAACCGGAGAGGGTAGAATTAAGGACCAGTGAAAGAAATGGGTTGCAGCAGAAATGCACTGCCTGGACTTCATTCTACTTTCACAGACAATCTTTCACTCCACTCAGGTACTCAAACATCCTTGCAGAACAAATGGATTTGAGGAAATGAATCATTGGGCTCATTTCTGTCTTGCCCAAATCTTTCGCAGTGCTTCTGCACTAGTCAGAGATATATGAAGTCTCCTCATATCGTGATCCAATCAAAGAGCTTTAAACCACCTCCTGCAATCTTTTAACTTGTCCCATACTCCTGCCTGCTGAGAAGTGAAGCTAATGTCTTTGAAAAATATGCTGAAAATATCACAACTTCTTCCCCTATTTCTTATCCAAGATCTGTGGTCTTTCATTTTAGGGATCATGTCCAAACACTGATCAGATACCATTTTCTATAAAACAAAATGACTGTATTTTTAAAAAAAAGCGTATTCATTTCTAAACCGTATTCATATGCCCACATTTGTGTATTTATTTTTGTTTTGCTTCACACAAACTTTATTATCTTTTAATGTGTGTGAGGCAAAGTTCAGTTTCCAGTAATTTGGCAGTCGTATTTATCATGCTGTGTGTGTGTCTTTGGTCCCTTAGTGCTGTGTTTTTTGCTCATTTGACTATATTATGGGTTCTGAAACACACAGGCAGAGGTAATAGCACAACAGGAATCAGCCCCCCTAAATCCTGGTCTGTGTGGCACCATGGTGTCCTTTGGGTGGCCTGCTGAAAACAAGGGTATTGTTCTCATCTGCCAAATCTGGGTTTTGTAATCTGGGGCAATGGTCCAAAGGGACATTGGAACAGACTCTATGTCTGTGAGATAAAACAGGGCTTTGGAGTGAATGACTGTTGTAGTTTAATGCTGATAAGAAAGCAACAGAAATGGTTAAAAAATAGACTTTGCCCTTTTTCACTCTCCTGCTCGTACTCTGGAATCTGTGTATTTCCCACGTGTGTTGTATTTTCATCCAGTTCTACAGTCTTAACACCAAGAGGAGTACAGAACCCAAAGATGACTCAGTCTAAAGTCTTGTTATTTCTTAAATTAAATGCCAATCATCCCATTTTGTATAAAAGTTTTTGTATGTCGTCTTGTTCCTTTTCTTCTTTGGATCCCACTAAAATCACCACTACTGCAGGGAATAACTTATTCACCTCTGTATTATACTGTATGTGGTAGTTTTGTTGCCTTTTTATATTCTCTGAACTTAACTGGACCTGCCATTTTCAAAGAATGGATGAAAAAACATACACAAAGGCACAGCTGAGATAATTTTATAAGATGAAAATATTCTTATTAAAAAAAAAATTCTCCACTATTATCATAAGTGATAACATGCATAAAAGGTTAAAATGTAAATTTATCAGAAAATAGCTTTCATTCATGAGAGGTACTCTGCGTGGTGTAATACACTGTAACAAAATCAGTGAACTCCTTTGTTCAGGACTTGATGTGTAAAAAAAACAAAACGGTATGGTCATCAGTAAATGTAGCACACTGTTGGTGGTCTGATGAATGAACATTTTAATCAAATGGAAATGCGGCTGTTTGAATACCTGGTGTGAGTTTCTGTAAAATACTTAAAACAGGGCAACAAGGTACTACTTATAAAAAGAAAAACTACTGGAAACCACCTTATTTCTTGTTTTGGGCTCAACTGCCTGACCTTGGCAGAGTAGTGCTGTAAAAATTTAAAGTCACAACCTGGACTGATTGATTGCAAGTGTATCAGTCTTTCATTTCTTCCCTTCATTTTGTTTTCTTCTCTCGTTTCTGGGATTGTTTGGTTGCAAGTATAGGCATAAAATCTAAATCTTTAAACTGTTTACTTGTGTATACTACATGCGTCTGAATTGTGCTAATATTCTCCATCACTTAACTGCTCCAACTGCTTCACTTGACTAAATCACTTTATTTGAGAAGTGAAAAAAAAACAGCAGAAGAAAGTGCCTGTGTGTGTATTATGAATTATAGGATATTTTTAACATGCTTGTAAAATATACATCTAGAGTGGTATTTGATGAGGAAAAGAAACATTTAGAAAACAAAAAGGTGATAGCAACATCTTGAAGCTGTGACAGCAGACTGATGAGGGGATTAAATAATTAAAATCAGGAGTTTGCTCATGCTGACTCTACTTTTTTTCTAAAGTCAAACACTTCACCTGAACTCTGATCATGATTTCGTAAAGCTTTTTCAAAAACTATTAGATTAAGATACTAAAGATATCACGTCAAAATAAAAGATCTTTCCTAAATAAGCTAAGCTGTTTTGGTGGCAAGCATTTTCACTCATCAAATGCCTTTTTAGCTTCACAAAATACAAAATTCAGTGGCCTCTGTTTGTTCATGTAAATCACTGTATCTTTATGCACGCAAGGCTGTGTGACCTCAGCAGGTCTAACCCATGTGATCAGGTAGGTGTTTAATGGGTGCTCTAGCCTTGATTTCTTTCTTTTTTGTGTGCCTTCAGGTTTCATCTGTTCATAAGCCCTGCTGCTGGGGAGTATTGAACCATGGAGGAATTTGGTTGGCAGGTGTAAGGGCCAGCAAAGTCTGCAGCATACAGTGAGCAGACTAACTGAGAGACAGGTGGGTAGAGCGATAGACAGGCAAACAGTTATGCAATGATGCTGACAGAGGAAGAAGACAGAAAGGTGGGCAGGAAAGCAGGCAGGTGAAGGGAATAGTCAGCAAGTCAGACAACCAAAGCAGACACACAGGGACACGGATGAATATACAATCTGACAAGGGGTCAGACAGATATTCAGATGGGGACAAAAGATGGGGAGACTTATAGGTGTTCCAAACAGGCAAGCGGACAGGCATGTGAAATCGGATGAGCCTGTAAGCACGGAGACAGCTGGCAGGGACAAACAGACAAACAGGGAGTTGGATGAAGACATTGAAAGTGGACAGACAAACAAACAGGCAGCCTATGTTGGTACTGGGCAAACATTTTAACATAGTTTTGGTAAAAGGTAAAAACAACAAAAGAAAAAAAAAATACAACCCTGTCTTAAGACACTAAGCCAATGTTCCTCCATGATGGGAAATGTCTTTAAGGGACTCAAGGGACAAAAATGTGTTGTTTCCAGCAGACGACATATCAAATATTGGCAAACGTCCACTGACAAGGTTACCTGTGCACACTGTGCAACCAGCAAGTTCTCATTTTACACTCAGGTGGTTTGTATTTTACACAAAATACCAGTAAAAAATTCTTATTCAAACTTTTTTCATTTGTTACTTTCTGCATTGTAGATCAACACTAAAGACATCAAAACTATGAAATAACAATAATGCTGTAAACAAAAGTGTAAATAAAGCAAAATATATTTTATGTTGTAGATTCTTCAAAGTTGCTCTTGGCATTGTTCTTACCTTCTTAATGCATTTCGGGTAGTGTTGGCAAATAACATTATTTAACTACTATACTAATTCATATTATGGCAAAACCCTCTCAACTAAGTAAAAAGAAACAACAGTTCTCATCATTACTTTAAGACATGAAGGTCAGACAATCTGGAAAATTTGTCTCTAGTCCTGAGACTTCCATATCCAGACGCACTAAATGTGTCTTCAAGTTGAGTCACAAAAAACATTAAACAGTTTGATGATATTGGCTCTCATGAGGACCCCCCAAGAAAGGAAGACAAAGAGTTATCCCTGCAGAGGATACGTTTATTAGTTACCAGTCCAAGACCAACAAGAACAAGACATTAGACCAGTGGAAATCTGTTCTTCGGTCTGATAAATCTAAATTTGAGATATTTATTTCCAACTGGTGTGTCTTTGTGAGAAGCAGAAAAGTGAACGGATGGTATGTGCATGTGTGGTTCCCACTGTCAAGCATGGAGGAGGAGGTGTGATGGTGTGGTGGTGCTTTGCCAGTGAAACAATTGGACAATGACCCAAAACACACCACTAGGCTGTGTAAAGGCCAAGAAGGAGAGTGATGGAGTGGAGACCTAAACCCAACTGAGATGGTTTGGGATGAGTTGGACTGCAGATGGAGTGAAAAGGAGTCTATATGGGAACTCTTTCCAGGTGACGACCTCATGAAGCTTGATTGATTGAGTGAACCCTAAAGCTATCATCAAAGCAAAAGGTGGCTACTTTGAAGAATACAAAATATAACACATATATGGTGTTGGTATATGTGTTCTTTGATAGTTTTGATGTCTTCTGTGTTAATCCACAGGCCATTTGTGAAAAAAGTTAACATTTTGCCAGAGATAACATTTAATTACTAACAGCATGAGTTTTGTCATAGGCACATACAATTGTCTGTCTTTATTTGATCTCTTTTTATGTAATAATCTTGTAAGAGAAGGCTGAAATAAAACTTATACATGGAGTACACCGACTCCCCTCTCCCAAAAATTCAGTCCCTAAAAAGTATGACTTTCCTCTGAGAGGCCCATGGGGAAAAAGCTAGAATATGATGGTAATAAAAAGTTCTTTCTTCCACAGAGCTCCAATTCCAGTGGCAGAGGTAATCTTCAGCATTTGTATGATTAAACTGTGTCTTTATCAAGAGCTGGAATTAGAATTAACGCTCTGACTGTGAAGCCTTTTTGAAAGCCCAATGCAGCAAACAGGCTGCCTGATATCCCATCCCTCCACACTGTGCAAAATGTAATAGCAAAAAACTGAATTACTTTTTTGGTGCAACAACAACTATGATGGCTCTTTCAAAGATTCATTCTAAAATCTCACCATAAACTTTTTAATCAGTGCAATTTTCAACTTCTTTCCCTCTCTCCGCTTTTGTTTCATCTTCTTCAATGTGATATTTTTCTTCTATTTGTTATACCCTTGATTCTTTAAAGGAGGCTGTAACTGAAGTAGCCTGTTGTATCACCTCCCGTTTCACGCCTTCTATCCTTATTTACCTATTCTGCCTTTTCCTCTTCTGTCCTTATGCAATCCACTTCTCCACTCCTCTTCCTTTCACCACCACATCTGCTCCTTCTCTCTCTCCCTCCTTTCTCCAATTTTATGGTCCTTTTCCTTCTCCATCATCCCTGTTTCTCTCTCCTTCTTCTCCCACTGTCCCCTCTGGTTGACACCTCCTCTTCCTCCTCCTCCTCCTGCTCTTCTTCTTCTCCTGTCAAAATCGGACTCTCGTCTCTCTCTCTTTCTTTTCCTTCCTGTGCCATCCCCTGAGGTCATGCAGTATCAGATCGATCAGAGCCATTGATCTTCCAGTATCCTGGTAGGTGAGCCTCCCATTTCAAGACAGACCATTAGCCAATCATTAATCTCGATCAGACAATTAACCAATCATTAATCTGGGTCACCATTTAAACTGGAGCTGCTGATTGGGTCAATGGTGACCTCTGACCTGTGGGTTACCACAGCAACATCAGTTAAACATTCCTTATTTCAGCAGCTGTCAACAATCCCATTGGATGTCCTTAGATATGATTAAATAAAACAATCTTATTAAGAGCAGGTGGCTGTCTTGGCTGTGCACACACACACACACACACACACACACATACCCACACTGCAGGTCAGATCTATAATGAAATCTTGCAAATCCTTTTTATATCTATATATTCAATGTGTTGCCCAATATTTTTTTTCTTTGGATTATTTATAAAATACAAATTACTTTTAAAACCTATAGGTTTGCTGGTTGATATTGTGTGCTGTAACAAATGAAGGCAGTGTCTGAGATTGATCCTGGTTTAAATTGTAGGCTATAATTGTGTTAATGGCTGAACAGTAGAATTTCATATTAGACTTAAACAAAACATAAAACAGGCGCTGAACACGTAAGTGAGAACACCTCCAACCATCTTACACTTTCTTAATATAAATGATGGTGATTTATTGAATTGGAATCCATTAAGCTACACTGTCAGGACTCTTTTATATACACACATTATGCAGTTCTAAACATCTTGCAACCATAGCTACAGGTTTTAAAAAAAAAAGACTATGAATCTAAATCAACACCTTTCTGACTTTATAAAAGAAAACGCTTTACACGTTCTGTTATTTATTGCAGGGCTGCTGTATAAATTAATGTGTTATGGTGTTCTTGGTTCATGGCATGTCAAGCTTTACGCAGAGGTGACGTTATAAGTCCATAAAACATAACAGTAAATTCAGCTGGACATCAAGATGTGTGTAGCTACAATATGATTTGTTGTATGATTTTTTTTTCTTTTTTCTTTTACAAAAATGTTTGATTTCTTGGATAATTTGGTTTTCTTGTTCACCATCTATCTATCTATCTATCTATCTATCTGTCTGTCTGTCTGTCTGTCTGTCTGTCTGTCTGTCTGTCTGTCTGTATGCAACTCATTCATTCACAACCTATCCCCCTGACACTGCTGAAGGGGTTGAGGTGGGGGTAAAGTGAGGACGGGGTTAAATCTCTTTGGAACGTGCGCAGAAGTCCGCGCTCTCGTGCCGGAGGTCTCGCCTGTACAAGTGTCGGTACAGAGGCTGACTCCAGCCAAGCAGTGCGCGCACTCTGGAAAGCTTCTACTCCAGTGTTCAACAAGGGGACAAAAACATTTTTTTTTTCTTTTCTTTTTTTTACATCTCGCGTACCGGGATGCAGTCAGGCTGTCTTGGCTCCTGCGCTCTGGATGATAATGGGATAATTTTCTTTCGAAGCCATCAGATGTTTCCAGTGGTGGATTTCACTGTTTTGGAATGTGTTTGATGCGTATTAACCTGTTTTTCGACATTTCCTCCTCTGGGGTTGGCTACATGATTTATTTTTTTCCTGCCACTGGAATATGTGGACATTTTACCGTTTGATTCCACGGCCTGTTTAGTGATCAAAAGGTTTGAATGATGAAAATCTTTTGAGATGAAAAACAGCACTTTTGGGGATAATTTTCTGCTTGTGCGCGGCTCGTGCCTAATCTCGCGCCTCAGCAGCCTGTTGTCTGTGTCCGTGGAGAAACGCACAACTTTGCCGCGTGCTGGAGCCGGAGCTGGAGCTGGAGCTGGAGCGGGGGCTGCAGCTGGTCTGAGCGGCGCACCAGGGCCACACGCAGGGGGCCAGGAGGGGGACCAACGGAGCGGCCCCGGTGTTCGGCCGTTCTGTGGTTGGACGGGGCATCCGGTGCAGCTGTGGAGCGCGGATGATGAAGACGGTGGTGATGAGGATGATGAATGGCCCGGCAGCTCGAGCAGGCACCGGAGTCTCGCAAGCATTATGTTTACTTCTGTGCGCTCTCGTCTTTCTCCCGCCGTGCGCACACTCGCACCCGCAGCCGTGCCAGGTGCTGAAACGGATCGGCCACACGGTTCGGATCGGGGCACTGCATGTCCACCCTCGTATGCTCTCTGCCACCGCCGGCAGCGGTTCTGAGGACTGGGACGGCGATCGAGATTTGACTGGGAGCCGGGAGCGGCGGGTGGAGTTGGTTAAAACAAGTGCCAGTGCGCCTGGATATGGAAGCCTCAGGACTAGAGGCACAGTTCATAGCCAGCGGGGGTCCAGTAGGAGTAAGAACCAGGCACGGCAGCGGGAGGAGAACACCTCGAGGGAGAACCGCGTGTTCGCACCCCGAGACTCGGTCCTGCTCGCGGTCGAGGCTCTGAACCGAGCCGGATTGTTGCCATACAATTTATCTCTGGAGCTTGTCATGGCCGTTGGGTCTGGACTCGGTGAGCTGCCCGCATTCTCCTCCTCTTCTGTGGGCAGCCCCGAGAACGAAGACCCACTGTCCTTCGTGGAGAGCGTGTGTCACACCGTGGTCGTGCAGGGGGTTTCCGCCATGATCGCCTTTCCACAGAACCGGGACGAGTTCGTCAAGTTGGAGTTCGTCTCTCTTGCGCTTCAGGTGCCAGTAGTAAGCGTTGTGCAGAAGGAGTTTACGCGCCAAAGTGAGGTAAAAAAAAAAGAAAGAAAGTTATTCCCAAGTTACATTTAAACTGTTGATTACTGCTCTTCAGATACAGCTGCAGTGAGCCGTGTGTGCACAGGTGGAACATATGTTATACAAAGAAAAACACAGAATAACAATTAGAATAACAGCTTAACAAATATATACACACAAAGCTGTTTAATTTACGCAACAAATGGACATAACTCAGTTTTTAGGACGTGATGAGAATGAGGCCATGTGGATTTCTACAAGGCCCAGAACATCAGTGGCCCAGATATTAGACAGGCACCCTTCCTCCTGTTGTTTTTGATCTTTTCCCTCTTCTCCTCTTTCTTCAGATGAAGCACAAAACATTTTTTTTTGTTTTCAATGTTCATTTCACCAGTTTTGTTTTTTTAAGTGGCCCAAATGAAGCTAAAGTGGTGAGACACATTTTATCGCAAGCTGATGTTCTTGAAGCATCAAACAGGGAAGAAGAAAGAAGAAAAAACCGCAGCTGTCTCAGAATGAAACAAAATGAAGGCGCACGGACAGAGGTGGCTCCGTCCATGGTGCTGAAATCTACAGTATGCGCCGGGTGTCTGTCTGCAGAGAATGCACTCTCTTTTCTTTTAAAGACAAGGTTACACGTAAAAATGTGATTGAAGTGTACGTGAACTCAGCAGCACAGGCCCTGAGGTACAGATGATATTCAGCATCCAACTGTGTATACACAAAGCTGAAGTTCAGCACTATGGAGAGAGAGAGCATTATAACAGTATGGTGTAGTAAAAGAATGAATTTGGTACTATACGTCATTTTGACAACTTACTACGTGGACAACTGAGATGAATTAACACACACACACACACACACACACACACACAAACAACAGTAGCTGCTTAAACTAACCATAAGTCATGCTGACATGTACATTATTGATCCAACTCTTTCCCTTATGACAAAGACGTGATAAACTGCCCTTTCTCAATCCTTGCACTAATAATTAGCAAACACATACATATTAATAATACTTTATATTAAGATTTGAATCAGAAGTCTAATTCAAAAGGCTGAGTGCTTGTGGTGAGCATCATCAATCAAAAGTCAAACCTCTGATCAGAATCTGGCCTGCTTTTATGTCTGTACAAGAGGAACCCATTTATGCAGAGCAGGCCATAAGTAAGAGTAAGTTGGATGCCACTTCTGGCATTTGGCCGGATCCAGAGGTGAATGCGCACTGGATAGAGCGTAGCAAGTTGACCATTCAGAAGATTTTGAAGCCGTTTTACAGTGAGGTAAAAATTGTTCTTTCCTACCTGTTCTCTAAAAGGCTTCACTTTAGCTATGGCTAGACTATATGTTAATTTCTTTTTAACTAAACAATATACCAACTTGGCAGGAAATCATCATCTTAATCATTAAGAATGACATAATACAGTGGTGTTATTTTATTTTTATTTTTACCACCTCTTTTATTTTAACCAAGAGTTCAATCAATCATTCTTTAAAACTAAAAATATTTTTTGGAAAATGAGTGACAGTTATAAACTCTTTAATGACTCAATATGTCACAAAATATATATGTCACTTTCTTTGCCCACAAAAGTTGAACTGGGAGTTTGATTTGCCAACCATCCAACTTTTAAAATAGTTTGGGTAGGTACACAAGGTGTGAAACTTTGTAGATATGAGGCAACAAAACCTGCATGCACAGCACCAGAAAAACAAAACAGCTCATTGTCCGTGCCATCCAAAACAAAATGATCCGTCTCCATTATGGATTCATGGTTCGGCAACTACAGCTACTTGGTTTAGGTTGGAGGAAGCTCATCCTCATGTTTAATGAAAATTAACCTTGACGGTTGGTAGGAGGCGTGACGTGAGCTTAGTCAGTTTCATCGAGTGAAAAGAAAAATGCTGCTCTTGTGCCAAATACACAAATTTAGGATTATCAGTAGAGTTTGCAGCTGGTATGAGGGAGAGAATGAGTCAAAAGTGTAACCGCTCTGAATTAATCACTGGGATGGTTCATCAATAACCACTCTCTGGAAAAAACACCTGCTGAGTGTGAGTGTTTATGAGAGTGTGTCTGTCTATTTATTTGCATGTACAGGTAGACATATCTCTCACAAGTGCAACTAGACACCCACGCAGACACACAATATGATTTAGTGTAACCATACACTGTAAACCTTTTTAATTAGGTGGCACTAACAGTTACTGCATATCAATGAGTACTGACTAGCAGTCACAGTGTGTGCCTTCGACTTTTCACACACGACCATCCTGGAAGAGGGGCAAAGAGCATTATTGTTTTTTTCAACACTCACACACGCACATAGAGACACACACATCCAAACCATTAGTTAAGCTGAAGTGCTCTGGGACACTTGCCATCTACTGAGCTATAGTAATATGTGTGTGTGTGTGTGTGTGTGTCTCCAAGGTAATATCTAATTTCCTGCTCTGTGCACAAGGAAGCATTTCAATGTAAGGAGTCAGAAGGTGTTAAAAGTCCAAACCGGTTCTTGAAAGTGAAATAACAGGTGCAGGTAAAGCAGATAACCCAACTGACAAAGATTGATTGGCTGATGGATGTATGAACGGGTGGATATATGAATAGATGGCATAGATGGGTGGTTGGATGGATGGGAGGATGAACAGGCTGAAAAATTGACTGGAAATAGACAGCCACACAAACAGATTGTGCTGTGCTAGTGTGTGAGTTTTAGAGAAATGGCTTAACTCCCTTCTGACTCAATCTAGTTTCGCAAGCAAATCCCAACTGAACTCTGGCAGCAATTTCTCCAAAACAGGGTTTTCAAAATGTGAAAAGTTTATGGAATGTCTTTAGAGGATCGCATGAGTGTTGACTTGCATTTGACCTTTGCCTTATTTATTTCTGTTTATAATGTAGTTTTAAGTTCACCGTTGAAAACTTTAATAAAAGGAATCAGCGAGCGACCTTTTATAATGTACTGTAGTTTATGTAAGTGTCCAAATGATGCAGCAGCTGCATAAAAATATGGAACTTATGGACCAAAGGATAAAGTGACCCCAGAGTAAAGGGACTAGGTGGATTGGGAGATGGCAAGGAGGGTTGGAAGCAGCCCAAAAAAAGAATTTAGCATACTGTATAAAAGGCCAGTGACTGGAGAAAGGAAACTCCCTGGGAAAGACCAGCTGTCTCTGATAGGGAGACCTAGTTTTGAAGTGAAAATCTATCTCATGCTGGCTGACAACACTAGAGCTTGTGGGAAATAGATGCAGCATCTTCACTGGCATCTTGATGCATATATGCAAATATCTGTTGCTACTTAATCCAATTATCCACAAATGTATGCTGTTTGCATTCAGACGTGTGGCAGATAGTCTCATTATCGCGAAAGGGCATGAATACAGAAGTATACATGGAATATGAAGGTGTGCGATGGAAATTGCAAACAGAGGCACAAGGTATCCACCACGTTTCTGGTTTATTAGCTACATTGGTATAGATCCTACCGGGGTGGCTGTGGTTCAGGAGGTAAAGGCAGGTCGTCCACTAATCAGATGATCAGCGACTCCTTCAGTCAAAGTGTCCTTGGGCAAGATACTGAACCCCAAATGGCTCCTGAAGGCCTTGTCATCGTTGTGTGAATGCGTATGAATGGTTAGCTCCTAAAACTGATGCACGGCAGCCAATGCCATCAGTGTATGAATGTGTATGAATAGGTGAATGAGATGTTCTACCTTTGTTAAGCTTATAATGTTTAGCTTTTGCAGACAGAATCAAACAGGTGTTGAGTAACTGTCTCAAGGCTTTAATCAGTGTTTTGGTGTGACTTGCAACTGCATCATCATAACTAATGATGTATGCAACGTGGCAGTCACGACCTGCTGTTATTAGACATTTGATTTAAAAAGTAGAGAAATGACTCGACAAAGTGTAAATACGTCATTGGTTTTGGAAAAACTTCATCACAGTTAGTAAGACTGTCACAAAATAGTCTGGATCGATCCTTACAATTACAGCACTGATACAAATGAAGAACAATTACACACTGACATGTAGTGTATGAGGTATTGACAGACACCTTTACTTGGCGTGCATTAACCTTTGTAATGTTTTCTATAATGACTTAAGTAGAGTCATTTTTCATGATAATCCTGTCTAGTCCAGTGTGTTCTAGAGCGTGCACCGAAATGTGTTGGCTATCACATGCTTCACATACTAACTCATGCTGTGTGGTAGAGATCTAAGGTGTTTCCTTTAAAACTTGTTTACAAGTCAGTTAATAGTTTGCACAGGGGGATATGGGATTGATATTTTTGTCATGAATAAGAGAAGATTAAAGAAAACACACTTGTGTACACAGATATACACAGTAAGCATGGAATTATGTTTTCAAGTAGATTCTGGTAAATTATTTTGTAGATTACGCTGATCAGGAAATCAAGAGAATTTATGCAGCATATTATACCAGGCATATATCCAGTATAGCAGATGATTGTTAGGCTTTCGCTATTCGACTATTAGGGGGGTTATTGGAGATTTGTCCCTTCATAAATAACACTGACATGACATAAGGAGGCCAGTAGGATGAAAGGCTATGGATGTCTGGTCTTTATGGAGTTCTGGGTTGTTTCTTCAGGGATTTCTTGCAGTCAAAGAAAGGGTGAGACCCCTGAGGACATATTGCAACATTTGCAATATATATATATTTTTTTGCTAAACCAACAGTTTCCTGTGAATGATTGCAAGGACAGGACAATGTTCTATGTCTTTGCTAAAGAAAAAAATTGTAATCTTGTAAAAAAAAAAAGAAAATCCTGAAACCCATTTAAAATCAGTTTTCACACTTTCCCCACAATGAATCATCTAATCAAGAAAAGATCAATAACCACGCCATTACTAGTTTATTTGATTTGTCCACTGGCTCATGATTCTGCCAGTCCCTGCAGTTTTAACATACAGCAAGGGTTGCAAGTTTCTTTGCACAAGAACTTACAACAAATATATTTGAGCAGTGAGTATCACAAAAAAGAAATATTTGAAGAGAGAAGAATGATGAAAGAGAGCAGGGTGACAACAGAGCTGGGATATCCTGGTGCATCGAAAGCAGAACCTCTGTGTTTATGTAAGAGAGCAGGCAGCTGCACTTTCTAGCAAAATATGTCCTGTTTATTAACACGAGGAACAAAGAGAGGGTTACATATTTATGGTGATCACAGTGCAGAAGTGCTGCAGCTGAGAATAAATCCTCCAATCCTCCTGAGGGATGAGAGAAGGTGAGGGTCTGATGCCCTGAGGACAACATTACCATTTCTTTCCCTGACACAGGATTTCTGAATCTGAAATAAAACATGTAGAATTGCTTTTGTTGGTGCTTTTGTTGCAACAATAATCCATCCATGTATACGCAATAAGCAGATGAATAATTGTCCCATTTGCATGCCTATTGGGTAGAGTGATTAATAGGATAAATGAAATTAACCACTAGTTTAATCTAATGGACTTTTAGTGCAAAGCTTGTGTAAAAGTTGTAAAGTCAATTAAACAGAGTTGCTTTGGGCCTTTTAAAGTGTGTGTAGTTCAGCATGTGTGTGTGTGTATGGGAGCGCACGCAAGAAAATGCATGACTAATTGATTGCCTGGGTGGCTGCTATGTTGTGTGGCGGGTACAGTGTGCCAAGGTACACTGAAGCAGATCTGGCAGCTCATGCAGCCTGATCTGGTCTATTTAATTTTATCTAAAGTATTACAGGCATGATTGTGTCATCTGCCAGTAACGTATCTGTTCTGATCTTCTGGCTTACTATAATCCGTATAATATAAAGTGTAGAGTGCAGCAGGTTTGTACTGGTCTGAGTCAAATGGACCCATTTCTTTCTTTTACCAATTAGCACAATATTTGTATTATCCAACCTTGCAGAAAGCAGTTTCATTTTTATTTAAGTATGGTATAAAAAACGATGCTCCACTTGGTTAAGATTAGGGTTCAGTAATCTTTTTAAACTATTGTGTTAACAAATTACTTTGTTAACTTTTGTGTTTTTTCTTTTTCTTTAGTATTTGTTGGTCTGTACCAACACTTGAGAGAAATACAGGGCTCTTAAAATGTTCCACTTTGTTCCACCAGCTAGTTGCTAACTGTGTATGTCTAATTGGTGCTGGGCAGATTGTGTACAGTGAGTGTTTTCCACTGAAAACTGCCTGCTGCTTTTGGAAAGTGAACCAAAACAGTTAGCTGAAAGTTGGATAATAGATCTGTGTGTTCCTTGCATTGAGTGACAGTTCACATAGTCATAATATAAAAAGGTTAAAAATAGTAGTTTTCAAATTATGTCCATGTGATTCTTGAGTTCTAAAACTCAGATTTGAAAATCAGTTGCTGAACAACAACTTGCTTATCATTTGGTTCTTGGGTTGATTTTCTGATAACATAGGAATCAGTATACCAACTAAACCAGGGAAACTTCTGAAATTGGTCCCTGCTTGCAGTCTTACACATAGATAACATTAGCTGTGACCAAAAAAAAAAAAAAGATAATAACTGTTCACTCTGGATTAATAATCTGAAGCAAATTTAGAAGCTCTCAAAGGTTCTTTAACATACTGAAATGAAGTGTAACCAACTATAGCCTGGAGGGTAGGAAATCTATCTAGAATCAATCTAGAAACTAATCTAAAACACACTACTGTATATAGTTTTGAAAATGGTCAACAGCAATATAAAGAACACAGTTTGTCACTGATCTGAAGGTGGTTTAGGCCAAATTAAAGCATCACTGACAGAAAGCCCATTTCCCAAATTACAAGGCAAGCAAGCACTCAGCCTTTTATGTACAAACTATAGTACAGATTTTGTTGACGTCAAAATTTTATGTATACTCAGACAAGAATAAGATGAAAAAAAGGTGTCAGTAATATTTAAAATATCTAACCTACTGCCAAAATGCATTTTGGATATTTCAAGCTTCTCATTTTAGTATTTTTCTTGAGCATTTCGACATTTGATGGATCAACACAGCACTTTACAACACAATGAGAACACACTATTCCACCCTGGTGTAGGTGGAAATCACGCATCATTGCTGTGCTCTGCACATCCATCTGCCCAGGTTTTGTCAATCAACTGATGAAATTATGAATCATAAATTCAGAGGTGTGAATTGAATTACGTGGCGAGTATGTGAAAGATCTCTTTGAAATGGAACCAAGCTGATTTTCTTGAGGTTGGGGTGTTGCTTAAAATGCAAATAGAGTACATATAAAAATAGATGTAGTGTATTTCTTATGATGTGAAAAATGATATTCATGGAAGCAGGTAAGTAGAGGCTGAAATCCATTACATCCAACAGACTGTGTTTGTTCTCCAGGAACAAATTGAATTCTAAGAGAAAGTATTTCTACTGTTGGATTTATAACCTTCCTGTCTTCCTTTCTTTTTTTTCCTCATCTCTGCTCTACTACATCTGTTTCTCCTTCGTGATGCCACATCTTTCAATTCTTATTCCTCTCTAACCTTCTCCCATCTCAACCACCATTGAACTTATTTTGCTTTGCATTCTTTCTCGGCCTCGTTTCTTCTTTCTTGGAATCTGCCCCTCATACAAAAACATCCTTCAATGTCCATGCCCTCTGTGAATTCCAACTGACCCCTGCCCCCATCACTACTCATTTATCACTACTATCACACTTATATTTTCATTCCCTCTGTTCCCTGCTGTTTATTTGTTCAACTGCACCATCTCTCCAATCTTATGCTATTCCTTTATATCTCTTCTATCTGTTTTTTTCATCATCTCTTAAATCTTTCTCACCCTCTCCCCTTGTACACTCATTCCCTTCTTTTCTCTGTAAATGCACATTTTTCCTCCTCTTTCCCAAATCACCTAATTTTCTCTGTTTCTCTGTCTCCCACTTTCACTCGTCTAACCTTTTTTCTCCTCCTTTGTGTGAACCTTTCACACCTGCTTGCCTAATCATCTCCCATTACACCCGCTCCCCCTTTACAATCTCTCCACAGAATCCTCTCCATTTTCAAATGGCGATGCGGACTGTGGAGGCATCGCCATCCCGTCTCCTCTATTCCCTGCTGATGATGAATGGCTGGTGGGACATCAGCGTTCTGCTCTGTCAGGAATGGGACATTAGCGACTTCCTCATCCTCATCAAGAACAACACCCGCTTCCACCTGGGCACTCTTGTCAATCTGACAACTACTGCCTCAACAATACCACAGTCTTCATCTTCATTATCATACTCAGGACTGGCATCAGGTTTGGCAACAGGAACGGAGGCGTCATCGTCATTGGCTTCTTTACCTTATTTCTCGCCAGCTGCCTCATCCTCTGCTTCTTCGTCCACTTCCTCCTCTAAATCAGATCAGCAGCAAGCTCTCATGCGGCAGCTGGAAGCCCTGAGAGAACCTTCATCCACAACGGGAGTGGTGACGTTTGGGTGCGACATCCGTGAAGTGCGCCGTCTGTGGACAATTGCTACCCGGATGATGCTTCCAGAGTTTCACTGGGTTCTGGGGGACAGCCAGAATGTGGCCGAGCTCAGAACAGAAGGGTTGCCCCTGGGGTTACTTGCACACGGGGTCATGGGGTCCCCTTCTCTGGATCACCACGTCCATGACTCAGTGGAGTTGGTCGCACGGGCGGTGGGCAGTGCAGCCCAAGAGAACCCTGCCCTGGCACTCATACCTGGAACTACTAACTGTATGGATGTACAACAGAGTAATGGCAGCTCGGGGGAATACTTGGCAAGGTAGGAAATGAATATAGATACTAAACTGTTGAATACAGCCATGCATAAAATGAAATGCCATCACCACAAACAATGAGTTTGTTTATAGGTTGATATGAATAATGTGATTATTGACTGTTTCTGCACCATAAAAGAACTGTTTTAGCCAAATGACGTACCATTTATGCAAAGTAGTGGTTTTGCATGTTTAGCCTGTTTTGTTCTGCTCATTTCTATGGTTTAAAGCTCTATCTACAATTTACCTGCCATAACAATACAAACCTAACACCAACATACCTCTTAAGTTGACTTGGAAAACATGGTAGCAAACAATTGCCACATTCAGAGAAATGTTTTTTCTGGTCACTGCTGCTCTGTTTTGGTTTCCACCAACTCCTGAGGGAAATATCTGTCTCTCTAGCGGCTATATACTAAATCTAAGCTATAGCTTACTTGGTCTGTGTACCATAAAGTGTTGGCTATGGAGGATACACAGGGTTTTTAGAGCAATTTCACTGAAAAAGATTGCCTGCTGCATTCTAAAACAACACTGATGAGCGGCGTGGGAGTGTGAATCTACAAGGCCAGATGCTATGAAACGCTGTCGTGTGATCCAGTGTCAATATAAAAATGTTGTTTATAGCCTATTTAATATACATCACATATTTTTAAGGCTGCATGGTGTGATTAGGTCAGCAAAAATGTATAGATAGGGTGCTAAAAACACCCTACTATTATACTCTTGTATGGCTAAAATAAACACAGCTCTCATTGTGATAAATCAAGAATTGAACCTTGGTCATCTCCACCCTAGGTTCCACCCCTCTCACACACTCTCTTCACCACTGAAGCACACATTCAAACACATGTGCATGCATCAGGGTACTTGAACACACACTATGTGTACACTCAATAACTGCATCAGTGTGGTAAAATGATAACGTGTGATGAATTGCATTTATCAGCAGTGCCATAATCTTCAGCTGGGCCACTCTACTTTATATTGCTGAGATATGAGCGATGAAGAGTGTGTGATCATACACCACTGCATTACAATAAGAGTGTGACCTTTATTGCCGAGATTCTCCTCAAAACACCCGAATCAGCAGAATAATCGTTCCAGGACGGTAATTATTTGAGCACCGTGAGCTTGGAAGGGCTAGAGGAGCTTTCTGATTGTGTTTACATTTCCGTGGTTCATTTTAAGCTTTTTACAAAGTGTTCATTAGCTTGTCAGCGTTTTACATATCAAAGAACAAAGAACAGGTGTCACAGGGCCTTTCGACAGTTTTATAAGAGCACTATCATTGATCTATCACTGTGAAGGCAGGGGATTTACGTCAGGTTTAGTTTCCGATTTTGGATAGTGGGTCTAATCCAGGCTGTTACACACTCCTGGGATTTGGGAGAGTCAGCCATATGCCTGGCTCATGGAAGTCTGTAGTTATTTGATAGCAATATATGATATAATGTAACCAGATGTGGATGCTGGGAAAAAGGAAAGGATGTATGATTGTATGTAACCTGCAAAGAAACAGAAATCTCCCAGAAATGTTCTTTGAAATTTAGTTTTTGCAAAGCAAAAGGATTAATAGATGTTGACTTATTGTTGCTTTTCCACTTTCTGTGCATCTCTTTAGGTTATGAAGATTGGTTATGATGAATTGAATCAGGATCATGGTCATAATATTACCTTTACCTTTTGTTCCACCCAGTATGAAATATAAATATATTGTGTGTGCAGCCTAACAATTTTTCTTTTGTTTTTTTAAATGATTCAATTTAATCTGATTGTGGAGGCAGGACACTTTAGCAGTCAGATACACTAAATCACCTGTACTTTATTTCTACATGGAACACAGTGAATGATATCCTGTGGGTTTTCAATGCAGGACCACCAAAGAGTTTCATATCTTTCTTCTTTTTTTTTAAAAAAAAAGGGGTTCTTGTGCTTAGCAAGAAGCTTCCAATGTAATAAGTCCTAATATTTCACACAATGGCAGAGAAGTACTGTAGACGGCCTGAGGAAGAGTGAGATATATGAGCAAGTTGAGGGTGTGACAAACATTCAAGTCGAGGTTTTGCAGAGGAAGACGCTGATATTCATGCATGAAAGAAGCTAAAGGTATATACTGTATATTTGGAAAGCAATTTTGACTTATTTTACTTCAGGGCTGTTAGACTCAGTAGAAGTTCTTACATATATTAAAGTTTGATATTATTTTTTCATAATGCTGTTTTTTTTAAGTCTGAGTTCAATCTGGGACCAGAATGAGGTGAATTAAAGTTTGGAAAACAAGAATGCATGGTCAGGTTTTAGAGAGGTGATAAATACCTGCAGGTCCATATTATTTCACCTTCATACAATATTTAAGCTTAAATCTGTCAGTTCACCTGTTTTAGTTGTTTAAAAAAGTTGTATAATAAAGGGGTATTAACATTAGTCAGGTAAAAACATATGAACACATCACATCACAGTGCTGCGACAACAGCTCACAACTTCTGGGACAGCGAAGAGAGTACCAGTCAAAGGTTCAGATACACGTTCTCATTCAATGTTTTTTCTTTCTGCGATCTAGATTAACACTGAGGACATCAACACTATGAAATAACACAAATGGGATTATGTGATAAACAAAAAAAGTGTAAACAAAGCTAAATATATTTTATATTTTTTAATATTTTAGAAGGAGCCACCTTTTGTTTTGTTTTGCACACTCTTGTCATCCTCCCAGATGCAGTGAAAGTCAATTAGTATAATATCTTGCCTTCTTCATGTGTCTGAGACCATCAGTTGTGTTGTTCAGAGGTAGTGTTGTCATACAGTTAATAGCTCTATTTATCTACTGTAGTAATCCACATTATGGCAAGAAATGCTCAACTAAGTAAAGAGAAACAACAGTTCATCATTGGATGAATTGAAGGTCAGACAATGCAGATTATTTCAAGAACTTTAAGAATGTCTTGTCAATGTCTTTAGGATCGGGATGACGCCTCTAATTACAGCCTACATAAATGCTTCACAAAGTTCAAGTAGCAGACATGTCTCAAGATCAGCCAGATCAGTTTGGGAGAGACTGTGGGAATCAGACCTTCATGGCCAAATTGCTACTAGGAAACCACTTCCACTTAGGACGCCAACAAGATAAAGATAATTGCTTGTCTGAAGAAACAAGGAACACTATACCAGTGGAAATCTGTTTAGGTTCCAAAAAAAAAAAAGGCGCTGTAAGTTTCTGTATAGCGACAGTGACTTCAAAATCACCACCTGTTACCAACAAATTGCCATCGCAGCACAGTGCTGCAGCAACAAAGAAAACCACTGAGCTAATTAGACACAGCATCAATCAACAACACTGTAGCTCAGCGGTTATGTGGCTTTTATTGTCATGCCTGGTGTATATTCACAAACAGAAATTCCGTTTAGCAGGTCTTGTTAACACAGTTTCACCGAGATTAAGCTGATTTAAGACAGTGACATACTGTCACACAGAATTAATGTTTCCCAAACACCAAGGATGACAAGTTAGCTTAAGTTCATTGGTGCCGCCAGGGCATCAGGTATGGAGGAGCTAATGAGAATAGACAGAAAGTCCTCATCTCTGAGAGTTTTTAATCAAAATTTACAATCAAACTTTAAATCAGTATTCACAAAAACGAATCCTTTATATTCATCCTTTATCAGAGATGTTTGTTGTAGGATTACTGTCATACATCTCATTTGAAAGGGTGTTTGCATGTCTATAAAGCAGCATCTCATAGACAGAGGATCTCAACCTGTCCGTATGTATTATAACCTTTTTTATTTTACACACACATACACATAATTCATAGCGGGTTTCCTGAGTTGTCTTAAAATGGCACCCAGACCATAAAAGCTTAAAAGCCAAGATACACAAAAGCACCATAATAATAAATGTCACCTACCTCCAGTCAAGGGAGGTTGCTATGCATTTCATGCACAAATTCACTGCACTAAAATGTTAAGATTTGGACCTGAAAAGATCAACACTACTAAATATCCATAGACATTGGTTTTGAGCTGACAAAAGTTATTTGAGGGTTGAGTTACCCTTTTAAAAGAAACACTGAGAGAAATCATAAAAAAGCCAAATAAAAACATGGCAAAATCAACACGGTTTCCATTTTGACACGATTATATATTCAAATTCACCATTTGACATTTTCAGAGCAGAACAATCAGTTGCCAGTTGTTGTTCAATAGTTGTTATCCAACACGGCCAGCTTCTTCTGTCTGAAGATGTCTGAAAACAAGACAATTTACAATTTCCCAATCTACTTTATAAATTCTGCGTACTTAGACTGCAACAAATATTAGTAACAGCTAGCTGCTTGTATTCTCCAAGGTGTGCTCACATGAGTGACATATTATCATGTCAGACAGAGTTAAACACTCCCACTCATCTCTCCACAGTGAATATACATAAAAATCTGCTATAGATCTGCTACCAAACTCAGTGTGCCGCTAGACACATTTTTTAAGTCCACCTTCTTTCGTGATAATTAACCTTTATTCAACACTTGACCCATTGCACAAGAAAATAAGTTATACCAGTGTGACTGTATGAAGAGAGACTGCTGCCACTTGAAGCCATTATTAAGGGTAATTTAGAAGTGAAATAGGCCAACGTTAAAATGGTCCCTCTCCTTTTAACCAGCCGTGAAAGCGTTGACTGGTTTTGTCACCTTGTAAGTCTGTGTCAGGGTCATCATGGCAAAGTCTGCTTGTAAAAATCATGATAATCATTAAACCTTTCAGCTAAGAGCGTATTTGCCTTGTTTGATACTAGTGGTTCCAAAGGGTTTTTGTTTCTTTCCTACCTAGTTAATCATCTGCTGAACAACTGAGATTTCTTTCATGGACCTGTGGGGGTGTACAGACCATCACATTGGGAACTCTTGTCGTAAACCCTTCCAATCCAACGGCTTTTTAGTATTAAACCTGCTGTTCTTTTCACATATTTTAGATCCTTTCTGTTGCAGTGAGGGGACTGCCTGTGTTTTTGTGTGAGAGCAGTGATATCAGGTGTTTGGTGGATGAGCGGACCTGGAGGGAAGAAGTGTTGTCACCGCAATAGTGTTGAAGCCAGAAAGCTTGTGACAGATGAGCACCCCGCAGGCTTGGTTCCCAAGCTTGACATTGAAACCTTCCAGGGAGTATATCGCATGATGAATTTGGACTTATCGTTGCATCAAAGTCGCTGGCCAAGCAATCAACCAGTCACAAGGAGAAATTGCTGACATATAGAGGCATGTGTCATCAGACAACTGTACTATTGTAGAGGATTATGGCAGGTGAGGCATTGTGGAAACCAGAGGCTAGAAGCTAGAAAAACATCATTTCCAGTGTGACCAAGCAAGTTAGGAGGCAGATGTTTTTTCAGCAAGATGAGACAAATCCAGACAAATAAATGCTGCTTTTATTTTACTTCATTTGATTATCAATAAAACACACAAGTTAAGCATGTTAAAAAAAAAAAGTCTTAAATGCACAGAATATTTTAAAATGCTGATTTATGCAAATAAACAACAACAATCAAACAGTTACAAGAGCCACCAGAAAAGATCAAGATTATGGATCAAGGACTAATGTGTACAACAGAATCCACATTACAAGTGCACAGAGATAGGTGACAGGTTGAATATATAAACATAAATACAACAACAGCATTTGGCCAGATATTTTCCCAGATGTTTTCCTCCAGGCTATGTGATCAAACGTTAGCCTCTTCTCTGATAACAGACACCCGGTGTCAGGAAAGACTTTCTACAGAACGATTAAGATGTAATGGATTAGAGTGTTACTGGGAAATTCCAAATATAAAGAGAAAGCATGGGGTTGTGATGTTATTTTTAAAAAACTTCTGTCTGTCACATACTTAGGACATAGGATATACTTTTCAGAAATAAGTTTGCTCTATTTATCCAGTCTATGTTTGGTAGCATTTCTTCACCATAAAGAAAGTGACATATCATAACATAGGAGTAAGACATAAAATGTCCCTCAAATAACAGTATTTCAGAGGTCACTGTGGAGGGTGAACTCATCAAAGTTACACATTTTGTATTGGATTCTTTTTCAAAACTGCTTAACTGTTCCTTCTTTATATCGTCTTCTTGATATCATCATCGTGCCCATGAAATAATTTTGTTTGGCAAGTGTGCAAAAGTGTGTTGGATTTTTTCAATTCCCAATTTAAAAGCGTTTTAAGAGATTTCTGCCAATTCTCACTTCTGAGTAAAATTAAAAATGTCCCCAGATCAATTTTATTCTCCAAGTTTAGAATATTTATAGACTAAATCTACTGACATCAATAATATATGGAATGGATGAAAAAAAGAAAAATGAAACAAAGATACACTTGTCCATTGTGTACTCGCCTCTTGCCCAAAGTCAATTGGGATAGACTTCAGCGCACTTGCAACCCTAAAGAGGATAAGTGCTTAAAGAAAATGGATGGATGGATGAAACAAAGATAATCTAATAATGTAGAAAGATCAACATTCCATTATGAGAAATCAGATGATTAATTATTCTTTATTCTAAGAGGGTTGATCAGCTTGGACAATTTATTTATTACGACTTTTATTCCCATCTTTTTCTCCATTTGCTTTCTTAGGCTTCGATCCAATAAGGAACACTGGGTTCCATTTGCTGAGCACTCAGAGCTGAGCTTTCTAGTCATGCATTCAGTCGGTTCTATGGAAAAATTCTTTCAAGGCATCTCACTTAGCATTATGTTTAGGAAATAGCTGTAAGGGACACTGGAGTATACTGGTATACTGTATATAATGCAACACAGAGAGAGCACAGGAACTCTCTGTTCTACTATGTGCAAAGACTCTTTCCTCTCAACCTGTTCTCCTAGAAATTACAATTACATACTACAACATGCAATCATCAGTCCAAATGTCAAATATCCTACTTTTCAAAAGGCGTGTCAAAATCTGTTCTAAGCGAGGAATACAAAAATCTAACAGATCCACTCTGTCCTGTCTTTTCCCTCCGTGCCATTAATTGGTAAAAAATTCAATTTGGACACATTGCTGCATTATGTAAATAGCTCTGAACGGCTCTAAAATATTACATTTGTTGTTTCATCCAGCACTTTAGTTGTAATGTTGTGATAATTACACCCTCTAGCCTTTACTTTCCTAAACACTCTCAGTTGCAATGCAATGTCAGTGCAGTTCTTTGTTCTCATGGCACAATTTGCAATTAGTCTTTTTGCAATTAGTCTTTTTGTAAACAAAAGCACATTTCTCATTCTGGTTGTTGGCTGAAATAATACCTCTAGCAGATTTTGCCTTTTTTTTTTTTAAAGATAATTTTTTTGGCCTTTTCAAGCTTTATTTGATAGAGACAACTGAAGAGTGACAGGAATGTGGTGAGAGAGATGGGCAATGACATGCGGGAAAGAGCCACAGGATTCGAACCCTGGGCTTCTGCAGCAAGGACTGAGCCTTCGCACATGGGGTGGGTGTTCTACCAGCTGAGCTAAACGGCGCCCCCTTTAGATGACATTTTGATGTTTCCAACCAACAAGAACCCTGTAAAGGGTCTTAATTATACATTTGACTTGCTATAATGACCATGCTAAAAAAAACTTAGGCTATGGCTATATGCACCAGGGAAAAATAAGACTTCTGTTTGCAATAAGCAACAGTTCACACTCCAGCACGTAGGCTTTCCCTTAGTAACGACCTAGTAACAGAAACTATTTCTAGTCCTGTTGAGTCATACAGCAAACTTAAGCTAACAATAATGCTTTTATTTTTTAAAGTAAATAAATATCATAACTCCAGACTGTTGTAAAAACCTGAAGTCAAAAATATCATAACTCCAGACTGTTGTAAAAACCTGAAGTCAAAATATATTTAAAAAAGAAATGTGTAATGATTTCTAAAAAAATCACAATATATGTTTTATCTAATTAAATATTCTGCTTGAAATCCATATTAGTTGGCCTTTAGCCTTAAAAAAACAACTTCTCTGTGGTCACAAAACTGCTCTCCAGTTTGGAAAGAGGCTAGCACACAGGGGAGGCAGCACCTGCAGCAGCCTAGCAGCTATCTAACAGTACCATAAACTATAGGAAAGTGAAGTCATTAGAAAAGTGAAATTTGAAATTCAGATTTATTACCTTATTAAATGTTGACTTTCGGTGTACTCAATATTTATTTACATATTATATATTTTCAGGATTGTGGCATGAGTTCATTCTATACATTTAAGCCCTTAAATATTAATATCGCATGTGTGTCCAAATCATACTGTATAATGGTCCTGCAATATAGCAGGGTGAGTCACAGCACTTTCACAGAGCAGTAGCAATGGCATCAGACACTTTTCTTTTTTTTTTTGTTTGTTTTTTGTTTTTTACATGTGCTAATTTGTACTAATTTGGGCTGTTTATAAAAGCTGAATTTAATACTGCCATTAAAAGAACAGTTGTTGAAGCAGCTGCAAAGTCAGTGCTGGATTTGTGCTGTGTAGCAGGTGATGCTGTGGAGCTCTTTACGGGGCTAGCCAAAGGCCTGATGTTTTTACGGCTGGTGCATAACATATTGCTCCACTGTTGCACCACATATTTGGTGTCTTAAGCTAGGAATAAAGCAGAATCACTAACATCACTGACAATGTTTCTTCATAACACCTAGTATGAAGTTGATTACCCCACCTGTATCTCGTTTAATTATGAAAGATTATGCGGTCAGTTTTCTCATAACCTTTCCTTTCCTCCCAAAATGTAGTTGCATGTCAAAAAACCACACTTATAGCAGGTTCTCCTCTGTGATCGTGGCATGATGTTTAGTTCTGTCATGGCATGCTCTCCTGAGAAACTTCACTAGTCTTGCATGAGACACAACACCTGACCAAGAGGAGGCTTGCTAATAAAATGGTTAATGCCACCTGTCAGCCTGACGGTTGCTCCTAATCAAGTGGTACTGACCCTCATTACTTCTAGATTCCTCTTGAGATCTTGTTTTGTAATACTTGGCAATTTCCCTCCTTTCAGATAGTCCTGGAAACTTTTGATAGCCCAAGAAGAGCCATGACATTCTGATTTCTTTACTTTTCTAACTGATCTCTGATCTCTTTCTAACTGATTTAGCTCTACATTTGACATCGCAACATATCTGTTTGTCTGACACACAAATCAAAATTAACAACAAAATGATAAATCTTGTATTGCTATTGTGTCTGTTATTTTTTCTTCAGCTCTGTTACAGCATTACAGTGTTACAATGTTGTCATGTTGATTTTATCAGGTTCAAAAAGTCTAGTTGATCATTTTGCTTGGTTGGAACTACTTTTTTATATATTTTACATATGACAAGGCACATTCTTAACTGAAAACCATGCAGGTTTTTTCAAATGGTGTCTACATTGAAGAATCTAAAATATAAAACACATTTTGCTTCAACATCCAAGGTGACAGCAGTAGCCGCCATCATGCAGCAACAGGAGGAGAGGTTTCTGACTGTGAGGAGCAGGGTGTGACAGGGAAGCGAACAGAGTGATCAGGAGGAGAGTGTAGTTGAAGCAGTAAGCAGGGAAACAGGAGCTCTGAGGGAGTGTGAGGCAATGTGCATGCCATGCCACAATGATGACAGTGATGAATGATGTTTAATTGAATGAATGATGATGGTAATAAGATAATCATAAAAGTATCATAAAGTTAGATTGTCAGCTAATGTACTGCTAGTGCTCATACAATCAATCAATGTCAAAGTTTAAAGGTAGTGTTCAGTAAGCAGAGAGTGATCATTTTATTAAAATTATATGGCTTAGTGTTCCCTTGATAAATGATACATTTGTATAAAAGGTTACATCTGTAGCTCTACAGTACTGTTGTGGGGTGCTGATCTGCATCCAGTTCTGACTGGAGAGTACTACACAGATTTGCAGGGAACAGTAAAACATAGTGGAGGTTTCTTACAGGTCTGAGCCTGTGTCTCTGCAAATGGAGTTGGGGATTTGAATGTGTGGTCTTCTCAATGTGGAGAAGTAAAGGTAGATCCTCATCCATCATGCAATACCATCTGGGAAGTGTCCGATCCATCCCAAATTCATTTTACAACATGCCATGATCCCAAACATACAGCTAGTCAAAGAACTATCTTTAGAGAAAAGAAGAACAAGGTGTCCTGTAACAGAGCTATGGTCCGGGAATACATCAGGAGTTCTCCAAGATTCTTGGAACAATCTACCTGCTGAGCATCTAGAAAGTAAAAGGATGGCAAAGGACACACCAAATACTGATTAGATTTAAGCTTTCTGTTCATTATACTTTGTGTGGGGCTTGATACACTCTGGACAAGTTGCCAGTTCCCCATCACAGAGCTGACAGATTAATCTGTATGTCTTTGAACTGTGGGAGGAAGCTGGAGGACCACACAGACACAGAAAGGGTCCAAACCAGGAACCTTCCTGCTGTCAGGTGAAAGTGCTAACCATCGCACCACTGTGTTGCCCATTTTGTGTGTCATTAATTGATAAATGTAAAGTAAATAATAATTTCATTACTTTTTAATGCATCCCCACCAATTTCTCATAGCCTAGTAACCTTTTTAAAACCTTTTGACCTGGTAGATGTTCACCAGGCTAAGATTGAAACCCTGTCAGTTTAAATAAACTTGTGGTTAAGAGTCAGGTAAAGAACAATACAGTGTATGCTATTCCAAAAGTCTGGATTTACAGTATGTATAGTATAAGCCTGTGAGAGGGACTGATAAAGTTTGCCCACCGGACTGAGAACGAAAGACAGAGCTGAAAATAGAGAGACAAAGACATTTCCATGTAAATACTGTGAATAATGCCTGGAGATGTAGATGCAGATAAACTGCAGGGGGCAAAAGTCCTGTATTAACTGATAAGATATAGCCAGTTTATCTTACTCATTTTTCCTTCCCACCAGAGACAGCCTTTCTTGATAAAAAATCATTTTAAAGTGATGCATGCCCAACAAAGCCAAGTATAGAACCCTGATATGCCAGCCAGCTGAGCTATAAAGATAGAAAATGCTATATAATAAATGTCCCCTTTGAGGGTTGCATTACCTGAACCAATGCAAGTAAAACACTTTCTGTTTGCTTCGGGGGAGGTTGGTTTAACAAGGATGGATGCTCTTGGCAGACACTTTTATGCCTCTAAAAAGGCATCTGCATTTGCTTATGTCTGTATTTTTTGGTGTTAAGAACAAGACGTTTTAATACCAACGAAAAACATTTAATGTTGTTAATTAATATTTTGTAGTAATGAAAGTGATTTGTGAAATATAAATGCATTCCCATCGCTTGCTTTTTTTGCACACTCCCTTTTGGCTGGTGATGTGAACATAGGCACAGCCTTGTGGTTATACCCTATTATGCTCAAAATCTTGTTTAGGTGATTCATGAGGAGGAAACATGACGTGGATGTGACGCTTCCTGTGTTCCTGTGTAATAGATGTGATTCACCCAGATGTCATTCGGCAGCTTAATATGCCATAAAGACTCCTCTGATTCAAGTGTCTTCATTTTTCATGTCAGGGCCTCAAATGAATCATTGCATTGTAGAAACAAAATCAAATCACAGTTTTTATCTAGGGTGTAGGAGGTGCTGTAGCATTTCCTGACGTTAAGGTTTTGTTTGACAGTCAGCAGCTCTTAAAGAGAGATGTATCCACCTGTCCTTGCCTTTGTATCCGCTTGCATTATGCCAGTCAAACCAGCATTAGATGCTCCATTGAAAGCAATGCAATTCTTTGTAAAAGTTACGTGTGGTTAGATACTCAAAAAGGCAAAATACAAGTTAAGTGAGTTTATTTAAAAGAAGAAGCATTTCTACGGTATCATTATTAGACCTTATATCTAGAGCAATTCAACTTAACGAGCTTGAAGATTCTAAGTCTGTTCAGACTATATGAGCCATGCTTCAAACTTAAAATTATTTTGAGGGTGTTTTCATGCCATCGTAGCAGTCCTGTGGGTGTTTCAGGTAATTCAAAATGGACAGTTTAGAGGAAGTCAATAGTTAGTTAATGGATGGAGCCAATTAGAATCAGGCCCAGTTGTAATGAGTACCACGGAGTTCTGATTATGAGAGTGGAGTGGTACCAATCTCTGTTCCATAGCCAGTGTCCCTTCATTGTGTTTTGTCTACTTATTGCTCCCTGCCTGCTTCCTGTTCATGCATGAGAGAAAATGGCCCATCAAATCCCTTAGAGATGTGGGGAAATCCACATGTACGCTCACAGCACTGACTGTACCTGTTCAACCTAGACATTATTATCCATGTTTGTTGTAGCATGTCATGTTTTTTACACAAGTGGGATAGAGCCCTGTCGGAGTGACCTTGGAGTAAAGAAGAGCATCTCTGACTCTGAAGAAACTTTCTGCTGCAGGCAATATCACGAAAAAACCCAGATTCCATTATACATCTCCACTCTGCTGACATACCTTGCTAGTATTAGTCTGTAACTATCTGTCACTTCAGATTCAGAACACTGAAACACACTAAAATGTTACTGATGTCTTGACTTAACACTAAAATATGAACTATTAACATGTGTGACCTTTTTACTAAAATGTGACATTTCGCTTTTAACACGCAACACCTTCTGCAAGTATATGCAAGAGCATGTCACTTCCATTATATGCAATAAGGAAAAAGACACACTCCTCAGGTAGCTTAACATCTACAAGCTGCAGTGAAGACATTGACCTTCAGGAGCACTGGTTAAGCTGTCAGGCTAATTTAATGCCAGTTAAAGGTGTAGGAAAGTAGACAAGGTGGTGGAAAGGGTTCTAGTGAGCAAGGTGATATAAAAGAGACATTTTGGAAAAGGTCACATCATTTACATCATTACCTCCTGACGGCATATGGAAGAGGTCTGCATCTACTTTCACGGTAGAGGTGCCTGCATGTATTCTTACATCCAAACATTAAATTCAGTTCGCAATGTGTCTACACATGTACGTATGTGCTGTGTGTATGTCAAGGTCACACTCCGGTTGTGTCATGTTGTTAGTTATTGGGCAGCTCTTAAAATGATGATGCCTTTATCTGAATAGTGACAGCTGAAGATAGACAGTAAACTGTGGAGAGAGAGGGGGCAACATGCATGCAAAGGTCGTGGGTTGGAATCGAACCTGAGCCATGGGGCGCATGCTCTACCAGGTGAGCTACTGAGGTACCCCATATGATTTAATGTTTTACTTTGTAGGAGGATGTGCAGCTCTGTCTCAGACTCACCTGTCAAACAATGACCACATATTCTGTTTTCTTTTTGTTGCTTCGATTGCCAATTTGTGGTCGCTGAGCCAGAACTTGCTAAGGATCTGTCTTGGCTTTCTATCTCTGGCAGTAGAGATATTCTGCCAATTCATAATCCTTTTAGGGCATGAGATAACATTTTAATTTTCTTTGGCTTTTAGTTTCTTATTTCCAATGTTCCAAATAGGTGTCTTTGCATTGAGTCATAATTTGGTTTGCTTTATTCTGTTTGGGAAGTAGCATTGTTGTGAGACTTGTCAGCAACAACTGATGTAGGAGACTCTATTCTGGGCTCTGTTCTTGGGTTATATCCAAATGATCATATCCATTCTAATGGACGAGTATGGGCCAGCACTTTAAGCATGAAAGTCTATGACCGAGTCCTTATCTGAGTGAGTAATGAAGCTACACCACTGGTTCGTTGAGTGGTGGATTTTTACTGTAGGCCGTTGCTCTCTCAAAGTTAATATGTGTGAACATTAGTTACATAAATCCATATTCTATGAATTTACCTGCAGGATTACTTGCGTTTATTTGCACAAGTAACACAACTAAATGTTTGCGTTTAATCTGGCTCACTACAGCAGCATGAGTTCAGAATAAACAGATCTGCCATGATGGAGTTTTGCTTGATTAGGGTTACATGCTGACTACATAGTAAGTTGTAATTAATAGCTGGAATCAAATAACAGACACATTTTCAGCAGTCCAACTGTGCTTATCTTTCTAATCCCAAAAGTCAGAGCTCTCTAGCCAGTAAACACCTCCTGATCAGAGCAGAATCTTGTGTGATTCCAGGTGTTTATTCCTCCAGATGTTTCGGCTTTTGTAGTGGCTCACCAGCACTCAGCAGCGCTCTGCCCGGTCCTCTCACAACACTCTGCAAAACCCTGCAGTACGTTTTTTCTTTCTTTCTTTTTTTCATATCTTACTATTCACCTTGCGTCAATCACCGAACAAAGATACAAATTTGTATTTTTTCGCTTTAGACAATACGTGCATGTCACATTATTGCACAAAAGATTTGCTTTGCTGCTTGTGTGAACACACTAAAAGGCCACTAGTGGGTTCGTCTCTTGTTCACACAGCAGTACACATTGAGCTGACAGTCGTCTCCTTAAAAGTGTTTTCTTCAGCTACTTAAAGGGACGCACTGTAATAGTCCAGCAACGAGCATAGTAGGAGCAAAAACCAAGAGGCATGAGGAGGAGCGCATAGTTAAAGCACCCTAATAACAAAACTCTAACAACAACATTAAACTGAGAGTGAGTCATAGAAAGACGAAGACATGCATATAGAAAACAATGAAATAACAAAGAAGGTCATTTTAATTATTTAACTTGTTCATCTAACTTCTTTTGACTCAAGCTTAGCTTAACCATGTCATGTGATATGCTACTTCAGTACACTTTAAGAACAATTATTACTAGGACCACTAAAAAAAATTGCAGATAAACATTTAATATCAAGGGATCAGTCTTGTTCTTTGTGTGCGTGCATGTGTGCGTGCGTGTGCGCGCGCATGTGTGTGTGTGTGTGCGTCTGCTCCGGTAGCTGTCAGTCTCAGACAGCCAGTAGCATGGCTCAGTGAGAGAGATGGCGTGATCACTGGACCGTGGTCTGTCTTATCCTGTCACACACACACACACACACACACACACTAGACAGCCACTAAGGCCACCAATATAATACACCATTAAATTGGGACTTTTTATAAACTAACCAAAGGTAAAATGTAATTGTACATTAAGCCTGTAAATCACAGCTACAGAAATCTTAAAGTGTCTGGAAAAGGTGGTTTTCTTGTTGGCGATTGACCAAAAAAGCAAGCCAGCAGAAAACTCCTTCAGCTGGGCATCTTGCAGTTAACTTGATTGTGATTTATATTATGCTCCATGTGCTTTCACTTTGTGTGTCTTTCGCATAATGAAGATCTACTGTAATGATACAAGACAAACTGATATAGCACTTCATTACAAAGGTCTCTGACTTAAGCACAGGAGGGTCATTAGGTTTCAGGTTTTTCCTAACCATACTGTGAATTTAACCCTGATCAGTAGTTTTAACTCCTCTTTGACAAGACTGTCTTCATCAGAAAAAAGCATTTTTTAATAAAACAATATAATATAACAACAAAAGTCCAAAGTAGTGTAGCATGATGCTGTTACAGCACAGCAAAACCTCTCAGGGAATAGGCTGGGTTGGATCGATAAGTTAACAGAGCATGGGGCTTTGACAAGAGAGACTGCTGTTCATTTTCCCTTAACAAGTGCTTCCAACAGGTGAACATAATCTCTCAGCGACTTAAACCAAGTAATTATGTCAACCATGACCACAATTGTTCACTATAGTCTTTGTTTTTAAACCAAAAGGACCATCTTTCAATCTTTCCAGTCATACCGTAATGTATTTTGAAGATGTCAGATTTATTGATTTAAGTCAACATAGATAAGAAGTAACAATGATGGGAAATGTAACATCTAAAGTCATCTAGGCTTTCCAGTGATGTAATGTCCATTCCTTGTGTTTCCTGGACAGAGCAATTCTTCTTTTCTTGTTGTTGGTCTCTTTCAGTAGTGGTTTCTTTGCAGCAGTTTGACCATGAAGTAATCACACAGTAATTCACACAGTCTCCTCTGAACAGTTGAGATGTGTCTGCCACTTGAACTCTGTTAAACATTTATGTGGCCTGTAATCTGTGGTGCTGTTAATTGGTGATTCTGAGGCTATAAAGAACTTACCCTTTGCAGAAGAGGTAACTTGATCTTTCTTTCCTGGAGGTGTTTCATCATAGTGTTTGATGATTTTTGACTGCACTTGATACATTCAAAGTTGTTAACATTTCTGTATTGACTGAACTTCATGTCCTAAAGTAATGGACTGTTATTTCTCTTAACTCAAATTAGAGTTTCTTGACATAATGTGGATTACTACAGTAGTGAAATAAGGCAATTGACTCTATACCAACACTACCTCTGAACAACTGAAATTAGACTATTTATTTTAGATGTCAATTGAAAACCATCCGAGGTGAAACTGATGATGGAACTGACTGAGAAAATAAGCTCTCATCAAAGTATAAGGTGCCTACTTTGAAGAATCTAAAATTGAACATATTTTGTCTTGTTTACACTTTTTTTTTTGTTTACCTGATAATTCCATATGTGTTACATAATAGTTTTGATGCCTTTAATATGAATCTACCACGCAGATTTTGTTTAGTTTTGATTGGAAATGTAACTTCCTAAAGCAAAGTGTCTGTTGTAGCACTTCTGCACTCCACCTATCACTAAAATGATGAAACACAGCTCAGTGCCCTCGGGTTGAGGATCACTTTTTTACACTGGTCAAGCACATTTTATGTAGAGAATAGTGCCAATAAGTTGGAAGTCTCCTCAAATCCACTTCAGTTTCAGGTCTTTTTTATGCTACAAGCAAAAAGGTAACTACTACTCTATCTCAAACTTTTCTGTATTTATTTGGTTTCTTTTATACTTTTTGATTTTTGGTCTCTTTTTTCGATGACTGCTTAACAGTATATGTATTTTACAGGTTGGATGAAACTCATTATTGGCAAATAATCGTTACCTTTATATGCCTTAATACTTTTGGCCACTAGTGGGCAACAGAGATAAACAGACTTCAATGTTCTCTGCCCATGAAACATTTTAAATCAGTCTAACTTTGGTGATTTGTATTGTGATCTGCTATGCTAACTGTCACCTTCTCAAGTCTACATGGGCACATATATAGTATATAACCAATACTAAAAGATTGAACCCAATTTCAGCTTTGGAAATGTAACATAGAAAAGAAAAATGTGGATTTTTTTTTTTTATTATGTTTGTTTGTTTCAATATCCTGGATCTATGGTTTCTTTCATTTCAATTCACACACCTGCAAGGAAAGAAATATCCAAGATATATTGTGTATCCACAGGTCAAATTATGGAAGGTAAAAAGGTTTTTTCCTCCTCTAATATTCAATCGTTTTGTCCTCTCATCCTCCACCACTCTCCTCCCCGTATCTCCCCTTTACCCCCATGTCATCTCTTTCTTCTCTTTCCTCTCAGATTTCTATCCAACACATCATTTGAGGGCCAGGGCGGTTTTATATCTAGACACAGTCACAGCCAGAATGTCATCTCAGAGGCTCATCACTACATCTGGTCCCTTCAGCTGGACCCCCTAGGCCAGCCAACCTGGACCCGTCTGGGAAGATGGCGCAGGGGTAAGGTTCTGATGGACCAGGGGGCCTGGCCAAGCCATCAAGGTTCTGGGGGGGGAGGTGACTGGCGCCGATCCACACGGCTGCACATGCGGGTGGTGACACTGGTGGAGCACCCATTTGTATTTACCCGTGAGGTGGATGGGGATGGGTTGTGTCCCGCAGGTCAGTTGTGCCTCGACCCGCTCACCAACGAATCTTCGGTTTTGGAAAAACTTTTCCAGAATCTTGCAGGACCCAACGGATCTGTTCCCACAGACCACAAGAAGTGTTGTTATGGTTACTGCATTGACCTGCTGGAGAAGCTGGCAGAGGACATGGGCTTCACTTTCGACCTCTATATTGTAGGCGATGGGAAGTATGGGGGCTTCAAGAATGGTCGCTGGACAGGATTGGTGGGTGATCTGCTCAGCGGCGCTGCCCACCTGGCAGTAACTTCTTTTAGCATTAATTCAGCCAGAAGCCAAGTCATTGACTTCACCTCACCATTCTTCTCCACCAGCTTGGGAATCCTGGTGAGTGTGTCTCTTTCTTTTGTTCCCTTCTTCTCCTACTTGTTTTTATATGCATTTTTTTACAGCATTTTATATTTTTATATATCTCATTTTTGTTACTCTTTGGCACTTCCTTCCCAACTGTCATTGACCTCACCTCAACTGCTTGCTTGGTATGCTGATGGTCAGTATCAGTATTGCAGCATTTTATTACTACAAGCCCTATCTTATTGGATTCTAATGCAATTCCCTATATGGGGCTAGACTGGTGAGTACAGCTTTGTGGAGTGACCCTATTATTACAATTACTGTATCTAGTCTCACTGGCTGGCAGGCATAGTGATGGTGGTAATCACTGTCCTCTCTTCCTCTTAACATGCTGCTATAGAGATAGTCTGCTTTGTTTACAGTGGCTCCCATTTCCTACATTTTTTTTCTTTTTCCCATTTTACTGTTTTTGTCTCTCGAACTGCATTGTCATAACTATCACCTCTACCAGTATTTTGAGTCTGATAACAGTACACTGTTGGATTATGAAGCACATTCTTGTCCAATTATTGCTAGGCTAGTGAATTCCCACTGAACTGTTTTCATTAATTATAGTATCCCATCTTGCATCTGTGAGTTTTTGCAAGACTCCTAATCCTGTTTCAGTTCCTAGCTCAAATTGGTGAAATAAGCCTATCAAGCCTAACCTCATCATTTACTGAATTTTAGATGAACACATAATACTTCAGCCTGATGCTGACACAGCTGTGGTAAATAAAACAGCAAACTGAGGATTCTGTATGTAACAGCTTAGTCTTTACATGAACAACCTGTAGAAATTGGTAATAAAATCTGACAAGGACACAAATTTCTGACTTCAATAATATCAGTTATAAAGCTTTTCCAATCCTGTGTCACCCTCTTGCCCAGGTTCGCACTCGTGACACAGCTGCACCCATTGGTGCCTTCATGTGGCCTCTCCACTGGTCCATGTGGCTCGGCATCTTTGTCTCCCTTCATGTCACCGCCATCTTCCTCACTCTGTATGAGTGGCACAGCCCGTTTGGTATGACACCACGTGGACGCAACCGCGACCGGGTGTTCTCCTTCTCCTCAGCACTCAACGTGTGCTACGCTATTCTCTTTGGGAGAACAGTGGCTATCAAGCCGCCGAAGTGCTGGACAGGCCGCCTGCTGATGAACCTCTGGGCCATATTCTGTCTGTTCTGTCTGTCCACCTACACTGCTAATCTAGCTGCTGTCATGGTGGGGGAGAAGACCTATGAACAACTGTCAGGGATACATGATCCAAAGGTATAAAAGTTGGCCCTGAAAACTTATTTTCTCAATCAGCTTCTTAATACAAGTGATAAGATGATGATCCTTGATTAATACACCATACAAAGTTAGCACAGTTCAGGTTATTTCACAATAGAGAACTCTGCTTTTCTTCTCTTTCTCTCTCTTTTTTACTGGTATGACGTGAGCGGGACTAAAAAACACTGATTTCACGCACTTTCTTGCACCAAACAGGATACAGTGACATTTAAATCAGAATCTCTTGGGTTGGTAGGTCACTGTCACACAGATCACAGCATATTAACTTAGTTTTTAGTTTTAAACTCATGAATATTTAATGTGATAGAGAAATATGCTGTCATGGGCTTATACATTTTCGTAATTAGTTCAGATTAAACATTACGGCATTATGGTTCTTAGGTGTGAGTTTTTTTCCACAAACTTTTTTTTTTTTTTTTTTTTTAATGTGGTTTTGAAATTCACTAGGTTCATGATGGTTCTAGGTTCTCAAGTTCATGATGCCAAGATTTTGTGGAGTTTCTCTTTGAAAATGTTTGAAACGGTAATGTTCATTTGGTATAACTGCCGACCAAAAGGTGTCTTTTCTAAAAATTTAAAAGAGCTCTTTTTGTGAAGTGAGTAGCCTTTTAAACTTGAAGCCTGCAAATATTTTCTTTGTAAGAGGAATTGCGATAAAGTAATTAATGCTTCTAACTCTAAATCGCAAAAGTTCAAGGATATTGGGATTGTGTTCCACAAAAGGAAAGGAAAAGTAAACATTCATCAGTATAAAAAAATACTGATGAAAAGAGAAAGATGCTGACTAAAATAAAATATATCAGTATATATATTAATGCTTTTTGAAGGCATTCTCAAGGGTAAAATCTGAGTTTATTTCTTTTTTCCTGCAGTTGCACCATCCCTCTCAGGGATTCCGATTTGCCACAGTGAGAGAAAGCAGTGCAGAGGACTACGTCAAGAAGAGTTTCCCTGAGATGCACGAGTACATGAGAAGATACAACGTCCCAGCAACACCAGATGGCATACATCAGCTGAAGTAAGACGCACACATAACACACACATAAACATTAAAGTACAATACATAAGAAATCATGTTCATGGTAGTCATCAATCAACCTGGTATTACTGTCATCTGTCCTCTATATCCAACCGGTTATCTCACGCTGTCATCATTGCCTGAAAATCACCTTCAGTGTGGTTACACAAATGGGAAAAATGATAAACTGCATTGTCTTTGAAATTAAAAAAAGAATGTGAGTTGCATGTCCGAAGAAAGTCAAAATTTGACTAAAAATAATGCCACAAGCCAGTCTGTTTGCATTCAGGTCCCACCCACCCCTCCTTACCCTGCCATTGCTGTCATCCTAAGCTGCTTCAACATTCAACCAGCATCCCCACGGAGCAAAGCAGAATATAGTGTGAAAAGCCAGCTGGAATTCAGGCCTCTGTCGTGTAGGACATTTAAATGGATGAAACGAGATTTTTTATTTTTTTTTACTGGGCTTGTGAAATGATGATTAGAGGGCTCAAGGAAAAATGTCATCTTTATAAAATTACAACTGGGGAACACGAAAGAATACAAGTCTGCCGCAATGCCACTTTGAACTCCCCAAGAGACCAGATGTTAGTATTATCAGTTACATAATCATTTGGTATACCATGCGTCCATTGGACACTTGAATCTCACATTATAGTATAATGCACCTGCAGTATACTGCATAGCCCCATGTGGAGATTAAACTCAACATTCATGCATTGTTTTCAACTGACATTTTGGATTTTGACCATAATCGTATTTTGTATCATGATAAGTGTTTGATTTATTATGACAGATACAAAACTCCATGCCTCATGAGTGCAACACCATTGCCTGTGGATATTAACTGAAATTTAGAGCTCTGTTTGCACTTGTCACAGTTCTTATCCTTGCACACTGTGTACCCATGACAGTATGTGTCTTTTTGAGTGCTGTTTTTCCCATAATATTTCAGCTTAATGAACATGTCTCACCAGCCAGTGCCAGTGAAACTAGCAACAGCTACTAAAGCAGCCTGTCTGCTTTATAATTAGAGCATTTTGACAAAGTGCACTGACTGGAGCATTATCAGCCATCAACAGCTGTCTTGTGCTATTTTGGCTTGCTTATTAAAGAGGCAGATACGCTTATATACGCCTTAATACAGTCTCACATAACACAAGGAATTTTAACCTTGGTGCTACAGGTCTTACTTCAAAATGTGAAGACTTTTTTACTCAGTGATTCAGCATTAATGGAACTGCTGTGCCTCACATCACGTTGTATTAAATAAAAGCCACACCACAAAAAGAAATCCAGCTACTTTTATAAGCAAGTAATAAGGAAGATAATGCAGAAAAAGAAGCATTGTGTTTTAATAACAGTGATTAGGTAATTGTTTGATGTCAAGGTAGTGCACTGGTCATAAAATGCATGATATCAATATAAAACACATACTGTAAGATCGTAGGATATAAGCTGCAGTCTAATTCAAACTGTAATAATGAACAGCCAGGTTGGGCATAGAAGATAGTGGAGGATTTCATACACTGTCCGTGATAATAAGTAAAATATACAGGAAATATCTTGAAAAAAGTCTTTGTAGAATATGTATCCCAGTAGTCTTTGGCTTTCAGTACAGACATTTTGAGCTGATTTGCAAATGCCTCACTGAGAGCGTTACGATTTAATATCTCACTTCTGTATAACAGACTTGGAGGGAGGAATGCAAGTAAATTGGCAGAAACTGGTAGGGAGTAATTTTACTGGCATATGGCCAGTAAAATTATTGGAAAACCACGGGCAAGACTGGTCTGACAAATATGCGGTTCAGACAAGGCAAAAGGATGAGAGACGTTTGTAGAGTCATTTACATCCCATTTTCAGTGATTTCCCCTAACCTGCCTCTATAAAATACCTGCAAGCACAAAACAAAACAATTCATTCCCACACATTTTTTATTTATTCATTGTTTTCTGTTTTTTTTTTTTTTTTTTTTTTACCTCTTATTGTTGTGTTAAGTATGTCTACAGTACAGTATTCATTTAATTTGGTTCTTTATCGTTATTGGCCCATGTTTGTTTTATTTTGTGTAAAATTAAGTGAAAGCATGTAGCATATAAAGAATATATATAGTTTGTATCTGTGTGACTTACCACAACAGACGAATTCAATCTTTTCTTATTCTTTCACTCACTCTGTAAGGTCAGAGGTGTGGTATGAGGACAATAAGACTCAGAGTAGCAACCCTGGGTTAAGTAAGGGTCATTTAAGTTTCTGTCTCAGGAGGTATAAACTTTTCATGTGAAATTTGGAGTTACTTTAAAATGTTTATATCTGGGATTGGTTCCCAGACAATGTAAGATTTTCTGTTAGCGCTATGGTTATATTTGTCACTGCAATGAATTTGGGAGAGCGAAGATTCATCAGTCCCAGCACCATCTATCTGTTTGTCTGTCCAGTCATCCATCAAAAACATTTCAAATGCCACTGATCAGATTGTCATAAAACTCAACGGCATGATTCAGGTCAACACTCTGGCCCAGCAAAATTGTCTGAACATAACACAGAATGCCTCTAACGTGATATATTTGATCGTGATTATATTTTATGGAATGATTGACTTGATTGGGTTTGTCAGGAGTGACTGCAAAAATGTGACTAGTCAAGAATCAAGAATCATCTCAGTCTTTGCACTTCGATCTTCCTGCTGTGTTTAAAGGGCTGACCCTCAGAGGTTGGATGCTTTCATCATGGACAAAGCTCTGCTGGACTATGAGGTCTCCATAGATGCAGACTGTAAAACGCTAACAGTCGGAAAACCATTTGCTATAGAAGGTAACATGGATGCTTATTATATGGCAAGCGACTTGCCTCTTTGGTACTTCATATTCAGTTTTACTAACAAAGACTTCACCGATATGAAAGTAGATTGAAACAAGTTTACTGCATATTGTGGATGAAAGTGAACCCATTCCATTTCCATTCCATTTTATTTGTTGACTTAAATATGTGTAAAGTAAGAATAAATGTGTTCTAAGTTTGTCAGACCAAAGAAGAAAGTGTCTTTCTTCGTGTCCACTGAATGCGCTGAAGCCACGGCCACTCGTGGGAGCAGTCGAGCAGCAATTATGAAGCGACTGAAACGTGTCAGATGAGTTTAGGAAATGACATGACTAACTTTGAAACACTGAGTGCGATTAATTAATCTCTGCTAGGGGTGTAGGGGTATGCTCAGGGTGGCCTTAGCGTGTTACTGAGCAACCCTTTAGGACCGCCCACAAAATCCTGGACTGAAAACTGATGAAAAACTGTTTCCACATTTTAGTAATATATCATTTGAAGTCTTTTCACAAATTTTCAGCAACTATTTTCCACCATATTTAATGTATTTTAAAAAAATTATCAGAATTGCCTTTACACAGACTTTGAAGTAAAGAAAATGTTTAAATTAGTCATTAGCCAGTGCTGTAAAACAGTAGTCAGATTTCAGGCAGTACAGCAATATTCACAAACATGTTTTGGTTTGTAATCATCTCTAGATTTTAAAAGTTATCTCTGCATGACTGCAGTCTGACTGCCCATAAGCAGTTTTAGGATAACCGTAAATCTAACAATATCAATCACTCAACATTTGTGCAGTAGTTAATCTTTTGGCTTTCAACAGCTTAGATTCTCTACTGTCTACTGTTAATCTCCATTTAGCAAGCCTCTTCCTCCCAGTGTGAAAATGTTCCCATGGTAGTTGCTTCCATTACAGGCCACCATAGTCCCAGATTCCAGCGTTGTTGTTAATTACTTAATGCACCCTTAAGCCTTCAGGATACAATACAAATCAATCAGTGAATTTTCTACCAAGGCAAGGTACTTCTGTAATTGGCCATTGCTGAATTTGTCACACTTTTGTGGCATGCTAAGAAAATCCCAGATTTACTTGCAGTGTCAAGTACCTGCTTTGTTTGAGAGTGACAGTGGGGCTTTCTGATAAACACTGACAACATATGCCAAGACTCCCTTCTTTCTTCTCAGCAGTTATTTTCCTTATTCTAGTACACAGCTATAAAGCATAGAAAGAATATAATGGAAGTACATGGAGCAGAAGTGAAAATGATTTTGCTGTTGTGACAGAGGAATAATGAATTTGTTCTGTGCATTTCCACTGGCAGGCTATGGCATTGGTCTTCCTCAGAATTCTCCACTCACCTCCAACTTCTCAGAGCTTGTTAGTCAGTACAAGTCCGATGGCTTCATGGACATGCTGCATGACAAATGGTACAAGGTTGTGCCCTGTGGGAAACGCAGCTTCGCCGTGACTGAGGTAGGAGCAGAATGACATACATTACATACATACAGTGTATATATATTAGTACCAAATATGTTGTTTTGTATGGCACATATTGTATCTTCCAAATACCGCATGTGGTTCAAATATGTAATACATACATTTCACTACACTACCTACATATCAAAAACAAATAAAACCAAGTCTAAAGCTGCACAAATATCTATTTATAACGTGAAAAGGGTTGCTCTTAATAAACCTGCAAAAAATCACCCAACTCTGCAGTTCCCCTCAGTTCAGTCGGAGCTTCTTCCAGATCATTGTTTTGGTTTTTCCAGCCCAAAACCTATATGTTTGGTTTCATTTCACTGCTCTCACCACCCTTTTCTCCAGCTGCAGCAGGCAGCTGTTTTCAGAGAACAAGCAGAAGAGTAACTAGACTGCCTAGTGAACACTGTGCAGCATGTAGCAGCTAAAAAGCCAGATATTTCCCCAAGGAGTTAGTGCAGACCAAAGAGAGAGTGACTGCTGAACATTGTTAGATAGTCTGATGCATGACTCCATAGGAATATAGTTCAGCCCTCACTGGATGTGCAGATAGGTAGTTGCCGCTCACAGGTTTGCACAACAACTTTATAAATTGTTGTGTTGACTTTTGAGCTTGTTCCACAGCCTCCAATATAAAAATAATAAAGAGAAGAATATAATGCTGCTTAATTTATTGCAGTTATAAGCACAGCAATACAAAGTATAATTACTATCTCTCTGCTTAGAATTCCAAATTGTAAATACCATAATTGTATAGAAGTAGCTCTCCTGCTGCTTAATTAAGTGGAAGCAGTTTATATATATATATATAATATATATATATATATATATAATATATATATAATATATTATATAGATATATATATATATATATATATATAGATATAAAGAATCCTTACCAAGGACTCTGCCTTTTTCTGCCTGTTCAGTTCTTGCACTGCCTCCACAACCACTTTGCACTCTCTCTACTAATTCAGAGTATAGCCCTGACCCTCCAGCTGTTAACCAAGCTGTGTTTCGTAACTTCGGTCCGGCGCCCATGGTCCATTCTATTCTGCTATTTCCATGCATTTAGCTCTCTTAGCAACCTGGTTGTCTCTCCACCCAGCTGTGACTCTGGAATCCACAAAAGTGTCTCTGAGCTCAGTGCAAGCTGCGAACTCCCTATTACCAAGCATGAATTAAAAACTCACTTCTTTAAAAAGAAATTCATGTTCCTCCTCTGTTCCTCCTTCTTCCTGTATTTGTACTTTTTTTTATTATTTATTTTTCTTTCCTACTTTGTGACATTTCTGTTTTTAAATCTCTGCTGGTTACTAATCACAATGTCTAATTAGGAAGCACTCCTGGGTGTGTGCCTCTGAATGATGGCAGTATCTAATAGATGAATGTAAATTACCATCTTATGAGTCTGATATGAGTAGCAGATGTAGTACATTGCGATGCAGCAGATTCAGTGTCGCTGAACAGCTAGACGTGTTAGTTGTTATCTACTGTTGCAGACATTTAAATAGCCCTGGGCACATTTCATTTTGCAGCATCATGCCTCCACCTGCCCATGGTGACAACATAAAAAGCCGTTTGACCAGTATTTATCTGCCTGTCATTTATCTTTACATTCAACTATAGTCAGGTGCCATTTTAAAAAATCACAGTATGATTATCATCTACTTCTCATGTCATAGATAATGTTGTGAAATAACTTCTAAACTTGCTCACTTGCATGCACCATTTCATTGTCACCCAAAAAGTCGGAAACAAAAGTAGCACGTTTTGGCCCAGTTACATTGTGCTGTCAAAATGAACACTGGACAACATCAGCAGGAAATTCATGTGATAGGAGCAATATGAATTACTGACTAGGCTGGCTCAGTTTAGTCCTGCTCAGCATTTTCTTGAGCAATCTTTTATTCCAATGAATGACTGCTACACCACCTGCAGCAGCAGCAAGCCTGGCATTCTGAAAAGATGAAAAATCTGATGGATTGGCTTCAGCGAGACGGCCAAACTCTCTGGCATTGTGCCAACTCTCTGTCACCCCAAAGAAGTTGATCCCATTTGGAGTAATAAAATCAATACCAATAAATGGCATATTATTCAATTACCTAACATTAAGGGGGCCAAACTTAACATTACCAAGAAATAAATTGCAATCAAAGGGATGAAGATTATGAGTGTTACATTTTTATTGAAGTTATTCATAGATTTTTGCCTCAAATTTATACAAGTAATCGATGAGTGAACCAAAGGAGGTAGAAATCACACACAAGTAGAGTTGTAAATTCTAAGACGACTATGAGAAATGGTTGTTTTATATGGCTGCATATAGTGAAAGAGACAGGGAGTGTGTATTCCCAAAACTTGGTAGAATAATATGTGCTTAAATGTGCTGATCCAGAGAACCCCCATAACTGTGAGGAATGTTGGACTGGGCTGATACAATAACTTACAGTGCTTTTCCTGCACTGGAGCTAAGTATAGTATTAAATTAATGTCATGTCTCCTCTGTAAGCTTGTCTTAAGTTTAAAGAATAATACCACTATAATTTTATCTTTTCTATCCAAATGAATTCACAGAGTTTGAAATGTCTTCCCTGGCCGTCAGACTCTACTATTATCTGTACTGCTTGACTTCCCAGGAATCATCAGCTCCCACTCTCCAAAATTTCATTACAGCCAGCTCGCCAAGTCACAACGCAGCAATGACAAACTTAATCCATCATGTGTATTTCTCCAACATGACTTTATAATGCAATCATTGCAGCTGGGGCTGTATCACAAGCTGTTCCATACTCAGCAGTAAAGAGAGTCACATGGGAACATACTGAACGTCTGCAGGAAAAGCAACAAGTGCTCAATTAAGAGAAGTGTGATGTTGCAGTCATAGATGGCTACACTTGCAGACTCATGATACGTTAACGAGACGTTTCCCCCGTAGCAACACATTTAGAATACAAGCTACTGTAGGAGGTGAAGTTGGAACACCGTGTAAAATGAAAATGACAACAGAATGCAGACTTGAAAATCCTTTTTTCAGCTATATTTAATTGAATCGAACTGATAAACTTTGATGTTTTTTGTAAATATACACTCATTCTGAATTAGATGTCTGCAACATGTTCTGAAAAATTCAGGACAGAGGCAAGAAAAGAAAGTTGTAGTATACTCAAAAATCATTCAACAGGTAAACAGGTTCAATAGTGGCAGGTGATGGTGTCCTGGAAATGCTCATTGTCATTCACAAGCAAGTATGGGATGAGTTTCTCCACTTTGTGGGAAACCGTGTGGGCAAACAGACAATGCACATTTTCAATAAATCTATGCATTTCGCCATCTACAACCCATAATATCATTAAAAGATTCAGAGATTCCAGAGAAATCTCTGTGCATAAGGGGCAGGTCCGAAAAACAAACACTGACCTTTGACCCCTCAGACAGCACTGCATTAAAAAACAACTGCACTGTATAAAGGATTCTACTACTACACTACATGTGCTCTGGAACCAGTAAAATGTGTATTAAGACTCTACCACGCAAAACGAAAGCAAGATATCAGCAACATCCAAAAAATGCTGCTGACCTCTCTGGGCTCAAGCTCATCTGAAATGGACTGATGGAAAATGAATACGTTTGCAATTTAAAAAATCATGGATTCGCTGTCCTTTTTAGGTTGTAGTAAAATGATTTCATGTGAAACACGTGTTGTATTTTTCCAGGAGAAGTAAGTCAGGGAAGGTGATTTCTTATTTCAAATGTCTAAGTCTCTGGAAAAAAACTGTTTTTCTCTCTTTGAAAGAAAATGCTGATTTCAGTGCTATACAAAGGCAATGTGTATTTTACTTTTGTAATGCTGTTAATTATTAGAATATTTGTTTTTTCCCACTACTTTATACTGTTATTTACTTTAGATAGGAATGAAAACAGAGTTGAAAAAACCTGAGCAGCGTCCATACACTGTGTTGTTTTTCTAGAAAGCTTTTACAAGTGCTGCTCTCAGATTCATTAGGTGTGTCACTGCAGCATTTTGTCTATGCAAACTGTTTTTAATGGAATTTTGAAAACAATTAGTACCGATGAATCCTAGGAGATCGGCCAAACTTGTTGCAATGGGGACAGAAGGAATTTTGAATGTGGTGAATACATCAATGTGTTCCCACATATCATGGTTAATAATAGTAGTAAAAAAAAAAAAAAGTTTTATCATAGAAGTATTAACTGGAGAAAATTTTTTGCATACACCAGCTAAAAGCTACCGCCACGCCTACAACTCAAAACAACATCTGCTTGAGTAAGATAAGGATTCCCAAACGCATGCAGTTTTTTTTTTCTCTCAATTAAATAAATATATATGTATATTGTGCAAAATTATGTATATTTTGTATTATGTAATTGATTTGCAGAATATACACAGACCATGTGAATTTAAAGATAAATAATAAACATAAATGTTTAAATTGTCTTTCCTCTCCTCCATTAGAAGCAATAGATAAGCATCCCTGATATCTTATCCTCTACATCTCCTTCTTTCCTTTTCTTTCCTTTCTTATAACCTGTAACCCCACTAACCAACTCCATGTCTCTCCAGACGCTGCAGATGGGTATAAAGCATTTCTCTGGTCTGTTTGTGATGCTCTGCGTGGGTGTGGCCTTATCTCTACTGACCACAATAGCAGAACACATTGTGTACAAGCTGGTGATCCCGAGGGTCAAGGAGCCACGCTTCAAATACTGGCTGCACACAAGCCAGGTACCAAACTCACACACACACAAATACACACATATAACTGAGTGAAGCACCCTTTCAATCATGACTTGGCAAAGAACCACTTTGCCAATCACCAGAGGAGCTGTTGCTAAGTGAAAATTGCCATAACTGAATGTAAAAATCCTGAATCGCGAGCACGTGTTGAAAGTTAATGTGCAGTCCATACCAATTTAGACAGTGACATATTTTGTTGTTGTACTCTCTCTCATTCTCTTTCTCACTAAATGATTTACAGAAAGCATGTGACAGCTAATGTGTTGATTATTTTTGCAGAGATTACACCGGGCCCTCAACTCAGTCTTCACTGATGACAAACTGCCGACTGTTACCAAGCCTGAGAAGAGGTACTGTCCCCGTCCCATAAGCCTGGGCTCAATACACTTTAGGTTAATTCAAATAAATCCAGTAGACAAATACATTAGTTTATTGTATTAATGATTCATGTGATGTTTTTTTTGTTTTATGAATTTCATTTCATAAAACAAACATCCCTAACTGATTGAACTGAATATAAACTGGGCCCAGTTGTATTGTGATTTATAAGTCACTTAGTACATTTAGTCTTCACTTGAGAGTCATTAAAACATGAGAAACAGGTTTGCCACTGGATAAAGTCAGCTCCAAAATGTGCATAATGCTCACACAACAATTGGATCCATCCAACAGTAGAGCAAATTCTGACTGATTTTCCATGAAATGCAGACTCCACTACTGTTACTTTATGTGAATATCACCACTTCGGTTCACTGAGAGAAGCCGTTGCTGGTGCTAATTGTCCAGTCAGGTGCCATTAATCGTTGCAGAAGAAGAAGCCACAATTGGATGATGTTACTAAAAGAATCAAATGGTAGAAAATCTGGAATCGCAAACCTATAAAAAGGTGACCTATTTGTTCCACGTATTAATCTGGGGAATATTAAAGCCTCCTCATCGCTCTACACAGATCAGAGTTTTCATCCATCAGTATTTCTAGTCAGTTCAGCAGAAGCTTCGGTAGGTCTTTAAGCCACATGCTTTATGCATGTTTGGACTAAGAGAACTGCTGTGGATGTATTCATTAAGTCTATTTCCAGTGCACATCTTGCCCTTATCTTACCCTATGTCCACTTCTGCATGGAATGAAAATGAGGCTTGGCTTTTTATACTCAAACTGAAAAATGCTCTTAAAAGCAGAAAACACTTGTTTTTACATGCTGTCTTGAATTTTCATTGCATTGCATATCGTTACTCCTCACAGAGTGCTATCAAACCACTGCACCATCTCTCAAATACAATTTGAATGTCCCACCAATTTAAATCTTAAAATGCAATAAAATGACAAAGGAAATTACTTTCTGAAAGATGCCATGCTGTACTGGGGTATTACTAGATATATAACATATCACGTACAGCATATGGTAACCTTCAGTCACACCAAAAAAAAAGGACAGGGAGCTATAACGGGAAGTCAATTCTCCAACTTTAAACGGCCCATTGGCCAAATTATCAGACTGTGAATAAATGACATTAATTAACATCAAGTGGCAGTTAAGGGACCCATTTTAATCAGAAACTAAGCAGAATGGTCAGTCTGTTGAAACCTAATTACCAGTAAGGGAAATTGAGGAAATAATCTGGTGCTGATGTCACAGAGTATTGTTTGGCACAGTAGGGGAGAGAGGCAGTAAATCTTGAGAGCTTCTTTCAGTCAGTTTCAGTGTCTTTTCAAATGTTGCGGGATCCAGATTAGTTACATAAACCTTCACATTCATTTTGACACCATTACAGTGTGTGTGTCATAGTGAAGCCCCTTTTTATTCACTTTCGATCACAGTTCATATTGCCATGTATAATGTCTCATTGGAGCTTCGTCTTCAGATGCCATCAGGAGATAAGCATATCTGATGTAGTTTAGGCAAAACGGGGAATTTATCATTTCTTTTTAATGCTTCTCAGAGGAGATCAACACAACCCTCAAGCCTTTGCTGAGCAAATGAGTTCCATTTTATCTTCTTCTGTGAGAAAGATTCTGCCGTACTCTAGTTTGCATCCATCCCTACTTAGCACCGCACACGGAGGGGATGCTCAGGTGGAGCACTCAAAGTGGGGATTAAATACACGTAATAATTATGGAGCCAAGGCCATGTGAGGGATGCCTGTGGTAATGAGGATAGATTACCTACTGCTGCATAATTATGCTCATTCAATCAAGCTCTTCTGCACTGTGCCTGCATGCTGTCTAAGAGTCAGAAATTATTACTGTCATATTGTCAGTGTCCTGCAGAAACCCTGTGTGTCAGTAACCGACTGTCTTCCCATTTATGCATATGGGATTTTGTGGTGTAAGTACTTCTGGGTTGAGGTCAATTAAAAGAAGATGCGCCAAAAACCTCAGTATCAGTGTTAACCACCAGAGTACAAGTAGTGCTGTAGAGAGCAATAAAAAGAAGACATTATGTAACCAGTTGGAGCATATGGTTAAACATTTAATTGGCTTAAATTGACTACTTAGTATAGAACCATATTGTATTTCATTTCCATGCTAACAAGGTTGTAGAAAAGCCCAAAGGCACCAAAGAAATGTCCATCTGAGAGAATTACGAGCAGTGTCTGTAATACACTGAAAAGCTCTCCAACGTCCAATTAAGATCTCGTAATTTAGTGGCACAGTATTAAGGTCATGTAGCTCGAGACCTTTAACCAACATCCACGCTACAATAAGGTTATTTGTCACGTCTAGATCAACAACATCTGTTCCAATTCAGCTGCTTTAGAGTCTTTTTTGTGGAGAAATCATAACGGATAAGAGCACTGCTCCCACTGTTGTGCTTACTTAATGTATGCTTATCATTATTTAAATCAGTCACAACTTAATTAAGATAGCATTTACAATATATCCCCCTTCAGTTTTAAGGCTTTTTTGCTGTTTCCTGTTTTTCTACTTTTAGTTGTCCTGATTGCCTGTGGCTCCACGTGTATTGATGATATCTGACATTTTCAAATCCTTTTTTAATTTTGTGTATTTAATGCCTCATACACCACTCCAGCTGCATGTTTTCCCATGCAAAATACCATATAGAGTAAATCAATGCGATGTCTGTTATGTTTAGGAAATGGCTTTTGATCTCTCACATACATTTCTCCTCCAATACTGAATTTCCGGGCAACTAGAGTAACTCTGCAGTGTCAAAATAATTGGGCAGGGATTGTGCTTCCCTTTTTCACTCCTGCTGTGCTGACTCTTGTATAGCACACCATCACCACAATTTCAGGGGCGTGTAATCACAACCGATAAGAGCCACAACGGTTGAATACAAGGGGACCAAATTTGACATTAACGTTTTCCTCCTCCACGGGGTGGTAAAAGAGGTCATTCAAACCTGTATAAAGCTGCACCTTCTGGAGTTGGTAGGGATTCAATATCTTGCTCAAGGACACTTCAGCAGGATGCATATCTTTCTGGTGCACCTGTGTCCTGCTTGTTGAAGGACAGCCTCCCTGTGCACTGTGCTACAAGCTGTGCCTATGTCTTGTTGTGGCTGCTGGTAGCAACATCTGTACTGACAGATGGGTTGGGAAATACTGGTCAGTGGTGATATATTCCAGACTAATTCCATTCTAAGGATGTGGTACAGAGATCTGCAGGTAAACACAAGCTGCCCTCCATACATAAGCTGCACTGGTTGACCTGAGATAGGAAAGTGATTACGGGAAGTTGTGAATTGTAATAGCCTAAATTCGGTATTTGGTGCATGTGTCTAACAGCTCTGGATCTGCAGAACGTTGCAAGGACATTTGTAAAAACACTGCTTATGGAAAAAAACTATATTTATGAAAATGTAACATAACTTGATGAGAGGAATTAGGTGACCTATTTAGATTAGAAGGAGGGGAAACCGGATTTCTATGAAAACTGAGAACTGTAAATAGTGTAGGGAGGAGGGATCTGATCTCTTTGAAAGAAAAGGAGCTGTGGTACCTTTCCCCCCACAGCTGTGAAACAAAATTATCTCTGTATTTGATGAGCAAAACATAGACTGACTTGCACTGGTGCATATAGGCTCCTGTATATAGTGTATACGTAGCTGTAGCTCTGTTTATTTTTGTGCTGAAAAAGGAAGATGCCCTCTGATGTCAGTGAGAGGAACACGTTAATGAGCTTTACAGCTCTTATATTTAAAACCTTACTGTAGCACCTCTTTAAGATGCAACATAATCTTGCACAACGCACTTTCTATGAGGAGTGACTGATACTTTATAGTTAATGCCTCTTTATCAGCTTATATAATGATCATGTGAAGGACATCTTAACATCGAAGAAGAAAATAATGATTTGTATTTCAGGATACTTGGATCTGCGAAGAAAATAATGATTTGTATTTCAGGATACTTGGATCTGCAACACTGCAGGGTGCACAGTTCCCTTTCTGACCTTGATATCATTATTTCTTGCGGCAATCTCAGACATTTTCCAGTGAATTTATGTGAGCTCTGTCTCAATCATCATACCCATTCATATCATGAAAGTTGACAGAGCTCCTGTCTCTTACAGCAGGCTTCTAAATGCTAAGGAGATTTAAGGGGAAGTTAAAGGTTTGGGTGGAAAAACAACAGAGGAAAAGGGTGTTGTGTGTTATGCTGAAAGACTCAAGGCTCTACCAATAATAAGAACCATATTTGGTTACATCACACTTTTCAGAGCAGCTCCAAAGTGCTTTCGAAGTAAGTTCATAAAAAAAACTGATAGAAGAGAGTTTCATTTTAAAGTGAAACACTACAAAGTGAAACACATCTAAGAAGCGTAAGGAATCTCTTCTATCGGTTTGGACTCATCGATTCTTCCAGCACCTTAGCAAAGGGTTAGTTCAGTAAAGCAATTGTCATCCTGCAAAATGAATAGAAAAAAAGATAATTCATCAAACAAAGCAAAGTAGTGCACGGGGTCAGGGAGTTATTTACAGATAAAAGAAGTGTGAAGGTGAGTCTTAGGCAGTGATTTCAAAGCCGTCAAAGACGTTTCTATATTCATTTGGCATAAAAGCTTAGCCAGGAGTTGTTTCAATCTAGATGTTGTAACGCCTGCAAGGGACCTTCGTGAGATCATCCTTTTGCAGAATTAGATAGAAAACATCTGTGCTGTAAAGTCTAGCACACTAACAGTAAGAGGTAATGTATAGAATATGCTGAAACAGGGGCGATTATCTTAAGATTTGGAACTTCTGATAATGTTAACCACATTGCAAAATATTCTCCTTCATTGCAGCCATGATATAAATACAGGTACCTTGTTGTCAAAAGAAGGCACTTGGGTTGCATATATCATTTTAAGATGAGATTCTTTTTAAGTTCTTATATTCTGATGTCTCATCCTTCAGCTTAAGGTCTCTTTTGATGTCAGGAGTATCTCATTAGATTCTTCTTGTCACTTTTTCTTATCACTGAGGAAAATACCTTTGATTCAGAGAGTTCTTCAGTTAAGCTTCAATTCATATGATGGAATCGCTCTTCCTTTAAAGAAATCATAGTTATTTTCCAGCTTGCAGATCCGGTCTAGTAGATGTGAAAAGTTTCTCTTTGAGAGAAGAAAACCAAATTTTGTTCTTTTTTTTCAGTCTCTGGCATCAGAGCTATCCTATAAATGACTGCAGGAATTTGAGTTGACAGGGAATATATTATATTGTATTAGTATTTTGTATGCTGGCTTGCGTTCTCATTTTCAGTGATAGGGAGCACAGGTTGTTCTTGGGAGTTCTATATAATGCCAAAAGTTTATGTTCATAAAAAAAAGTTTTTAAAGTAGATTTTTTATACTGTACTATAACTGTACCATTAAAATCCAATAGTAATCTGTTTACTACTATATCAATCTTATGAATAGAATTTTGTCTTAAAAAGGCGACTTTTCTTTCTTTCTTTCATTTTGTTTGTTTGTTTGTTATGTTGCATCTAATCCAGTCATTCACAAAAAAGTTATAATGTTATTTTAATAAAAGCACAAAACTATACGATAGTTCTATAGTTTCAATAATAATTAAATATTCTGGATCATGGAGAGCCTTCAGCAAAACATGTCTATGTTTTTATGAAGAATAAAGACAAGGACACTCACCAGTATTTGCTCTAAACACAGGATGACACCAGCCTTGCCTAATATCCAATCACATATTGCAGATGAAACTCTCCTATCGTGTGCTGTACAGAAAAGGTCCAGGGCGATAGTGCAGGAGTTTTTCATGGTCAGTGCAATCAAAGGGGTTATTATCACCAAGGAGAACCATGCTGTTTTTTTAAAGTTTGTGCCACTTTAAAGCTTCAATGAAATAGCTTTGAGATTACATTTTTCTTCTGTGGTGTCTGGTGCTTCCACAGCACATGAAACATGATTATGCAGGATAAATGAGTTGAAAAGAAGGCATGACAAATGTAAAATAAAAAATGATTGAAGATCACTCTGCTTCTCCCTCACCCCCTGCAGCAGCACACTGAGAAAGGATTTGTAAGGTGATATATGTTTAAGCCTAAATAGAAGATGACAATAGTGATGCTGTGTCGAACTGACACCTCACACCTCCAACCCAAGATACTGCTGCTAGTGCTCATTAGCCTAAATATGAAGGTAGACCTCCAGGTTGGATGGGAGAGGTTGGTGGGAGGATCAGTGCTGATGCCATGGGGAAATTAATTGGACATGAATTTCTACCAGTGAGCCTTGACAGTCATGATCTACTTTTTTGTCTTAAATAACTTGCATGTTGCTGGGCAGAGGGGGAAGGGTGGGGTTCATATAGTTAAATGAAAATACTCATTAAAAAAAAACGCTTATTTGCATTATAATACAACAATAGTGACATGATAATGACATTGTTAACACTAACCCCCTATATCAGCATCATCTGTATCTACATTCCCTGCAGCATCATAATCCTCAGCAAACTACACAGAAATCCATCCCAATCCACAAACATGCTAGAGCACGCTCATATATCAACAAATGCAAGCCCCACCACAACTTAGCCACCACGTCATGCCATTATGGAAGCCAAAACAATCAACTGTAAGTCTAGGCAAACCATAACACCAGGAGTGGCCTGAATCACTGCAAAATCACCGCAAAATCTTTGTTCATATACACAAGTAAAGAATTTATCATGACACTTATCCAGACTTTCACAGGGAAGTCACTGGATTCTGAAAACCCGACTACATCAAGATCCGATGGTTCAAACCCTGCTTTTGTTTGGATGTTCTTCATGTGTATGTGGATGTTCTTTGCATGTTCTCCAGGTGTCTGCGTGTGTTCTTTCCAGGTACTCTGGCTTCTTCCCACAGTCCAAAGCATGCAGGTTAATTGGTGACTCCAACTTGCATGTGCAATGTAATGTAATGTGTATGTGTATGTGTATTTGTCAGCCCTGTGATGAATTGGCGACTTGTCCACTTGTGGGATTGGCTCACGACCCTGATAAGGATAAACAGTTATGGAAAATGGATGGAAGGATGTTCATAGAAAATGTAATTCAGTTGACATTAGGTTTTCCTTAACACATATTTCCTGCTGCAAATCTGTTGTATATAAATGTATTTTTTAGGAGACAAAGCTGAAATAGCAGAGCAATACTAAGGACACATGAAAAGGGCATTTTTCATTTAATGGGACACTGGGGGAGAACACCAGTACTATTTCTTGGCAAGCATTCACTTTGCTTGTTCTATTCCTTGTGAACCTCTTAACAATAATGTCTGGAACTGTCGCATACAGCAGTTTATGGAAAATGGTCTTTACTTTCCTTTTTCTTCTTCAAGGTCTGGTTCTCCCTAAATTCCAGTTTGATATATAACATGTATAGAATTATTCTGTATGTGCAACAGCAATTCAGTGTGTAAGCACAGTGTTGGCATCGTCTGTGTGTCTGTTCAATAGTTGGGGAGAGAGATACCATATGAGCTGCTGATTTTACATAGGATTCAGTCTGGAAAGGTGCAATGGCATTCTTAGAAAGAAATTTCCACCTTACATTTCTCTGTGTATCTGTCTTATGTCCAGGTGCAATGAGGGAAACAACCAGTCAGCAACTTGGAATCCTGCAGAGTCCTCCCACAGTAACAGACGTAGAGTCCTTCCACAAGAGATGCAGAATGACCTGGAACACCCATCCTCCCAAGATCTTCCTCCACCTCCACCGCCATCTCCTCTGCCTCATCCACATTCTCTTCCCCTACTGGAGAAACACCTGCCCATAGTGACCAACTCCAATGGCCGTTCTGACCTGTTAGGGCGGGTGTTGGGCCAAGGACTGGGATCAGGGCTGGGTGGCTCCAGGCAGGGCATGACATCGGGACAATGCCGGGGTTTGGGTGTGGGCGACTGTGGACCCGGCTTGGGTGTGGGAAGGAGCCCGCTGGTTCAGGAGCTGTCAGAACTGGAAGGCCAAATTCTCGTAATCAAGCAGCAGCTGCAGTCAGCCATGAGGAGGAAGAGAGAGCTTGAACAGTACCAATCAGAAAACCAGCAAGCAAACCAGACTGCACCCAGTCAGCCCACTACACGCCAGTCTAACCAGTTTGCTCAGTATACCCAGACCCACCAGCAGACTAACCAACACACAAACACGCTCCCAGAGTTCTGAAGCTTTTCTCCTTTGCTCTGCCCAGAGAAATCTGGATAGACATGGGACTAGTTTCCAAAACCTCCTGTAGTTTCTGGAAAAGTATCCTTGTCTGAGTTATAAAGTTGGAACCTTCACAGATTTCTGGGAGTTGAATCCTCTGTTAGGCTCCGGAGTTCCTCTGAACGCTGGGCCGAAACGTTCTACAGGGATTAGATCCTGCCCTGTAACACCAGTAGAACATTACCTGTCTTCTGGAATATGAGATTTACTTAAACAAGGGTCATTGGACAAAGGTGAACGAGGGACCCTGAATCAAATCTGTTCTCACTAGCTTGTTGCCGTCACTGAAGAGCTACGCAAACCTTCCTCTTAACTTCCCTTCCCCCATTTTCTGCACCTCCTTTTCAGCTCTTTCTGATCCTTTCATATTTTTCCTTTTCCATTGCTACTCATCTCTACCCCTTCCTCTTGTCCCTCTCATCCCTTCCCTCTAAGCCTTGTCAAGGGTACAGATTTGCTTGCCGTGATGATAAGCTTCATCATAGATATGGAGACTCTTTGGTATTTAAGTGTAATGGGCTAATTCACCTGAGTCTTACATTGAGACTCATTGAGAGTGTAAATGACCTGAAGTTGAACCCAACCACTTAAGTCTTTATGGCCTGGTCTCTTGCTGAAATCTTGTACATTTGAGTGGGGGGAAAAAAGAAAGGTAAGAGAGTGGTTACCATTAATGACCTAATGCTTCTGGCCTTTGATAATGCATTTGATTTGGCTTAGGTCATCTTTTAGTGGGTTGGTGGGGCAATTGTTCTGAGTAAAGAACGGGAAAAAGTTACAATGCTTCAGCAAAACACCTCTAGATTCATCAAAAATATCTGGCTGGCATCTGGTGGTGGATTTTAGGACAATATAAGATATTTTAAGGATCACTACAAGATATTGTCCTGCACTTCACCAAATGCACCTCTAGTTTCTTAAAGAAAGCTGCACCTAGTCATCATTCAACTTGTCAGAGTTTAACTGATGGTCTAGACATTTTTCTTGGCTTTAGGGTTATAACCAACCCAGGATCTGAAGAAGAAATATATTAAATGTCAATAAATCCAAGCGTCTTTAGCTTTTTTTAGTCAGGGACTCAAAAGGACCTTTTTACCCAGCCTCTTGACCCAGCCTCGGTGCTCTTATAATCTCGTGACACAACAAACACAGGACTACCATTCCGTTCTTGGTGCAACCCCATTGTTAATTAGTAGATGTAAACATATTCATAGACCACTAGTCAAACTCTGACATCTTACTTGAATATGGTGATCATTCACAACTGAACATGCTGAAACAGTCCCTCTGTGATGAGACCTGTTTTCTTGCATTTTTTCTGTTTGCGTTTGGATGTGTTCTGTTATTAAAATCTTACCTCTCTTCTTTGCACTTAATTTAATCTGTTTCTTTTATCTCCCAAAAATGTTCTAAGTACATTACACATCAATATATATATATATATATATATATATATATACTTTCTGGTAAAATTGGAAAAAAAATACTATATACTATATACAGTTTTTTTAATCATCATGCCTCCAAAAGCATAAAACTGATTTTTGTTTTTTTGTTTTTTTATTGATTTACTGACTGACTTAAATCAAGTCCAGTCACTTGATGACTAAAATTTTTCTCAAGGACTTACTGGATGTGTTTTCAATAATAGGTAATGGGTTTTGGACTCTTAGGAGACAAAGATGAATCAATGTAACCAAAGGTACAGAACAATGGCTAAATTCCAGGGCACAGCAATCAAACATTGCATTTAAGATTTATTTGCTGTAATGTTTTTTTTTTCTTCTAATTTAGCCATTGAGTTTAACCTGCAGTTACCTATTTCCTCCCATCTGAACAGATTCCATTGTGGTATAAAAAACACCCTGCAGCTAGATATATAACCAGCCCGCTCAGTGTTTTCTGCACATCTTGAAGCAATATTTGGTTGTTGCACTATTCTTCAGTCAAATTGCTAGAGGACAGCAATTTGGACAGGATGCTGTACTCAGAACAGTTAAGAATGACATTTTATAAACACAGGGCATGGTCAAATACTGCAACACACACATAACAGTCCCTATCTATTTAGCCAGTGTGTCTGCAGGGTAAGCGTAGGCTGTCACGGCTCAAATGAATACCTGACAGAGCAAAAGAGCAAGTGCACTGGCTGAGCCGTCATCTTTCTTTGTGTCCTTGTGTGTGTGTGTGGCTTGCTTAGCTGTGACATAAACATCACTGAAGTCGCTGCGGTCCTAACAGGATGAATCAACAGATAAAACTAAGTAAGAGCCTGGTTTTCGCATATCTGTTCTCATTTTCTAATCACTTGTCTGGGCATATGTGGTTGGACAGGGCTGTAGTGTGAGGAGGAAAGGTTTGTGGCACTGGGTGCGAACAAGAATAAAACCATATTCATTTTGACATTTTGGGGCCTGTCTAAACATATGTTTGCCAAAACATCACGTTTTCCTCTTGACTTGTTCTCATAGGCAACAATATGAGGCATCATGGATTTCTTTTCATTTTGCACACAGCATTTGTTAGGAGTCACAAAATATCTGAGACTATAGACTTTTTACAGTTTGCGATAACTCTGTTCACGATTTATTTATTGCCAACATCCCATCAGGGCTGAGTGCAGGGGACAATTTTGTTCAATGAAATGTAATAATGTCCAAATGTGTTCATACCTTTATGCTGTAAATGAGCATCAATTTAGGTTAAGGCCAATCACAGCAAAGAAGGTATTATTTGTATGCAGTGTTAGAATTACAGTAAGTTTGTCTGGAAGATTCAACTCAGGGCAAAAAAGTAAATAAAACACATATATCAATATTGAAACAAAGACAAGGACAGAAATGTTTCCCACTTCTTCCGGGAAGGAAACTTGTAAGATGGACTGTATAGATAGAGTCTTGCTTCCTGCCTCAGGTCTTTGCAATTTTCCTTTGAAATTGAAATAGTGTGGGGCACCCCAGGCCTTTATGCAGCCAGAGTTCATTTTCACCCAGTGGCTCTTTGTTGCATGTCAGACCCTCTCTCTCTGTCCCTCTTTCAGCTATTTCTATCTAATAAAGCTAATCTATCCATCCATTTCCTGAAACTGCTTATCCTTATTGTGGGGGGTACAGCCTGGACAAGTTGCCAGTTCTAATAAAGCTAATGCAAAGCCAAAATATAATTTCAAAGCAAAATTGACAAAAGAGAGGAATGGGGATATGGTTGGCTGAACCTATCATCCTCCTTGTCTTTGGCTAAAAGAAAAATAAAATTACTTTAATCTAAGGCATAATGAAAAACACAAGAGAACACATTGTTGCTACTGTCTATTTAATTTGTGGACAAACCAAGAAAAAAAAAAATATATATGTAGCATTTCAAATGAAATGCAATTTTTTGTTCTTAAAGTAAAAGACAATTATAATCACAATGATAATGAGTATAGTTCAAATCATGAATATCTATAAAACATCTTCTCTCTTCATGCTGGGCGTATCTTCCAATGGGATATGGAGTCACAACATTGCATCACAATCCACTGGTGGGTCGGGGAGGGGTGCCTCAAGGAGGAAAAGTGAAGCAGGAGTCATTAGCCTGTTTCCATTAGAAGGGCTAGCCAGGCCTTAAGTAAGTCACTCAGTTTCACTCCAAAGAGCATTCATGGCTTTCTTTTTTCAATGTATTTTATGTAAATGTCTTCCATTGGAATTTCAGTTTAAATTCAATTATAAAGCCACACCGCTGAAATCTTCATGTAGATATAGCACAGGCTAGCCCCACTATACTTGTCTGTAGAAAAAAAATCCCTATTAACATCACAGTGAATCAGGAAACTGGGGTAAAAGACACTCATAGTGAGAATTTCAATCAATCATTTTTTATTTTCATTGTCTCTGATAACATGACACTGCAAGTGCCAAACCCCATTTTCTGACTCGGAGGATGTCGCTAACTCATCCTTGTCATTTCCTCCAAAGGGGAGAGGGGTCATTCCCCGAAACACCTAAACTGATACCAAAACATATCCAGGTTTACAGCAGGCAAACAGGTCCAAATGGATCATAATAGTCATACAGATTGACAAAAATCTTTACAAAATATGACCTGACATGGTCAATTAATGTACAGAAAGAGATAATAAAAAGAAGGATTCTGTCTTTTTTTTTTCTGTACAAATGACAAACATCACAGAACAACAACATCAATATTTTTTTCCATAGCAGATTTTTCAGACTTAGGGGGATAGATGTGGTGATCGACGAGGCGAGTCACCTGACAGGATGTGATGTAAAACAAAGTGAGTCAGCTGACAGGAAGTGTGCAGGTTTAACACCATCAGGATAGGCTACAGCACTCGCTCATACAAAATGTACAAAACACCGTCCTCTAACTACAAACAGCACACCTTGGAGGGAAAAAACGTCCCATGTTTCAAATGGTTTCAAGTATCTGGAAAAACAATCTGTGCTTAAGTTTGCCTTGTGATATTTTTGCCATTGATTTGATCTGTGTGCCTTGGCAGGTTGAACTGAGCATAGCCCAACTAGATGAGAACCATTAGAAACATGTTGTATTTTGTCCCCTTGGTGAATTAAACAGATATATCAGGAGTGTTTTTTGTTAAGCATTCGGAGCCACGTGGCATGCGTCCTCGTCATTGTGTCTGGAAGTGCTGTGGAGACGCAAACGTGACCCGGTGCTGCCCCCTTAGTCATGTGACCTCCGTCATCGATGCCGAGTGGTTCTGAAAATGAAACGTGGGAGGAGGGAGTGGTATAACAATGGAGAGAGATAGGAAAGACAGTACAAGGAAAGGGGAGAGGAAAGGGAAAGGGTGTGGAAATGAAAAGGTAGAATAAATTACTGTCAACCAGTATCAGGAGTGCTCTGTGTGAGGGTCTGTGTGCATTTCTGTGGGATTTGGGAACGAGGAGAGGGGGTAGTGCAAAATGTCATGCGTGTATGTTGTTTTGAACGTGTCATTGCTAAAGAAAGAAAGAAAGAAAGAAAGAAAGAAAGAAAGAAAGAAAGCAAGCATGGTGAATCAAATATGTTACTTTCAGTTACTGAAAACCTTCAATCTTCAGTCGATTACTGAAACACCTTTTCTTACAGTAGACTTAATGAATCTCTGTCAATTAATGGGGAAAGATAATAAGTACATCACAGAGATTAGGTACTCGGGATGCCAGGTTGAGGGTTATTAGATACCTGTGCACTAAGAGTCTCCAGTGGGCTCTCTACACGGGGGAAAGTCATCAGAGGGAGACCACGGTAGTCTTCAGTTTTCTGTTTAGTTGCTGCACTGTGGACGCCTTTGAAGTTGTTCACAACACATATACCCTGTGAAGTGTGAAAGCATTAATAGAAAGGTAGGTTTAAAATAGGTGTACATAGGCTTACTATGATTTTTACAAAAGTTACAAACTTAATGTAGACACAAAAAGGATTGCCAAAGAGTTGCCAAAATATTACCTGGCAATAATCCACAAAAACTGACCAAGTAAACACTTATTATTATTATTGTATAAATATTGTAATGTTCAACAAGACTAGGAGGCCACAGCCTTGCCAGTGGTTTTGAGAGGCTGTACTGAACAGTGGTTTCAGCTAAATGTCAATATGCTAATAATAACAATGCTAATATTGTTAGATCGTTATAATCTTCACCTTGTTCATCATCTTTGTAAGATATGTTTCCAAGCTAACATGGTGGGAATGTTGCAGGTATTTCATTAGAAAACAGAAAAGAAGTAATAATAATTTTCACCTGATAATAGCACTAGATGCAAAGTTAAGGGACCACCAACAAGATCACAGCCCATCCCAAGGGGGACATGAATGTTTAAGGACCAAACAGTTGTTGAGACATTTCACTCAAACTCTTAAAGAGTCAGCTTACTGGTGGCATGAGAGAAAAGTTCAGGGGATCACCAAAGTTCTTTGGTTTTATAGCCTGGGAACCACATCTACACAAAAATCCATTAGATAGTTGAGATATTTCAGTTTAGACCAAAGTGGTGGACCAGTAGACTAAAATTGCACACACAATATATATTCCTATACTTCCTATTATCAGAAAAAGTAATGTTATTCAACACTTTTCTGCAGATACCTCTAGCATGAGCATCATATAATTGTTAAAGCAAAATGCTTAATTACAATATTAAAATGACATTTCCTATACTTTAAATCAGTGTCACTGAGATATTAAGCTTCACTAGAAGTAATTAAGAGCACTCATGAGTTTCTTTTCGAGGGATGAAACCATATTTTTTTTACTGAAGAATAGTAATCACTCTAATATAAAGTTTATATGGGAATAAAAGCTCAATCAAACATTGTACAAGTCTACAAATTGTAGCCATCATTTATTCAGTCAATGGAGACACTCCAGGGTGTTCATCTTTGTGGTATGGCACTACGCCCAGCAGGACCAATGAACTGTTGCCTTATTTCTTTATTTATATGTCAGTTAAAATTCTTGTAAATTACAGTTACTTGTAAATTCAGTTTTTTTACCCATCTGTCGGCTTCTTCTAACAGGAGAGATACCTCCAAGGTTGCAGCATTTTCTGGACTCCTCCATAGACCAGTTAATCAAAGAAGGCAGCTCAAGGGAGAATTCCCCCCCGCCCCTACCCAGGCCAACTATGCCCTCAGGCAGTGGGAAAGGAGGAAATGAAGTGGGGCGATTCACTGCTGGAGGATGCTCAAGGTTTGTGGCAGTTCATGGACAATGCTTCTCTAGTGCCCCCATACCAAGCAAATGAATGGATCACAGCTGCTGGGCTTTAATCTAAGGATGACACTCTAGTATCACTGTTTTCCAAAAATCAGTTAATTGAATTTATCACAAAAATGTCTGTAATCTAGACTTGTTTATTAGAACGAGTCCTGGGAAAGTTAAAAATGAAGTAAACATCTTTACATTCAGCTCTACACTGACACTTTTCACATAACTGTTCTCGTCTACTCAAGTCCAGGTTTTATGTGCATTATTATTTTGTTTTCAGATCTGTATAAAATAAGAATATGCCAGACATTCCTGTTATATGGTAATCCTCTGAAAGCCTTGAATTACAGGTTTAGATTAAAAGCCATTTTAAATTTCAAGAGGCTTTGCTTCTAGACGACCTGGCACACAATCAGCACGTGTCTCTCACTTTATCTTGGATCAAGTGGACAAGTCTGTCTCCTGTTAGAATTTCACCAACATCTATTTGCAGCCCGTCGACCAAGTGCTTAACACTGATCCCTCAATCTGCTGGCAGAGGGCACACCTCATGGAAGACCAAAGGTAGTTGCTGTTTGATGAAAGTCCATTCCGATCTCTTTTCTGTGAGCACTGATACCACAGGGATTTGAGCTATACCTGCTTTCTACTCTATTGGACCAATTAATTTCCCTCAAGATAGCAGTCCATCAAGTCAGCTCAGTTTTCAGATGACAAGACCTTGATAGGCTTCATCAGGACCACTGGGTGAATGTATATGGATAATAAGGTGGAAAAAAGCAGATTCAAAGCTGCTGAGGTAATAATTGGCTTTTGTGTTCATTTTTCTCTGGAGATCACTGACTTGATGTATGTCAATTTTTATAGGTCAATCATTAAAAGCTTACATCTTTCATTAAACAGTGTGCTGCGGTGGCTTCTTCTCTTGATGTTCTAAGGACAAGCTTCCTCCCAAATCCACAACCCAATGAAAAGGTAAGGGTATGATTGCTATTAACACTACTCACCCTTCTTACCAAAATCTACATCATCTAAATATCTTCTAAGGTCCTACTTCCCCTCCTAATGCTTACCACACAGTATCTGAACCCCTCTTCCCATCCTGTTGTCTTGCTGTCTGTAAGTCTCACTGCTGTTGCTATGTATATTATATATAGAATATTTATTTCTAGCCATGACTCTATGGATAGATCCATGGATGTTAATGTCACTTTGCCACACTGAAATATCTCAACAAGTATTTGGTTGATTGATTGTACTCTTGGTACAGACATTCATGGTATCAGATGCATCTTAATGACTTTGGTCCCCTGACTTTTATTTTGGTGCCACCATGAGGTTGACATTTATGGTTTTGGGTAAAATGTCATATAATAACAAGAGTGACACGATTTCTTTTTAAAGATAGTCATGCTCCAACAGGGAACAATGTAATAATGTTGGTGAGCCTTTATTTTTAATCAAGTGCATCATCAGGTTACATCAAATACCTGCAAATGAATATTTCCATCAGACTCAACATTACTTCGTGTTCAGTGCTTAGAGCGATGAACATGACAAACCTTATATCTGCTAGCCATCAGCACATTAGCATTGTTATTGTTGGACTTGCATAGCTTGCTTAGCTTGTTGTGTGCCATGGTGTAAATTCTGATACAACCTTCAAAACACTGGACCATGTTTTATCACAGAACATCTGAGGGGTTTCCCTGTGAATAATTTCAAAGAGCTATATAATTAGCCACAAGCAGTCAATGAACAAAAGAAAATCTGATTCCTTTTTTCGTCAGTCTTCCATCTTTTCCTCTCTTTCTCCTTCCTGCTTTCAGACTCAGGGCACCACAGCAATTACATGTAATGAAGCTCCTGAGACTGCTAAATTCATCTTTTTTTTTTTTATTTGTGGGGGTTTCCCATCACCATCTTTTCTCGTCAGTGAACAACGTCAGAGATTCAGCTGTAATCACCACGCTGCATTTAAGCACTTAGCAAAAAAAAATTGAGGTTGCCAAACCCATTTTAATTTTCACTGGAAGTCAGTCACAGGGGGCTGATTATGAGACATTTCTTGCCTGAGAGGTCCAATCTGCACAATGTATACCTTTCTGTTGAACTTGTTTTAAAAAGAAACATAAAAAGAACGCTTAAGTAAACAAGATTCCTTGCCCTCCTGGAGTAGAAAACTATAATTAATCAGATCACTGATTCCCTTAACTGGGTCCTTCTATCATCTCTAAATTAAACACAACCACTGTTATAAAAATTAGGATTACACTGCTTCTGATTCAGATGTTTTAAATCATACGATGTGTGTGTGTGTTCCTATTTATTACATGTCTTATGGACACTTCCCTTTATTAATGTTTTGCTGAGGCTGGCAGGGAGAGATAGAGTTCAGAGGAAGTTCAGAACAGAATGAGGGCCAGAGATTATTTCATTTAGATTAGGGGATTTTCTACTGGTTACTTATTCGAGAACTGAGATAGAGAGAGGTTATGAAGTTATCTATGTGAAGTGTCCGTCAACAATAGGGAGGTGTCTCAGACAGCCCATTAGAAAGTGTATAAAAACCAACTGTCAAGGCTCTTCAAGGAGCCTTTTCTCTGTAACCCATTTTCTGTGTTGCACCGTTAAACGCTCCTTCTTGTACAAGAATAATGAATTCAACTTAAACTTTGATACTTTGAATCCAGTCCTCCTTATTCAAGAGTTTTTCTTTAAAATTCCTGTAACAACCACCATTCCCTCAACTTTCTTCTCACTTTTCGTTTTTAAAACCTGAGCAACTGCTGATCTCAGTAAAAATCCAGGCACCACCTTTGTATTTTCTCTTTTCCCCCAATCCACCAGTGCATCTTCGCCTTCTGCTCTCTATCACACTTCACCTGTATGTGAACCTTCTTCAAGCTCTGTATAAACCATGCGTAATCCTGTCTGTGAGGGGTCTCAGTAGTCCAGGTCATCTTTCTTTGAGAAGGGTTAGATCAGGGACAACTGGACTTCTAAAATCCAGTCAAAATCCAAGCCCAGTTGCCCCAGATTGATCCCTTATCAAAGGAACATGCGTCATCGTGTTTTACATCTTCCCCCCTTTACTCCATCTACCGAATTAGTGTTTAGGAACTCATTACACAAGACTGAATTTATACACAGCTAACTTAAAACTTTTACACGCATGATGTTGCTTTATTATTTGCTACTAAACACCAATATAAACAAATAGTAAAAAATCTGCTGCATATGAGAATTGTAGTACATAAATATGCATTAAGACCAACTTTAAAAATGACATGGAAACCATGTTAAAGGCTTTCGTTATGGCTACAACCTGACATAATCACTTAATTACTGGTTTGGGTCAGAAGCTAATAAAGCTCTGAAAATTACAATCATAAAATTCACCTTTATCCCCAATCCCACCCTTCCTAAAATTTTTACTTGTTCTCACCAAAAACAGAGCAACAGCTGATCCCAGTATAAATCCAGCCACCACGTCCGAACAGTGGTTTCGGTACTCTGAGACTCGGTTAAGGCCGGTGAGGAAGGCTGAACAGAGTGTTCCCAGACAGAGTACAGGCTTGGCCAGGCGGCTGGACTTGGTCTTGATGGTGCTGGTGATGTACATCTGAAGAGAAGGGCAGAAGGCAGAAGAAAAAAAATCAGACCAGAAGTGAACATAGAAAAGATTGAGAAGATTAAGATTTCATGTGAGCACAAAGCCTCTATTTTATAGCTAAACAGTCAAGGAAAGATGTCAAAAGCTTACATCATATTAGTTAAATAACTCTCCAAAACAAAGAATAAATATTAGTCTAACAAGAGAACTTCTTACAGTGAGTGATAGCTGCAAGTCTGTCAACTTTTTTACCATGTTCAATGCCAAACGAGAGACAGCACATATCGAATCCTCCTTTCATCAACAGTATGTCTTTGTATTCCACTTTGTGTTCCTGCTGATAAAACCTACACTCCTGCTCTCTCTTTCACTTTGCAGCTGAGCCCCACCGTCACTCTGATATCAAATGGCTGCTCGTCAAATAGCCTTTCAAAAAGCCATTCTTCATGTGTTCCTCCAGGCTTTTCTAAAAATGCCTCAACTCACCCTTATGCTTGTATAAACTATTCCTCAACACAAGTTCAAGAAATATGAAGTTTCTCCCTGCCAATTCCTCATTCAAAGACCCAGAGGTGCCATGTAGCTTTTTTAAGTGTTCCTTCTCATTCGCAGCTGTTTTGTTTTAAGTTGCAGACCTAGTGTAAAACTTTAATCAGTCCAGGCTGTTTGGGTGTTGTTTCCACCAAGATATAAACTAATTACATTCAGTCCCGAATGAGCAACTCTTACCAAAGTACATTTGACATTGATTTTTAATTAACTCTGCTCAGGTTGTGCTGAAGAAAATCAAAAAAACTTGGCGGAGAATTTCAATATTTGTTTTATCTACACTTGGTTCAGTGGGTACTTAGAAAAACACTTTTAAAACTGTATCGCAATGTGTGTTACATTCGCTGTATTTATGTATTTTAACTTTACTTACCAATTAAACACACTTAAATTTGCAACAACCTTTTAGCCTAAAAACTGCATGATTAAAGTCGCATCTTTTAGTTCAGCAGTAAAATATCTCTTGATTCTCTACAGATAAACTGATGAGTGCCTCGAGGTTACAGACTTCATTATCCTCAAAGAGACAACCTCTTCTCAACCAAAACCTAATGACAGTCACACATGGATAGTCTTCAGCAAAAGTCTGATCACAAGTGTCGTCAATGTTGTGTAACTGACACTAAAGCATCACTTTGCCATTGCGTAAACTGAATGTCTGTGATGAATATTGTCAATAATGTATGTATTGCGTCAATATAAAAGCAAATATGAGACAACATTTGAGTTGTCTTTAAGGGAAAGGAATAAAGTGAGAAGGGCTTTAAGAGAAAGAATGTGTGTACCGTGCCATATGGCACAAAACAAGCTAAACAAACTGTAATAAAATTACATCTATCAATGTACAAAATTTAAATGTGAAGTGATGTTTTTCTGTTGCTCAAGCCTACCTATGTGTATAATGCTCACATTAAACTTCATTATAGTGCCTAGTACTCATGTATTATTCTTCTCACCGTCAGGTAAACTGCGGAATAAACACTCAGGGAAGCGTCCTTGGATGGAAATGACCTGCGTGCGTTCTCCACAACAACAGGGTTCCCGGTGCAGATGTTGCCGTTGATAATAAACTGGTGATTAAAACGACACTCTGTGCCGGTGTAGTTGGGCTTGCAGACAGACAGGAAGTAGGGTGACAAACCTCCCGTCACCACCTGGCCCGCGTTGACGAAGATGTCTGTGGCAAACAGCCCGAATGCAAACACACCTGGGGCACACAGACACACGATGAGAATTTATAGCACATTAAAAAAAAAAAAAAAAACACGGCAAAAAAAGATTGACATTGACATAAAGCCTTAGATGCTTCATATATCATCATGCATTCACCTTATATCCACTGTTAAAGTGGGCTGTAACAATCTGGTTTCCAGGAACAGGCTAAACCCCAAAATATTTAATGTTAACATCACCTTTATTTTATTATTATACATATAAAATGATCTGTCACAAATGCAAATTGTATTGATTTTGTAATATTATAATTTAATTGGGATTTTAGTTTGCAGCATGTATGAATGTTGGTGTTAAATTGGAGGAAAAGACGAGTGGACAAGAGGCGAGGAAAGACACATAAACACATACGTACACCTACTGATCTCACCTCATACACTCTGGCTCCACCAACCGCAAGGCTCTGTTTTCTACAGTAAATAAACACCATTTACAACAACTTGTCCTCCTTTCTTGCCCCCACAGCCTGCACTCCCACTCCATCGCCTGCTCCACTCCTCCTCACCTCTCAGCCTCTGTCTCCCCCATGTCACCAGGGGAGCTGCCCAAAATCATGACAGGCATGAAAACCTCTACATGTGTCCTGGATCCCATCCCATCTCACCTCATTAAGGACTCTTTACCAGCCATCTCATCACAGAAATCATCAACTCCTCCCTCAAGACTGGCTCAGTCCCCCGTTCACTCAAACTGGCTGCTGTTACCCCCCATATTCAAAAAACCTGGACTCAACCCTGACATCATGTCGAACTTCCAGCCCATCTCCAATCTCCCCTTTCTGTCCAAAATACTGGAGTGTATTGTCGCCACACAACTCAAAGCCCACCTCTGCTCAAATGACCTGTTTGAACCATTTCAATCCAGTTTCTGTTCTCAACAGAGCACTGAAACAGCCCTCCTGAAAGTCACCAACGACATGCTCCTCTTTGCAGACTCCGGCCACCATCCTCATTTTCCTGGACCTCACTGCAGCTTTCCACACCATAAACCACACCATTCTCCTATCCCGCCTTGAGTCCTCCCTCTGCATCACTGGCACTGCACTCTCCTGGCTCGAGTCATACCGCACAGACCGACAACAATTCATCCACATCAACAACTGCACCTCCTCGACTGTTCCTCTGTCCCAAGGTGTCCACCAGGGTTCAGTGCTTGGTCCTCTCCTCTTCATATTTTACCTGCTCCCCCTTGGCAGCAATATTCGCCACCATGGTCTCCATTTCCACTGTTATGCCGATGATGTCACGCTCCATCACCCATGCCACTCACTCCACTCTCTCCCACCCCCTCGCCGACATCAAATCCTGGATGCAGAACAACTTCCTCAAACTAAACTCTGAAAAATCAGATCTGACCATTATCGGCCCCAAATCCCCCACCAAAACCGTAGACAGTTTCTGCCTCAATATCGACAACTCCACCCTGTCTCCATCCCCCCACAGTTGCAACCTCGGAGTCATCTTTGACAACAACCGCTCATGTTCTCTTGAACGTCACATAAACCAAATCAGCAGAACTGCCTTCTTTCATCTCAAGAACATTGCCCGCCTCCGCCCATCACTCTCCTTCTCTGCTGCTGAAACCCTCATTCACTCCTTCATCACTTCCAGAATTAACTACTGCAACAGCATCCTCTATGGCACACCATCCAAAACTTTAAATAAACTACATACATCCAAAACTCTGCTGCTCGTCTGCTCACCCACTCCCGCACCCGTGATCACATCACTCCTGTCCTCCAGAAACTCCACTGGCTCCCAGTTCCACAGCGTATTCAGTTCAAAATCCTCCTCCTCACACACAAAGCCCTCCATAACAAGGCCCCTTTCTACCTCACTGACTTGCTCCATCGCCACAATCCCTTCCGCAACCTCTGTTCATCTGATGCTAACCTCCTTACTCCACCACTCAGGACCAAGCACTGAACCTGGGGCGACAGAGCCTTCTCTGCAGCTGCCCCCTCCCCCTAGAACTCTCTCCCCAAACACATCCGTGACTGTACTGACTTGCCCACCTTCAAATCTCTAACAAAAACACACCTTTTTAAAATTGCTTTTAATGTTTATCTCAGTCTATTGAGTTTTTAATGTACTGTTTCATATTGTTTTGCTGATTTCTTGTTCTTTTTATGCAAAGTGTCTTTGAGTACCTTGAAAGGTGCTTTTAAATCAAATGTATTATTATTATTATTATTATTATTATTATTATTATTTATTATTACTTATATTTATTACATAGGGGAAAACAATTGCATCTAATATGAATGATTGCACTGACACTTTCAGCCCACTAAACCTGACCAGCGTCTGCGTTGATTCCTTTGCTGTGAAATATGACTCTGATATCTGGCCGCAGAGGTGGGGTGGAGTGGGGAGGGATGCAGAGGGTTGGGGGTGGGTTGGCGTCAGGGTGGTGGGGGGGTTGGTTGCCTGTGAGGGGTACAGGGACACGATTGTGTGAAGGGCACTGAGGGAAAATAGAGAGGGGGGGATAAGGGTGAGAGGAGAGGAGCAAGAGAGTGGGAAACTAAAACCCTCAATGATCCTACAAATTTGAGAGAGAGAGAGGGAAAATATAAATCATGTGAAATGTCTAAGGAATTTCTGATGGAAGGGGTATTATTTAAAAGTGAACAATACAGTACTGATTGTGCCAGGACAGTCCAGCAGAACGACTTCCTTCACTACAAAAGATAGCCTGTCAGTTTGCCCAGTTCTACTCCATCCTTGTGGAAAAGTGGCTGCAAAATCTTTTATTCCACAATTGTAGTTGGATGTCCTGTAAGCGTTTTTAGCAACACATGTGTATGTGTACACCTTACATGTAAAAGCGGTGTAAAACAGACGACAAGCTCGAAAACAACAAAGTAATTCTTTTATACAAATAGCCTACATACTGTATGATCTAACATGTTTGATGAATATGTTTAAATTCAATTTTGGCTTCAGTGGCTAATGCAGTTCCAGAGAAGCTGCAGCAAATGCATCACAGCTGGACATGATCCAAATTGGCTCCGTTGGCTGATGAATTACTGAAATCTATTCAGTCAGCCCAGTTTGCTGTATTTAAACTGAAAATCATTAACTAGCAAGTTCACCTGCTGGTTGAGCCTGACTAAGTTTAAATCAAAGCAGATGGTGTGGTCAGCAAATCGGGATCCAACCATGTTAGAACCAGATATAACCACTAGACCAGTTACAATAAATCCATTTTTTTTTCATAGTGGAGAGAGGAGGAATCCAGAACAGCGTAAAGGAAGATAATTGTTTTCATTCTTGAACAAGTGTGAAGTGTTGGCAGCTGTAGGCCAACTCTGTTGTCTACTGAATATGTTTAAGGGCACACACACTGGCATCATCTTAACACACTTCCTCCCTTAAGGCTACAACATTGGCCTTTTTCCCAACATCAGTGAGCATCAACACCTCAGGAAAGCCACAAGTGTATCACATTTTCTCCCAGCATCACATCCAAGCTACCATACCTTTACTATTTTACTGTCTGACATGGCCAGCGTGTGTTCATTTTTTATTCTCAAGTGATGAACAGGGAGGATCAAATCGTGGTGTTTTATCAGAGTATTTGTGGACAACCTCAGGTTTACATTTTTAGGAAGAAGATGATGCCGCCACAACATCAGACTGGCCAACCTTATTAACCTCATCTTCTACATCTTTCTCATTTCATCCTTCACTGTGCATCGACCTGATTCTGACATAACAGAAAAATGGCTGATCCCATCATATAGCGTTATTCACAGGTTGTGGGGACTTTAGTTTCTTGATGATCCCATTTCCTGGTATGTTGCTTGTATTCTCCATTGGGGCAACCCTCTTTTGTCCTGATAAATTTGTGCTTTTACATGATGCTAGGTGTGTTTAATAACATGAGTAAACTAATCTTCAACACTAAATCCTCAAGCTCTGAATAATTGGAATTACTGTTCAAATTGGTAGGGATTTTTCTTTGTATTGGAGCTCCCCTCACAGGTGACTGACAGTACCCACATTCAACTGTCAATCGCCATGACAATAATCTTTCCCGACACTGCCTACTGTTGAATTAGTTTCATTGGTGTCCACCATGATCAGATTTTAATATGCTGTTTATGAAATGAAAGCTTTTAACAAAATGTCAAGACAGTTTTACCAGCTTTATTAAACTTCATTAAATTCCCGTTATTTTTTGAATGGTCACTGTATCCTATAAGATACAAACTTGCCTTTGTAAATTTGAAAAATAATGCATGCACATTTGATGTGTGAGTGTGTCTTTGAGTTGTCAGCTGCTACCTGGCATCATCAGCATGAAGGAACTTGGGGTTAGTTTTGCCTTTTTGGCATTTCTTACCTATGAAGCGTATGATGCGGCGGATAAGGGGGTTGAGGTAACAACAGTCTCCTGTCACAATGGTTTTCTCCTGGACCAGGAGAGCTTCCCTCGTTGATTTCATCACATACATGGACACCTCTCCGATGAAAATCTACACACACAAGCACAGACAGAAATTCCAGACAGCAAAACAGAAATAGGAAGAGATTAAAATATAAACATAAACAGAGCAAAAGAAACACACACAGACAAAGAAGGAAAGAAGTTAAAAGTTCTCTTTATAGAGCAGAGGAACATTTTGCTTCTGTCTGGCCTGTGTACGTGAACCACTGTGTCTTAATGCAGCCTTTCTTCAGGTCCATTATAGTCTGGACATTACATCAGGCCTAATGGAAAAACTGCTGCTGGACACACAAAATGAAACTTGTTGCCAGCTGCCTTGGGTGATCCAGGCTGCTGCAAAAATATGTGTGCGTTTATAAGAAGGAATGTGTGCATATATGTGTATGCATGTGGTTGTGGTGTGTCTACGTGTTCATAAAAGCAGTTTGTTTTGAGCCCCAGGACAGGTAACAACTCTGATCTATTTCGTTCTTTGTGGCTATGAGCAGAACAGCGTCTGATTTTGTGATGCTGGAAAAAAAAAAAAGAAAGAAAGAACACATACGCAGTAACATAAAAGTCAGTCCTGTCTAGATTTGTCAGCATGAAGGAGGCTGTTTTCATATTTCAAACACTCCTAACGGATGGTGACTGATGTAATTCATGCAAATACCACATGAAACTATCGTTGAATGCATCATGACAGGAAAATCTTCTAATGCATGATGGCCTAGAAACATCTGTCTTCAAATGCTACATAGCCAAAGAGGCTTTTTTTTTTTTCAAACAGACTGTAAAAAGCATTTGTGTCATGTAGTTTGGGCTGTCATGATGACTGAAAAAAAACTTTTTTGTTCTAACAGTTAACTGCCATAATGTAGTAAATGTTGTAAATCCTGTTGTTTAGAATTATTTAAATCATTCAAGCATCATACATATTGTACATGATCAAAGATGTGCATATGTAAGGAACACGCAACAAACAAACAGATCTATGGTACTTCTGAAATATCATTCAGTTTTGCCGTGATGGCAGCTCAGCCTTTATGTACCTTTATCTCCAGTAATTCTATTATATAACATAACCACTTCCATTCAGGTTCTTAAATTGCTCAAACCAGTGAGTCTTCCTAATATGTTTCCTGAATGACTTTAACATTTTCAAGCAACTAGCAATTGCCTTGAAGTATTTGTCTGACTAGAGTCTTACCTCAGCACTGGAAAGGTTAGTTACTACTGACTGATCGTCTTTTTTTGACTCATGTAACCCTCACTCTCCTAAATAGAAATGTCACAAAAACTGCACTGAACTGACTGAAAACAACTCTCTCCAAATGTACCGTGTCAGAACACTGCTTGGCATTCAACTGACACGGTGTGGTGTCTGAACAGAAACTGAAAAGGTTGAACAACAGACACAAATAGAACATGCAAATCTTTCACGGGACGTCTAATTCTTAGAAGTAATTTGCCTGACATGAAATGGGGGAAAAAAGTTCATCTGCTGTCTTAATAATGCTGACCCATCCAGCAGCCAGATTTATGGAAGCTTGGGTCCGCAATACCCTTGAAAGTCCATAAAATACTACACCTGTGGCATTAAAATGGCAGACGGTAACTGCCCATAGTGTTTAGGAGTACCTTTGTTGTGTGTTTTTTTTAAACCTATCCACATTTTATTTCTGTCGCACATTAAATGTGACAACTGTCCCCTGTGGAAAACCATAAATGATTCATGGCGTTGTGATGCCAAGAGTAGTAGAGATTTCTGATCAGAAAACAATCAAGTATGCAGCCTGAGGCAACATAAATACCTGCCTTGATTGCTTGAGTCTACAAGCTGTTGATTCTATGTGATGTGATCACATTTTAAGAAAAACAAACCTTAGTTCAAGTTGAGTGAGGTTTCATTGGAAGTATGTAATGCAATGCTAAATGCAAGCTAAAATGGCCTTCAAAAAAACCAAAACGATCAGCTAGAAATATTCTCTATAGCAAGAAAAAATGTCTCATCCTCTTCTTCCCACCCTTTCAGTCATTTACCAATTTATTCATTTTTAATGAGCCTTCTTTTAATTAACAACTAGCCATGATAGGTCCCAGAGAGGTGATATCTTCATATTGCTTGCTTTGTCCAAACAACAGTCTGAAACCTAAATGTATTCACAATAAAATAAAGAAAAGAAAAGAAAAGCAGCATAATGAATGTATGTATGTATGTATATAGATTGTTGTTGTTGTTTTACTTGATAAATGACAATGTAATCTAGTTTCTAGGATTGTTGGATTTTCTGTCTATTGTCTCGCTTCATTAGAGCACTGAGGTATAACCTGGTCGAAGCTAAGGAGTGATACAACCTGAGTAATAAGCAAAGTAAAAAAAAACACCCTGAACATAACAGGCTGAGATACCCATCAATTGAGTAAAAAACACCACCTCCCCTCATAATTACACTAATCAATACTTGCACCACAGGGAATAGGCGATTTTTAGGTCTGGGACATTGGGGAATGCAAATGGAGCGCCAGAATAGGAGAGTGGCCTCTATGGACATAATGGCAGAGGTGAAATAGACTGAAGAGGACATTAACAGAGGAAGCTAAGAAGAGAAAAAGAGAGAGTGGCCGAGCAAGAAGCCACCAGACAAGAATAAATCTGGTATTGACTTTTAGTCATTGGTGTAAGCTTTGTGAAATAAGCTGGGCTTCTTGCTGTTGGATGTAATATTATGTATAATAAAGTAATATTATCTGGCTGTATGTACTTGATGTTTGGCTGTAAGCAAAGTCATCGACTTTTGATCATAAGTAACGTTATCATTACAAATGCAGATATTTATGCCAGTGGTATTGCACTCTGAAATTGGGAGACTAACACCACCACCAAATACCAATTCTGTGGTATAATGTCTTCTTAAAGAACTGATCATTTTCATTGTTGCTTCCAAAACACACACGTGGAATTAGCCCTTAAGAAACAAAATTGGTATGAAAAAGCATGCATTCTCTCCGCCTTTAGAGAAAGTTTGTTTTGAGAAACTTCTACAGTCAGCCATGGAGGTTTCCACTCGGTACATTGGTCAGCCACCTGTTTCTGTTGGACCCACACAAGAACAACATCCCGCTCTCATAATTTTGGCTCAGAGGGTGAAGGACTGACTTTGTGATGCCTGACCATGGCGCAAGAGGTTTATAGACCGTTGCACGAATGCGACCCATCTAACCTCCAAAGCCTGCCATTGATCTGGCCATGTGGAAACTTCTGCATAAATTATTGCCTCTTTGCTAATTGGCTAACATCCCAGTCATGTCATCATTAATTCTGATTGGCCGCTTCTCTGGTTTATGATGCATGTGTCGACCGAGCGATATACAGTGTCAAGCACGACTTAAGCACCTGACGCAGCACTCTTAAAGGGCACAATTAAAAAGTTTGGGATGGCATAAAGATGGATAAGGAGACTGGAAAACACAAAGGCCACATTTCAGCCAATGAGAGAGAGGCATGTAAAAATAGGAAATGACCAGCAGTAGTAAACTAAATTTGGAACAGCTGACACAGCCCATTTCGGGGGAATGTGTGTGTAATCAGGGAAGACTTTAGTTTAATTTTCTTAGGATTTAGGAGTGTACGTAAAACTACACACAAACACTGCAACTGTGTACATAAGAGGAAAAAGAACAGCACCACATTGATGATTGATGGTAAAACAAACAATTTATACTTTCATTTTCTGATAGTAAAGTAATCAAGAACTGCATTTACATATATACTGTGTACCAAGAACCACAGTGATGTTGTTTGTACTTTATGATATTTCCTAGTCTATTTTTCGGTTGTTTTTTCACATAATCGGTGCAGAAGAGTCTGTCATAACCACACACCAATGCACTCTAACCAAATCAGCTGGCCAATCAGAGCACTCTTCCAGATTTTAAACTAATTTATTTTGTATTACTGTGTATGTCAGTGTGTGTGTGTGTGTGTGTGTCTACAGGTGCGTAACATCATGAACTGCTGATGTGTCTGCACACCAATTAGCTACAGGGAGGAAATGTGAGCTACGGGACGTGACAATAAGTTAGATCTTACTTCAGCAGAACATACCAGTAACGGCACTCAATGTTTAGAGCTAGAGAGCAAAGAACGAAATGTCCCAGATTTTATTTGAGAGTATGAGGAAATCATAATTGTATAAACCAAATGTTGATATTGTGCAGTCTATGTACAAAAAAATGTATTTAACATACAGTATTGAATGTATCAAAACACAATGAGGACAGAATCGGAAGAGATGGCTAATGGGACAACAGATTTAGTTTAGTAGTTCTGGTTGGCTCACACAGATCACAAAAAAAACCTCAGAATGCTGAATGGACTCACCATACACTGTTTGGCTACAGTTAGTTGGCAACTATTTAGTCAAAATACTAAATGTTTGTATATTATTGTGCAATTGTTGCACACTTACACATGTGACAGAAGTGAATGTGCATTACCACAAATGTTATTAATTAAATTAAATGAACAAAAAAATCTAATTCTAATGAAGAAATCTAATAATTTAAGTTAACAGTATCTTTGTTTGAATCTAAGTCAACATTTATTGTATGTTAAGCTCACCAGCTTTACAATACATTAGTTTTAGTTATCTTGTTACCACGGTATTTTCATACCTGACTTCCCAGATGACGTGCCAAACCACACCAATTGATTATTTTAACCCTTCACGACTAACAAATCATATCTGAACTGATGTGATGCCCTGGTGCTTAAAAACGTATGCTCTCTTCATCTGACCATGAAGCAGATCTGTATTCTGGGGCTGATTCGCCCTTTCCCTTCATTTCAAACATGAAAAAATGAAATACAATATTAAACAGAAACATGCAAACACTCTTCAGGAGTAGATGAAGATATTTAACATAGGTTTAATAATGAACTGACTCAGGGGCCCAGAGACATATGGTGCCTGGTCTGGTGCGTTAAGGGTGGAGTGAAATAGCATGGAGCGAGACTGACACCTGGTGGCTATATGCTGCTATTTCTGTATGTTTCAAATCAGTAATGCACTTTATTCATGTACAGCTTTACAAATAAACAGTTCGGACAATTCTGATCTCGTTTGGTCACAAAGTGTCAAGAAAATGATTTCTAATAGTCCAGTTTATTCAGCTAATTCTGCTATATTGTAGGTAATAAGGGTGTAATTAATAACATTAATGAGGGCTACACTCCACTGTGTATGCTGGCTCACTGACACACTTAAATGACACAGAGCAGTACAGTTAATTAAACTGTTGTGATCTGTAGCCGCTTTTAGCTAATGTTAACTTAAGTTTGTTAGCCGGCCTGTCTGGACTGTGAGTTCAGAGTACTAAGGAAGTATTAGTGTTTGTACCACAGGTATGTCGAACTACCGGGAAGAGGTTATTTTCAGGCCCAGGGTGTCAGTGAATGCTAACGGAGAGCAGGTCCAGTGTCATGTGAGAACTAGAGCTGGGCAAGTGGGCAGTGTAACCAGCAGCCTCTATTGACATAATGACAGAGGTGAAGAGGACATTGACAAAGGGACAGTGACAGAGCAAGAAGCTCCCAGACAAGAGTAAATCTGGGACTCACTTTAAGTTGTCTTTAAGTTGTAAGAGAATATTGTGAAATCACAGGCTAAAGCCTAATTAATATTAACTGGCTGCTATGTTATGTTGTTGCTTGATTTTTGATTGTTCGCAAAGTTGTTGACAACTGTCCCTATTTACAACCGTGGTATTGCACTCTTAAACCGGGGGGTGCTAAATCAGAAAAAAAACTGCAATTTCTAAAATAAATGTTTCTATTTGACATCGAATGTGACATTATGCTATGTTTCATCCAAGCATTGAGTCAAAGGCAACTTGACAACATTCCTGGTGGAATTTCACAGTTGCAGGATTGTCTCTTTCATTCAGCAGATCTGAATGAATAGCAGATGACAGGTGAAACAACACCCAACGGGAACCCCAACCTCTTGCCTTATATGGCCTGGATGACTGAGACTCTCCGCAGACATAGTATTTCTTTGTCATATTTTTCGGCAGGGCAAATACATAGTTCCTGAAACAGCATGACTTTACACTTCACTGGCACATTCACCACAATGGTTTGTGGTGCGAAACAGTAAATAACAAGTTTAAGAGACACCAGATAAAGTTCAAAATAGGGAGCCAAAAGTTAAGTATGTGAAATTTGTATGAATCAGCTGACCCATAAAAAGATATGAAGACAGTTTGCCATGACATTTTCTCCCATATTTCAGCAGAGAAAGTGGAATTTACCAAGGATAGAGGGACAAGTGCAGTAGGTTCCAGTCAGATAAGATGCATGGCTGAATTTCTATTCGACACAGATATAGTCAGCACTGAATAAATGTTTGCTCTTTAAGAGAAGAGCAGGAAGGCTGATAGAATAAACACAATCGTGCCACATGTGATTATTGCTGTTTATACTCCAGCTTGTGGCATTATAATTTAATAAAAGAAATAGACATAAAATGGGTTTTTACTCACAACAGCAGTGGGAGCAGCGGCCACCACGCAGTACAGGATGAGAGGGGGGACGAAGCTGGACTCCTCTGTGCCGGGGTACGGCTTCATCAGCTCAGCGTCATTACAGAAGAAACCTTGCACATGCACACTGAACAGGTCCGTGCATTCCATGTAGTAGGCCAACAACACCGTGCCGGACATGATAACAAGCTGGAAGAAAAACATGTTGGAGCGAGATAGAGCGACAGAGTAGAGAAAGTTGAAAAAGAGGAGAAGAAGAAGAAGAATGAGAAGGGGGAAAGAGGGACTTGTTAGTTGTATATCCAGGCTATCCCGCTTGATTCAATGTTCAGTGTTAAAAAAAAAAAAATCGATTTCGTTAAATGAGTTGTTTTGTTGCTGTTCCCTGAACGTCACTCCACTATTCTCTCAGCTGTGATGTGTCTAACAGGTTTTAATACAAAACAGCCGTATAAATCCTCTAAAACCATCTCTTTTCCTCTCTCTCTGTCTCTATCTCATGCTAACTCGTCGTGTACAAGCATCCCCCACCAGCACCAACATCCATTACCACCTCCTCTCCTCCCTCACCCCCTCATCCTTTTATCCCTCTAACATCATCTTTTGTCTCTGGCCTCCTTTCGCTCTCCTTCTAGAATCGGCTGCAGGCAATTTTATATATATATATAGAGAGAGAGTCTCCTTAGTCACTGATTACTAACCAACATTAGAATCTAAAATATAAGACATCACAAAGCAACGCTTTTAACATATTTGTGTTAGTCAGTCACTAATGTGTTGATACTGTCACGATCTCGCCAACCAGCTGGCACTGTGCTGGGGTTTTCATATCAAAGGAAAGTGATGAGATGCTAAGGAGGTTGCCAGAAAAAAGAAAGGACCTGTTAAGTCACCGGAACGGGAAGAAGTAGGATATCTTACTCAGGCAAAAGTACTGTGAATAATGTTAACATTAGTCACTTAAAGGTAACATTCGAGTAGCAGTAGAGTTACTGCTCATCAGTTCCCTGTGATCACAGTGAAAATGTGAAGAAAAAAATGTTTCCCTGTGGGAGAAAGAAAGAAAGAAAGAAAGAAAGAAAGAAAGAAAGAAAGAAATATACTTTATTGATCCCAGGAATCAATAAAGTATCAGAATATTACAAATTGCTGCAAAACACAATCTGCATCGTGTTTTTATTTGTTAAAACATCATATGAACTGATAGTAATATTATGAATGGCTCCTGATTCTTAAAAGATTTTCAAGCCAACCAGTTGTAATATTTTTCTCAAACACTAGGTGTCAGTATGTTACCGCTGAAGGTTCAGTATTGATTTAAAAAGGACACAAAGCAAATCTCAGTATATATATAAAAAAATACATTATATTCCGTAATCAGCTGGGGCTCTAAAAAATGTAATAATTGTATTAATTGTTAACTACAAGATTTTCAGCAGTGATAATGACTGTGTTTGTGAAAACACTGTGTGCATCTAGAGTCAGACTTGACCAATATGCATTTCATTGAGCTTATCTTACATGTAGCATAGACACCACAGACAGCAGAACTGGGCATTAGACTGGATGTCTATAATTTAACAGTGATATAACAAAGAAATAAAACATGGCTTGATACACACCTCCAGTCCCCAAACCCCAAAAAGTGCAGGCCAAGTGAGTAAACTAAGAAAGCTGTGAAAGCAAAGCAACAAACTCTGTGTTCCATGATACATTTTAGTGCTTTGGGACATCATGATTAATAACATTTCTTTATATTCCACTAGTGAGTGCAGTGTGCGAGTTGTGTACTTCCACTCACTAAAACTCTGTGTTCCCACTGTTAATATTTTGTGAGTACAACAGTAAAGTCTTTGAAGCAGCATTCATGAGTTGTTCAGAATTTCATCCAGGGCAACAAAATCTGTGACACTCAGATTACATGATTCACATGAATTTCAAACACTGACTCATATTGTGCCTCATTTTGGACAGTAGCATTAGCATCGGTTACTTTGCTAATGAGCTTGCTGACTACTAACTGAGATGACAAAGCACCAGCTCCATTTCAGACTATTTTGGAGTGCAGACCTAAGGCTAAAGGCAAAACAGCTTGCTGAGTTACAGAAACCCAAATTTGTTCGCTTATACTTTTTTAAATTCTTTATAGAATATTTAGAACAGCCTAAAACATTGCTCACATGCTTGTTAATTTCATCAAGTAAATCACATCTAAATTCTGAAGCAAGCTTCTCATTTTGAAATTGACTAATTGTTAACACACATCATTACACGCAAAGTGCAAATCAGTACATGTTACCCAGTGATCCTGGTTAAAGAAAACCTACCACCAAAGAGAAGATTTATGAAGCAAAGATCACTGTTGGCCTTGTTCTACCAAAATCTTGGGTAAAAAGGTACCACAAGGGCCGGTCGGTAGTGTAGTGGGTTAAGCGGCCGCCCCGTGTGTGGAGGCTATAGTCCTCGCTGCAGCTGGCCCCCATTCGAATCCCGCATCGGACGGCCATTTACTGCGTGTCACTCCCCCTCTCTCTGCCCCCTGCTTCCTGTCTATCTTCAGCTGTCCTATCATTAAAGGCATAAAAAGGCCAAAAAAAAAAAAATAATAATAATCTTAAAAAGGTACCGCATTCTGGCTAGAGGCCAAAGGAAGGCTCTAATTACTTTTTATTTTATCATATGTATACACTGACCTGTACAGGATTCTTTAATACATTCATTTTGTAGCAGCATATAATAACCAGCTCATTGCAGTCATCTCATGGTCAGGCATTGCAACAAAAATTAAGTTTATCTCAACAATAATATCCTGTCCTATCCAATTAATTCACCAGGACTAACTGTTCCGCTGTAAAATATGAAGGGTGTGTGAACCAGACTGTACAATATGTCCATTGGGGTTCAGACAGGGATGGCAAGGAAGCAACTGTGTTTACAGAGGGCAAGAGAGAAATGTTGGCAGTACTTGTCCTGTGACAGATGGCCATGTCGAGATGTCCAGGTGTGTGGGTGTGTGTGTGTGTGTGTGTGTGCTTTATCAGTCTCTACCCCAACCTTTTGAATAACACTACACTAGTAAGCAATATTTTTCTGCTTTCCCCTGCTATTGCAAAGGTACTCTGCTGTGAAGAACACTTTTACAGAGTTCACATGCATTAATTACTAGTATAAAGAACCATAATACCTGGTTGCAGACTATACCTTGCCATTATACACATAACTAAAGACAAGTAGCAAAGTGAATGGCATAAATTATACTTTCGCTGTTTCAAATTATACAAAAAAAAAAAAAGCTCCTGCTCCTTCATCTTAAAGCTGCTTGTCGCCAAGACAGACAGATAATTTCAAGCTGTTCCATAAACAAGTTCCAGGAGGATAATCTGCCAAAACATTATTCATAGGTCTCCTCTGAAAATATGTAAATTCTTCTGCTTGTGGAAATGCCATGTAATACCTTGTGGGATCACATACCTGAGGATGTCAGATTTACAAGGAAATACCTGAAAAGGGCAGATTAATAAGAGGGGGGTGTACGCTAGAGTACACTTGTTGAACTTTATTATTATTACTGCAATTTCATTTATTTTGACCTTTTATCTTATTCGCATTTGAATTTTAAAAATAACACATGGTGTGCCTCAAGCTGAATCACAAACTGCAACCACATTTGTGTTTATTCACCAGCCTGAGTTTGTTCAGCAGTAGCCTGAAAAGTTGATACAAAGCATTGAGGTGGTTTGGAAGATCAAGATGTCCTTGAACCATATCTTCCCTCCTACATTCATCCCAATCACCAATCTCGCTCATATCTCTATAAAGCTCATATTTTCTCCTTCGCTCACCCCCACCTCCTTCTACTTCTCTACACTATGAATCATAAAAAGCCATAAACAACCAGTGAGCCATTAGACATGATGAGAGTCATCAGGCCATGGCAAATTACCAAAACAGCCCATGAGAGACAAGCTATTTCAGCATGTTCACTGATCTCATTCTCCCTGCTGTAGGCCTTACTCAGTTCTTGAGTTTCACAGTTTAAAAGACGCAAAGATGTTCAAGTGTGCAAACTAATGAAAAGAAAATTGTGGTGCAATGTAATGCCAGGAAACTCTATTTCTGTGACTTCTTCATGAGCTACCATTTGTCTGACAGTTGTACACCTGGGCAAGTGTCCCTTTCTCTGTAGCGCATAACTTGTGGCTCCATTATATTCACTCCCCAGCCAGCATCATGCTGCATTAGCTGTGTGAAGGGCAGAATGACAAGACTGGCTGTCGTAAAATGGTTATACAAAGTTACTGCAGCATGCCATTATCCGTCTCCCTTAGAGGGGACAATTCACTACCTTCACCCAAGATTCTGGCAGGGCATTTTGGTGCAGCCGTCTGCCTCTGGTGAGTTTTAACAGGACACATTTTTCAATGCTTTTTGGGTAGGTAGCCTATATCACTTCAGGAGGACTAGTGCTACCATTTAGAAATTGGTTAATACAGCTTTCTCAATCTATTATATTTTCCAGTTTACACTGGATCATATGACCGTGTGTGAATATTAGCTAATGTTAGTAAATCATAGACACATATTATAACCTACTCATTCACTTAGTCACTGTAAAAGCTGGCGCTAAGTCAGTACTCCCTGCCAACTATTTGACAACTCCAGAAAACTCTGTCTCCAGCAGTGACAGTCAGTTAAGTCCTGCTGTTTACCGGTGGGGATTATGGGATGTGATGTAAGCAAAACACTTGAACTCCCTGGAGGCTTTTTTAGATATACAGAGATAATTGCGTTGAAACCCACAAAAAAAAAAAGAAAAAATCCTAGATATCAACGTAATGACATATATTTCCAGTTCCTGTTGTCGATGACATTTTATAGCTCAGTACATTCTATTTTTGAAAACACTGGGAATCGTTTTTAAATGGCAGGTGCTCTCAGATGCTGTGTTTTAACAATCTCAGCAATCTCACTTTAACTCAGTAATGTAGGCTATAAGGTCAGTTATAAATGATATAGTTGTTATAAGTCATATGAATGAGAATTATTTTGCTTTTCTGCCAGATTTGGAACCTCTTTGAGATAATACTTTGCTCTATGTTTGTAATTACTTTCCACACAGCCAATTTCATCATAATAAAAATGCATACCTAATCACTCCCCTTCTCCAAACCTCCTAATCTGTCTCAGTCTCCTTCACTCCAAAATCTTTTTACCGTCAGTCCTATTGTGTGTTTCCTCCCTCACACTATGAAAACAAGCAGGAAAATGTTATATAAATCCATCACCAAGTCCTAGATTTTCATTTCACTGTCATGTTGTGTTAGTAGACTGGAAAAAAAGACTGACAGAAATGGGCATGTTAGCCTGGGCTTGCCCGGATTTAGACCGTGATTTTACACTTCTGTTGTCAAACTTGTGACACACAAGACAGCTACCCATTTCTGTTTTTTCCCCAACATTCGAAAAGCTAGGATATAATGATGAATAGTCAGCTCTTAAATTTAAGTCTGAGCCCCAAGGCAAGACATAAAATCTTTCTTTTACAGTCTTTACTGAAAATAAATTACCAACTTCTGAATTAGAACTTTAAATAAAAAATCCCAGCTATAACAGAGCCAGTCCATCTCTTGATCCGGGCTCATTATTATGTTAAGTACAGCATCGTGTGCTATTTGGGGTTCCAAGAAGGGTCATCCAATCAAATTTCTAAGACTTTTGTGGCTGATTTCAGGCATTGATGTGACACATTCTGCCCCCACACACACACCAGGCACACCAAGCTGAAGTCTCAGTTTGCATGTCATTCTTGTGTTTGCAGGGTGCGTCTCTCAGCTTATTGGATGCACATTTCAGGGAGGATCACAAAGCAAATATAGGCAACAAGAGTTGATTATATATTCTGCTTGATTTACAAAGGTCATGCAATGCTGCGTTTTTTCCAAGAAAAAAATCTCTGCCCTTGAACGGCAGGTGTAAACAAAGCACAAATGGAATTTGAAAGGAAGTCGTGGTGAGAAAAGAAATGCAAATTTGCATTAATTCTACAGAAATCTCAAGGACGTTGGAGAAGCCACACTACATCTTTTTTTTTAAAGTTGTTTTGAGTAGATAAACAAACCCAAAACAAAATGAGTCTTAGAAGGAAAATAAAGCAATAATTAAAGAACATCTCTGATTATGAACTTAATTTTAAACTTGACAATGATACTGCAAAATCAGTGACGCTGCAACTGCTTTTACTTCAGTTTTCTACTAAAATATAATTTGCATCAACATCATCTCCACCTCCACCTGCTACACGCACAGCTGCTCCACCCCTATCCTCTTTCTCATTACCACTTGTGTATTTTGTTTGTCTTCTTCTATTTTTCATTTCCAATAAGGGTCACCTGTCTTGATAATAGAATAAATATAGAGAAAGCACAAATAATACAATCATAATATTAATAGTAATAAACTTATTTTTCCATCCGTTTTCTAAACCTGGCACATACAAAGAAATCCTACTAGGCCTAAATTATAAGCCCTTCTTCTGTTGCCTTAGTAAAGGAGTTAAACACAAGCACACTGCAGCCACATATGGAGTAAATCTTACTTAGTCTCAAATTATTATTATTCTTTAAGATTTTTAGTTGCCATCTTAAAGAAAAAGTAACAAAAACTAGGCTATGTTGTCCCAGAGTGGGTCTAATGCTATTTTCAGGCACACAGCTGTTTGTACTGTTCAGCGGTTGTTTGTTGCTCTTTTTTTCCCCGCTGCGGGACATTTTTGGGGGGTGTGGGTTGCTGATTGTCTAACTTAAATGAGAAACTACGGTGGCCACCAAAAAAAAAGAGAAACTCAAAAGGCACCATCTGTAGGCAGTGTTCAGTTGGTCCATTCTGGCTACTGTAGAAACATGGTGGTTCAACATGGCAGACGGGATTTCAAGAATTATTATTTTCAGGGGATACACACGAATGAAAAAATTATATTCTTTTTCTTCCATATCCTGTAAATAGAACGCCCTAAATCTTACACAATGGACCTTTACCAGAGTGAGGGCACTAGATTAATACAGAATCCCCCTTTTTGACAGAAGACAGATTACCACTGCACCATATATAAATAACAATCTACCTGTTCTCTCCCCAGCTTCAGGTCAAAAAATCCAACAGCAGGCATCACAGGCTGCAAGCATCCTGCCCGAACTTAAACAAAACTATCAGGTTTTAATTAGACTGTGTGCTGTTCCAAAACTCAATTTAACATGCAATTCCCCTGATAAAAGTCCCCTTTTTAGAATCATGTTAAGTTAAAATCATATTGCGTCAGTGCAGCCAAGAGAGAGACAGAGCAACATCAAAGACGATCAGTCCCTGTGGGGATGGATTTTTGTTTTTTGAAATAATGACAGCCTGGAACATTATTACGCCATACTGGTGGAGGGCATTGAGCGAGATAAAAGAAAGAAATGATCTCTGAAGTTGACAGTGGGAATTCACAATAGTTGAGTGATTGGTGCGTTTCCTTAGGCCCATGCTAACACTGAATGTAGCATGGGTTTCATTTTTGTACACAAAACCTGAAAAATGTACATGGTCCTAGTTAGATTAATAAAAGCCTGGGGCTCTGTGTATTACATAATCTCATTCAGGGGGAGGTACAGGATATATCTCTTCTCTCCTCATTCTTCACTGCTCATCTCCACAGCTCCGTCTTTTTAATTAATCTCACCATTTCTGCAACCTTTCACTTTCTTCCCCCTCTTGCACTTTCTTCATCTTCCCCATCTCATCTATCCTCCTCCTCCTATAAGTCCCATCTTCCTGTTGCACTCCATCCCAGTCTTCATCCTAGACATATTTTCTTTTTTTATTCCCTTTCATCTCGGCCTGTTTTCATTTTTTCCTCTCGCGGTAATGTCACGTGACAACAACAAAATGATCATCTTTAAGTGAAGTAATGGATGAAAGAAGAGCAACAAGTATCATGACTAAATAAACAAATCACCAGTAATAAACATCCTCCCTGTCGCACTGCCTCTGGCACTGAAACTACACAGCCGAACGGCTCCAATCAGGGTGCTTTGTTTCAGTCATGTGACAGCCACTACTTTCCCTCCACCTTTCTCTGTTTGTGACAGGCGAAGTGAGTAAGAGAAAGAGAGCAAAAAAAAAAAGACAGAAAGAAGAAATAAACAAACAGGGAAAAGAGTGAGGGGCAACAAGATGAGGCGATACAAAGAAAGATAAAGAAGGTGAAGGGAAGGAAGAGCTCTGTGACACTGAGAAATGGGAAAGATAAGGGGGGGGGGGGATTAAGGGAGGAAGATAGGAATGAGGATGTGAGGATGTGACATAGACATCAAAGAGGGAGAGGAAGAGAAAACAGCTGCCTGTGAAAAAGAGAGTAATGAAAATTAAAGAAAGCTTGCTACTCAATGGGCTATTACAGTGTCTCTCTCAGGAGCACTCTGTTGCATCTTGGAGAAAATATACATGGCACGATATATATTTCTGGATACTGTCTTGTGTTTATCTCTTCATACAGAGCTTGAAAATCGATTTGTGATGAAATGTTTTAGTGGAGTTGTTCCAGGGCAAAATTGTTGTATAAATCAATGACTTCACTACTGCTTTCGACGTTATAAATGGCTTAAATTATTAACCACATTTCAGTTTTGTCTGCCCAGTAACAAAGGTACAGTTTATTGCATTGTTGTAAATCTTGGTATCAATATCATACATTTAATATCATATTAAGGCTGCAATTTAATAAAACACTCCCATAAACTTAGCACACTTAACAGACAGGTTTTAAAAGAGATGCTGTGATATTCTGATTTTTAATCTCAATAAAGCTTAAACCAGCACAAACACAGAATCCTTCATTTCCCAAAATGCAACAGGGACTGTAGGTCCCTACAGAGACGTAGAACACAATAAACAACTGTTTTTACAGGCTGAAATCTTTATGATGAATAACCAACTGAACTTGATGTGTAAAGTCTATGAAGTCTCCCTCCGATTCGAACTGAACCAGTACACACACACTGGAATCACTTGTTATATCGATCTTCTTTCCTCATTCACATTGAAAATAAGTTTTCAATGATTAAATCATCTATTTATTCAATTTCTCCACAGTGTCGCATTACAGAGGAGAATTCTGAGCTAACTATTTTTACCCCTTAATTTTAAATTTTTGAATCTCGAAAAATTTACCCTAGATCATTACTAAAACACAATGAAACAGTGCAATGGGCTCTAAATATTTTGGGAAACTGTTTTTCTTTGGGCCCTCTGATATTCAGTTCATTTCTGGTGATCTAAAACAGTACTAACACTAGACTAACCTTTAATTCTGAGGTTTTAAGAATAGCTTTTGTAAAGCCTAATTCAGACCAAATCTGAAGCTGCAGTAAAATATGCATGTTTTTCATTTATTTGTGAGTTGGGGTAGAGCGCTCTGGCTGTGCCGGTGCAGGCCATAGGGGTTGCCATAAAAAACACAGTGACACAAACAGTGAATGAGAGTGAGGGAGCATCAGTATCAAAAAGCAATCAGTAAATCAGCAAAATAAAAAGATATTTTCTGATTGTTTCATAGCGGTTATGTTCAGCAACTGCCGCATTGACTGTGTTGATTTACTCCACTGCCTGTTTTGGTCTGCACACGGCCTAAAGCAACACACCTGTTAATTACAGCTTGTTAAAGGCATTACTGTGCAGTTGGCAGTGAAACAGGAACTTGTTCCAATTTAAATCTGCACAGACTTTGATGATAAGCATACAATTTATTTTCCCAATGACTATATTTTTTTATATTCTTATTTAACCGCTGTTGTTATGTAATACAACATGTATTTATAAAGACTTAGAATCTACCATGTAAAAGCATGAAAGACCATTCTCTCAGCCATCTGACTGTACCAAATCAAGCTTTCTTCCTTGCAGGCGATTCCGAACTTTTAAACGTTTTTGTATAAAAAATGAGGGCATAAAAACTGTACTCATCATCTTTATTTAAAATCTAATCTCATAAAGTGTCATCACTTCCCTTTCTTTCATTCTCTGCAGTGAGCTAACTGATGTGATTAAGTAATATAACAGTCATTACTGAGACTTGGAATGATTTTAATTCTCTCAACCCCAATAAAAACATCAGACAGCCTATTCTACTGGTGGAGATTCATCAATAACCAATAACAGCTGCTTGCTAATTTGCTTAATGCTGGTTTAGTTACCAGCGATGAACAACTTTAAAAATGCAAATGTTGCTATGGAAACAGTGACATCTCTCATCTGGTGAGAGCAGGCTAAAGTTGATTCTACAGGGTGTGTGACATAAACCGGATCTTTTAAATGAAATCTGATCATCAATATCTCATTGGTGTCTCTCTCTTCCAACAATAAAGACTTTTCACAGCCTGAGAGCACAAACTGATTTATTTTACACTATATTTATGATTAAAGAAAATATTAAATCCAAATAAAAAGAATGGTTAGGAAATTCAAACCTTCTATTTCAGCTTTATGGCCAATTTACCAATTTCTCATGAGTGCATGTTGTTGTTTTACATTTTGAATATAGAGTTTACCACCTAGATGTTGATCAGGGGATGTTGTCACCAACATAGTAATTAGTTAGCTATTAGCTCCCCTCTAGTTACACGTCCTAATTAAACAAATTGCACAGCGGTGATTAGCAATGTCCAGCTGAGCATGTCACGCTGAGTTCCAGCCAAGACACTTGAAAGCTGTAAATGAACGAATTGCTGTACAATAATGACAGGCTGTCCAACAGAAGGACTTTGTGATGATTAATTGTGTGTCATATTTCAAACCTTTTACAGGAGGATGGTGCTTGAAATGTTTCCGTACCCACTGTGGGTTTTTTTATGGAAATACTTGCTGTACAATATGATTTGTCACATGATCTTACTTAAAGTCAGACTGTGTCTGCGATATTTTAATTGACATTATTGGCATTTGTAACATGGTAAACACCGTGTATAGCTCAGACTTCTTCTGACAAACATAAATGCGAATAGACCATGCGACATGCTCATACCTGATATTAAACTGATTTCCCTGGATTATCTGCCTGTTATTCCAGATATGGTCAGCAAAGTCACTTTTTTTTCCGTAAAACTAATCTCACAACCGGAGGCAGATTTTTGGTCCTCTCTCCTTGTTCAGTGACATAAAGCTCCATTTACATTATTGATATCTGACTAGTCAATAACTGGGGGTGTCATCAGTTAATGTCTCAAATTTGAAATGATGTGCAGAACAGTATTGTTATTCTTACACGGACGTACTGAGGCAAAAAACAGACAATATGAGGATGCCTCGAAAGCAGCGAGGTTCAGAGTACATTCAATTGAGATTTTTATGCAGGATATTTCCTCAGAGAAGTGTGTGTGTGTGAGAGAGAGAGAGAGGAGAGTAATGCAAGGTGTCCTGAGACATCTCCCTGATTAAAGACTTTCAGCTGACATGGTAATTAAATATGGAAGAGCAGTACAAGTCTTACACACACTCACACACATTCAGCTTTCCACTCATTTCAACACTTCACGCTCTGGTTAACTGCATATAATTCACCACAAGAGGTCATTTGCTAATGGTTAAATTGTCACTCACACACACACACACACACACACACACACACACACACACACACACACACAATCTCATCATGTGCATTCCCCAAACCAGGATTAAAATTCATACATATATTCATGAATTTTACATTTTATACAGAAGCAAAGATAATCACTCAAACACATGCACGCACACACACACACACACACACACACACACACACACACACAAAGCTTCTCACCTCTACAAAGATAAAACATGGGATGATGGAGTAGCTGCGCAGGGTGTTGTTGGACGCCATCTTGTCTCCTGCCGGGAGACTTCTCCTCTCAGGATTCACGGCGGCTCACTCTGCAAAGACGGGAACATCAAGTGTCAGAGTTCATTATGTGATAACGACAGAAATGCACCGATGACATTTCTACCTATTACACTATGGATCTATGTTAATACTGTATGAGTACTCAGTGAAATGAAGTATTGATGACAGCCACTCTTGATATTGACAGATCACCTACAGCCTTGAAGTGTATTATTATCACAAATATTATACTGATGACAGTTATCTGAACTTTCTCCACATATAAATTAAAACAATGACTGAAGTGAGGCAGCTGTATGCTTAAATTACATAAGCTGCCATGTACTCTGCAGAGGGGTGATGAACAGAGGATCGTGTTTGTCAGATTCACTACATTTGGAAAGCTGTCTGCAAAGTAGCCAATCATTCAAACCATCCATATTTGAGCTGCTTATCCTGGGTACCACTGGCAGAAAAGGACAAGCAGAACAGCTCAAATGACCAAATTCCCTCTGGGGGATCCCAAAGAACTCCCAGAGCAGCTATAGGATTCAATCTCTGTACTGTGTCCTCTGTCTACCCTTGTGTCTCCTTCCAGTCAGTTGTGCACACAAAACCTCCAAAGGGACTTGGCCTGGAGGCTTCCATAGCAGTTACAGCAACCAACAATCCCTGTCATTATTAAATCATTTGTTGATCTATAAATTGTTATATAAAATGTTAAGGAACTGTGATAAAGATGAGGTTTTCAAATTCCTTGATTTACGTGAATCAAAACTAAAAGTTAATACATCCGTGCTACCCCAGCTAGCATTAGGAGAGAGGTGAAGTACACTCCAGATTTTTCTTCTAAAAAATATAATTTATGAAAGTATCTGTCAAGGCTGAACACTTCAGCTGAGGACGGCCTGCAGGCTCTGCTTTCTGTTAACTTTATTGTGATGATATTTTCTTCTGCAGAGACTGCAACCACACAGATAGAACGGATCGTCAGCACTCAAACATGGTGTCTGTCTTCTATCTGCTTCCATTCTCCTCCTGTCATCGTGTTTTACTGCATTTCATTATGGCTTCTAATTGTTGCAAACAATAACATGCAATTTCCCCACAGAGAATACTGAGCTCGTTAGTGAGATTGGGAACCAAGTAGAAATATGTAGTGATGAGGACAAAGGCAGATACATAAAACTGCAGTGATATCTGCTTTTCTGGCTCAAGACAAGGCTGTCACTCACTCATAGTATTGTTTTCAACTGCTGAGGATTGACAGTGCAAGTAGGAGGTGTCTTGCAATGGGTGTGGAAGGTAGATTTAGAAAGTGATTCTGGAAAGCCAGTATCTGCTGTATTGCTGATATATTGGCATTAATCAACAAAGTGCAGACCCTCTGCAGATATTTAATGCTCATAGATGTGTTCTAATCATGCTTAATTCCCCATTAAAGAGTAACATTATGTCCGATTTGAGCTCTAGCTCTTCGTACTATGCAATTCTGAATAATGAAAGGCAGTGCATGTGGAGAGGACGGTGGAGAGGGGGAGGTTTGTTGTGGAGCCAAATTGGAGAGAAAGGAGCAGTGGAGTGATCCAAATTCTACATTTAAAACATTTTTTTCCATGCTTCGTTTTTTTTTTTGTACTCAATAGTGAATTGTCCTTGAAAGCAGGCTGCTTGTTTTAATCACTGAATAGATGATTACGTCTCAGATGAATATCAAGATACCAAATTTCTGCTCAAATGTTAAAGATTACCATATTTGCTGCATTTTACATGTAATTTCTTGGTATTACAAAGCACTTTTATTTCTGTGATAAAAGTGGGGCTGATAACATGAATCGCAAGAGCAGTCAGAATCTCAAAGCTCAGCAGAACATTAACATATAACAAAAATATATACCGATGCTATACATTTGTTTGTTATTTTATTTTTGAGTAGTTTGAGAGTCTAGAACAGATTTCAGCAACACACTCAAAAAGGAGGACCTGTAGTCTAGAGAGAACAACAATGAAAGAATCAGTAATGATTTACAATCAGCCTGTCATGTATTTAACATTACAATATCATAATTGTGAGGATTTGCTACAAATAAATGAGTTAAAGTATTAAATTGTGGTATTCAAAGAGGCTCCGTGTATATCTTGTCAGTTTCAGCCTTAATTAAAAACTTTCCGTCTGCTGCAATTACTGTAACACACTTCTACACTACAGTTACTACTTAGTGTTAAAGCAATAGTTAGACATGCAGTTCATATTCTTGCAGAGTTTGGGGAACAGATGGAAACAGCTCTTTTATCTGTAAGCAGAAAGGAAACAGGAGCAACGTGGAAACTCATCATCATTATCATAAGTTTCAGTGTTTCTGTCCGGTTGTTTCCTTAAAAGTCTTTGTTGAAGCCCACAGAGACTTTCCCTGAACATGTCAAGTTCAACAAGGTGGATGTCATATTTGAAAGCTTTGTTGAGAATATAACAACATACTGTATGTCACATAGACCCACAGACTGTCTTGTAGCTGCATTATGTCCTGGTCTATCTTTAGTTATAGAATCTTTTTCAGATTTCACCTTTTATAAAGTAGCTATTTAGTTGTGAGGAACTAACTCCATGACCTGCCATTTAATATTGACATTTAAACTTCACTGGATAATTTGCTTGAACTTTATTGCAGCTGGACTGGGAGTATGATGATATTCAACCACACATGGAGAAAGTAGAACTTAACAGGATTCTCCAACAATTAAAAGTAACTGGGGTCCATTAGGTTTATTCAGGAGAGCAGGCCATGACCAAATGGAACACCATGCTATGATCAGCAAAGAGGATCTGATAATATTGAGAAACTCAGAGGCAATGGACCCAAACACCATCGGGCCTGGTAAACAAATTACAGTTTGACATTCAGCTACATTTTGCAAGGCAAGAAACAAGCCAAGCGTGCCTAATGGCTCCACCTTAAGGCCACCTTCAACAAGAAAACAACAGAAAACAAATCATGAAAGTGATCCTCAAAGCAGAAGAGGGGTTATATCTAAAGACCCGGGGAGTGCCCAGTTTCATTATTTGAAACATGGCTATCTAACATTCCTAAAGCTTTTATCCTGCATCCAAAGAGAGGAGAAAGGTTAGGAGAGGTGTGGTTCTTTGTCTTTAGAGCCAATGGTTGTCAACAGACACATCAGCGATTTACACAAATCACTACCTATCTAGAAACTGCCCAAGGGCGGACTGGAGGCAAGAGAAATCCAGTCAGGAAAACATCAGGCCTTTGGAGGCCAGCAACCCAAACAGCTCCACAGCATCACCTGCTAAACAGCACAGATCCAGCATGTGACGTTTTATTGGTGCAGTCAGGACAGTCAAAAAGACATCCTTATTCCTGCTGATGATTTCTATGAAGAGGCAGCAGCATAAGCACAACTATCAGTACAGTTCTTGTAGGGTGTATGTCATGCTACTGAACACCTCACATGAAGTTCCCCCTGACAGAGGAAAACACTCATGAAACTCTCATCCCACTTTGAAACTAAACACTTCAATCACACTGAGTCATTAGACACAGGCAGACAGTGACGCTGTCAGGTCTAATCAGTGCCTAAGTGCCTGTCCCATCTCATTTAACACTCAAGCCAGGCTAATCAACCCGACATTAGATGGAAACAATCTGACCATCAGTCAGTCTCACAGCTGTTCACTCACTGGGATAAAAGGTTCAGCAAAAAAAGTCTGTTCGGTGCCTGTACATGAAGGTCTGCCATCTTAACATGTGGTAAAACTTTTAACACCTGTGCGTGTGTTACTTCAGGTGACAGGGCTGCCGAATTAATGCTTATTTACCCGCAATATGATGAAGGAAAGTCATTTATGTTTCCATGCTCTTATAAGAGGATGAGTGCAAACGTCGAATCAACTACAGAGCCAGTAGAGACTCGCACTCCTGTTCAAGGACACTTGAGCATGGTGCATATCTGTCAAGAGAGTTTGAGCTTTGATAGGTTTTCCATTTGATGGATGGTCTCACACTTCACTCAAACTGCGAGCAGCCACCTGAAAAGTCTTACACGCCGTGTAAATTTAATTGCTTTCACTAAATCCATATATAAAAACACTACTGCTAGATATCCAGGCTATCTGTCTCAGTGCACATTAACAGTGTAATCAGTCTCCGGTGACTTTTCAGATTAAGGCAGGTATGGAAGCATCAACTACAGAGGACAAATTGAGTAGTCATGCTTGTAATGTGGTAAAAAAGACCCCAAAATTAAATGACCATACTAATCACATTTACACTGTCATACTTCCGATACTCAGAGATACGTGGCATTTCTTTTAAAATGTTCTTGACGACCACCAAGAGAAATTAAATTATTATCAATACATATCATTTCTCCAGTTTGCTCCACCGAACCATGATTTTATCAAACCAGCCAACTGTGATTTCTATCTCAGAAAATCTGATTAATTCATTTCCATCATATACTGTGCCCTATACATACAGTGGTTATGAGTAACAAATTATAACTACAGAAAAGATTGTTGGTGCATTTTAAGGGACATAAACAGGACATAAAATTTTGAATTTTACAAAACAAAGCACTTTGGGTTTTGGGAATGGGCTCTGGTTAAGTCACAATGTTTCTTTTCCCCACAACATACACACATATATACAGTATCGTAGAACAAAGAAATAGAAGAAAAAATACATTCAAATGTATTATATATTATAAATTAACAGCATTTTGGAGTTTTACACTTTTCCAATCAAAAGTTTCTGGTACAATTCAGCAAACTCTCATACTTTTGCCCATTTGGTTGCCCAGTTGATTTAAACTGGAGTGAAAGCTGTCCATCTCTTGCACAAACAGAACAACTCAACCAACACCACCTGTTTTCAGTCTGTATGGTGGTTTTTGCTCATGCTGCAAAAACAAAGCAGAACAAAAACAGGAGTTTGCTGTAGTAGAGGCGTGAATTCAAGAGCTCAACTACTATTAAATCTACCTGCTGATCATCAAAGGAGTATTATATATTATCAAAATGAAGTTTGCCTTCAGTCAACAGTGAATAATCAAGAAGTGACAGGAAACAACAAAGGAAAGAAAGGTGGAATGACATGCAACACAAGTCTCTTGCCAGAATAACCGGGGACTTCAATCATAGTCTATAGTATACATTGACATGCATACAGATTTTCCCTGATCACTAAAAAAGTATTAAAGAGGTAAAATAGAGGCATGCTGTGCTTCCTCCATGTATTTTGGCAATTCCTCATTAGAAAACATATAGTAGCAACACAACTATGTTACAGAATGCCTCTTTATCCTCTTATCACTGGTCATTATTCAAACACAATCCAAGAGGTCCAATTGCAATTTCTGACTCATGATGATCATAATCAATTATGTCATCAACATGACTTGCCATCAGTCACTGCAATTTGATTTCTCTTTGTGAGTGCCACAAGTCTATTATGGTGCACTGACAACATACATTAATTTGAATGCAAGAAGACATGTTAAGTACCACATTGCATTTTATTTTGCAGCCACGTGACTAGACATACAGACTGCCTAAAAAGTAGAAGAGCTTGTGATTTGCTTAAAATGATTAGCAACTATTGTCCTTTTGATGCTTAAAATGGATCCCAACCAACAAAATCTTCTGATACCTTTGGTCTATTTTTGAGAGACTCGAAAGCTGTGCAGTCTCAGCTTTTATTTTGTCTTGTTCTGTGTGCAAGGCTGCAGAGGGAATAGACAAAGAAAAAAAAAGCTGGCAATGTCACAGTTGGGCTGTGAGTTTGATGATTTGACTGGAGGCTCTGTGACAGATGATTCCAATCAGAAAATTTAAGGGGGCCATGCTCAATGTCAAAGAGTTTACACAACATTCATGTATTTCTTGCCCACCAGAACAGCCTCACAGCACTGAAGAGTCACAGTGCTAAATAACTGGACCCAGTAAAGTCTTAACGTGATTTCTCTTTTTCTCTCGCCTAAGGACATCACAGTTTTAAAAGATGTTGCAAAGATCATAACCAAGGAGCATTTTTTTTTCCCAATTCCAAGAGCCAGTTAATTACAGTCAGATGAAAGATGATCAGATCGTCTTCCGAGAGGCGAGCTCATCAAACGAGCAGCCTACAGGCCTTGTCAGGGTTCATCAGTATCTCCTCTCCACTCAGCCAGCCTGTGATGACTTTGTCTAGACTTGACTGCCCTCCTCTCAGGATGGACTGTGAAATATTGAGCCCAGAAATATCATCTGATTGACCATCTCCTGGTCTCCAGTTGAGTTGTTTTGCCTGATGGTGATGACTGAATGTGACTAAACTGTGACAATGACAGAGCTGGGAGTCAAAAGCTGGGCATGGAAAAATGAAATATTACCTCCTGTTATCACTGCCAGCGTGGTGGTGGTACAGCCCTGTGCCCTTCTCTCCTCCTCTACTTAAACAGTTACCGAACTCTTGCAAAAGCCCAAATTTTAAAGTTGCACAATGTTTGAACAATGTCAACCTTTGAACCAATCTGGATGGTCTATGGTGATTTATGAGACGAAACTAGCACTAAAACATTTAAACAAGTCACCATATTCATTTATTGAGTGAAAAAACAGATTTCAGGTAATTTCAGTCAAATGTGAGGATTCTTTTGTTTGTTTTAAATCATTTTTAGGATTTTGGTTTATTGGTTAAACTTAACAACTAATCCTAAGTTTTCACCTTAAAGTGAGTCCTGGAAACTTTCTTTTTCTTTTTTTTCATAGGTAATCTAGACCAAAACATGACTTTATGAATTGAACTGCAGCCCTAATAAGCAAAGAAAATAATCTCTAAAATGTAACCATGGAGAAACAGTTGGATATTTAGGAAATGAAGTGATTATCTTTTTTTGCTCAGAGTTATGACAAGATCGATATCATTCTCATATCCTTGGGGTAAATATTGAACAGCTATCAGTCAGTTAGTTTAGCTTAGTAGATTTTGTTTCCTTTGAACAGAGCCAGGCTAGCTCTTTCCCTGTTTATAGACTTAATGCTTACATTCGAAGGAAAGGAGATAATCAATCTTCTCATCCAGCTCTCAGCTAAAATGTAAAATGAAGTAAATAATCCATCTACGTTACTTACAAAATTGGACGTAAAAATACTACATGGCCAATTAAAACTGCTCTCACTGTATGGTAATATTATCTTAGCTGCTTTCTATAGTTTAATGTAGAAATGGTTACCATGATCTCTTCTGCTTTTTGTTTGCTGCGTAGTTACAGCACCCTCAACTGAGTGAGTTTGTCTTGTTGTTTTTTTTTGCATGAAACCCAGAAACATGTTTTTCTGGGAAACATTCCAACTCAGCATGCCAGTCTGTGTCCAAACCTATCCTACATTGTTGTGCCGTTTTATTTGACTACAGAGAAATCATTCGATTTTTTTGATAGATTTTTGGATGCTGAAAATGCACCTGCTGTCACCAAATGGTGATTTTGTACATTTATTATCCAACCCTTGTAGACTTTAAATCGCTCCTATTTCCATGAGACTTCTTCCTGAAATCATAACTGTGGAACAAGGTATATCTCATTTTGAATTCCTCATGTGCTGCCGGCACAGCGGAGTACACACTCTCTTTGACAGACACAGAGCTGTCCCATGGCTACCACTCTTGCCAACAGAGCATCTATGTTGCTATAAATAGACATGTTAATACTTCTCTTGTGGCTTTCTTAAAAGGGAAATCTCTAGTGAAAAAGGGAAATCTATTTCATCTGTAGAAAACAATAATAATGCAGACTTTGTGAACCAATCGCCCCTGTAAGATCACCCTTAGATAGAAGGGACACAACCTTCCATTAAATCACCTTTGTCAGGCTGTGTTGAACTCGCTCTATCATGCGCATACGCATACAACTGTGTGTTAACATAAAATAACGTTGTCATCTTTCCTCTCCGATCTCCCCTCAGAGCTAAACATCAGACAGGACAGTGACTCACAGCTGATACAGCAAAAGGAATGGGAGAGTGAAAAACTGAAAAAAGACATGAGAAAGGCAAACAAAAGAGGAAAAAAAGATAGAAGCGAAGCTCGAAAGATGTTTAAGGAGATGGTTCATTTGGAGTAGAGGAATTTTTGCTACTTCTTCTGGGACTTGTCATTTTCAGCTATAAAGTCCTTATAAGTCTTTATAAAATAATATAAAAGGTTTCTCTTCTCTCTCTCTCTCTATCTATCTCTTACCAGCACATACAATTCTTGGCACCTACACATATCATATGGAAAGTTATATAATATATGGATTGTGTAGAAGCTACCCCTAACCCTAAAAACAGATTTGAACGATCCACAACTTAATTCATATACTGAGCTTCATTTTTTTACCCTACTAGATAAGATGACAATGACAGTTTTATCACCATTTGCAATCAAATCTCATTAGCTCACTGTTTTGACACACAGATGGTGCAGAAGCAAAGAATTCATTCATCCCCACAGAGACGTGGGTTCAAGCCCTCGAATTGGTCACGCATTCCAACAAACACGAATGATTGTGTTGAGGTCTGAGAAACTGGTAAAGAGATCATGTCTTTGTAGCACATAAAATTAGAAAGAAACCTCACAAGCTGCACAAAGATCGATTTCAAACGCTGCATTGCATTTCTGTAATACTGTGGGACCCACAAAGGAAAATCTTAGTCATAAAACACCCAAATTTCCAATTCAACTGTTTGCAGTCGTGTTGCATTGCGGGTAATGTTGGTGCCTGACAAGGAAGATGAATGTGTGGAATAAAAACACAAAAAGATATCTCTGATTCTGCTGCATCAATCCTCAATCATGACTCCAGCAATGTTATTGGAGTGCAGTGATAAAGTGAAAACATACGCGATGAACTTGTTGCATCTTTAATACAAGTTAAGAGGTTGTTTCTTCAGATAAAAATGAAACCAACACCAAACACAATGAAGGTTAGTATCAATAATTATATAAACCCTAAATTAAATTATGTTATCTGTGTAACAGTTCTGGTACAAAATAACTTGTGATTTAGCAACACTTGATTGGGGAATCACTTTTTGTCCTTTACACAGAAACCTAAGCTGAAACAACATACAGTAGAGGACATGAGAATGTCACCACAGACACAAGTAAGATATGATCAGGAACAAAATAAGTTTAGAGTAAAGGAAGATCGGGAATGTCCGTTTAGAAACTTTCTCCAGCGGCAGACTTTATAGAAAGAGAAGCAGCAGAGACAAGCCGACCAGACTTGTTTCTTTAGATGCTGCTCACCAGCCAGACGCTCACAGACACAGTCTCAAAAGTCTCACACATATTTCTATATTAGCACATATCAATGGTTTGAATCAGCTGCTGACCTGAGGTTCACCCTCAAGTCTTTTCTCTGATTAAGCAAAGTGCTATTTGTCTCTGAAGCTCATTTTAGCTCATCGCCACAGCCTTGATCATTTTTGCCTCAATGTCACATCTCTGTCTGTTCATGGAAAATTCATTATCACCTACTTCTTTATAGCTAAACATTTTCCTATTTAATAAGCTGTGACATCCTAATATGGTGAATGCTTTTCGCTTTTATTTAGCTTCCTTCTCAATACAATCGAAATGTATTGACGTATAGATTGTTCATAGGGGGGCTTAAGGTTAAATTGTATTTATAATATTGTATTTCTCCTAAGTTAAATTCTTAAAAAAAATGTAAGTATTGAATTTAAAATTAACTGTTGTGGTTAAGCTCATGCAGTGAATTCATCCAGCAGGTTGGTTGTTGTTACTTTGTACCCTAGCAGATGCCATTAGTAAACAACTGCTAATTCTTCAGGCGTATTTGCATATGTATGTATGTTAATTCCTAAGTTGAGAATATGCATTTACACGAGTGCTTCCAGGCTTCTCTAAGTGTGTGTGTGTGTGTGTGTGTGTGTGTGTGTGTGTGTGTGTGTGTTTGACTCTGTGTATTGAATGCTGAATGATGCTGTGGAAGTTTTTCCTCATGCAGCCTTGTAACAACTCCAGAATTCGGTCTATATTTAGATCAAACAAGCTCTTGATCTTTGAGTTTTCAGCTATTATTCAACCCAGTAATAACCATCAGAACCGTCACACACCGTCCTCCTGATACAGCTGGAGATAAAGAAGTCTTCCCCTTCTGAGATTTCTCAATATACCTACAATGTCATGCCAGTGCAGCTTTACAAAAATCTTTTTTTTTTTCCAAAATGCTTTAGTAACTTGAACAATCCTTGTTTGCCTACGCTGTAAAGATAGGCAGAAAGCCAGTTCCCTGCTAATACTGCAACAATTTTAAACACAGTAGACCTTAAGACTTTTGTGTTTCTAATCTTAACCTACTGCGTATCACTTTATGCCTCTAAGAGACAAAAAAAAAGTCATAGAAAACACATTATTTACTCATTTAAATTGCCCATTTTTAACTATATTTTATTATTTACTCATTTAAATTGCCCATTTTTAACTATATTTTAGGCTAAAGTTATAATTCAGCTGCACCACTTAACTTTTGACTAGAAAACTGCCTAGTAGCAAATCATTTCAAACAGCAAGCAAATATTTAGGTTAAGTGGCACAGAAAACAACAAGCCAGTTTCACAGCACAACAGTTCTGAGGTCTATCCGACTGCTCCGACTGAGGAATATAAAAATGTGTTCAAATCAGAACTCAAAGCAAATGTTCACCTTGCATAATTCATAAATTTGACAGCTAAATGATTCGTGTAGTCTGTGTATATTAGTCTAAAAAAGAAGCAATGTATCAACATTAGTGTTGGTCACAACTCAGATTTATATTAATATAATACCTTAATTTATTTATATTAAAATGTAATCTGTTAGTGAGGTAAAACAACTGAATTCATTCCAGACAAACATCAGCATGGGAAACTAGTGATGAACAGTTAGACAAATCACATTACTCTTCAACAAACATTTTGATATTAAACTGCTGATGCGTTTAATAAGCCAATTAGCTATTTCAAATTCCTCCTTGATATGGTCAGTTACCATGGATAAAAAACAACAACTGGGACTCTATGCCAGCAGGGATATTTGGCTGCAATTTCAAGTATTTCTCCATTAGCTTCCATTCCCATTCTGACTAATTATATACACGAGGCTGAGCTGAGGAGCTCGTCTGCATTCTGGCATGCTACAAATAGGCTACTGGGCGTACTTGTGTATTTTAGCCAACAACATACCACTTTTGCCTCATATTAATCAAGCGCCCTTGTAAATATACATGTTTAGCCACATTTACTGCTACTCTCTTGTCTGGCTTCCAAGCAAAAATATTCAAGAGGTGCTGCTGGTGTTCCCATTCCTTCTAATCCTCCATGACACCGTATCACCTGTATGTATCAGCCTTCTCATGGATAGAAAGAGAAGGGACGTCCACTCAACCTCCAGGGGCACGCCTTATCTCACCTTAGGGCTAATCATTCTCCAGAGACATCATAGTGACAGATCTATTGCCCAATCAGGACACCCCCACCGCACTAATAAAACGGCCCCCACATCTGGTGGTAATCAAATACCTGCTAGCAGCGGACCGTGGAGAGGATTTGTGTGTGTGTGTGTGTGTGGCAGTCTGAGTATGTATGTGTGTGTGTGTATGTGATCAATAGAGAGTCTCTTGTGTGGGAGTATGGGAGGCGTTAGATATCAGACGTGAGTTCAGAGGTCAGTGCTTCCTGCAGGCTCACTACTATATGTTCGTCTGGTGTTTTTTTTTTCTTAACATAAGACATCTGCTGGTGTCTCTTTCTAATTATTGTAATTTGTCACACATTTTAAATCACCTTTTCACTTCAATATGATGATTTCTTCCCCATTGTGTCCAGCGCACTGTAGCATCTTTGTGTGTTTGTGCCTCCAAACAGCTGCAATAAATAATAACTGAAGCATTTTATTCTAAACTGCCAGAAATGATACATTTGTGTATCATTTCCCTGCTCCTTTCACTTGTACATTTTTGATTTATCACTCGCTACGTGAAGAGGTAATCACATGCAAGAAGCCCTCTCCTTGTCCTTCACTTGGAGATTAAGAATGATAAACCTAGCATATGTGTGCTAGAAAATCTCACCTAGTGCAGCTTTATCCCAAAAAAAGCTGGGCTTGCAGGTTTAAATGTGGCTAGTAGACATGGCAAAAAGACAATTTTGAAAACAACAACTACGACAAAAATAAAAAATTCATGGTCTGAAATGAAGCAGTAAATCAAAACTATGATGAAAAATGGGACAGAGAATAGATAAATGGAGCCGGTTTACACCAAAGATGGTGACTGCTATAGCCCTAGAAACGCATTTTCTACAATTTTAAACTATAACATCCTAATGTATACATCACACTGGTAGATTAGATTGACTAAAGCAAAATGGATTTAGTCGTTAAAGAAAACTAACAGTAATCGTATGACTCTAATGTGACACGTAACACAAAATCAAGTGACAAAGTAATCACAATGACGACTGGCAGCTCTGTCAGAGGCGATGTTGACCATAGTTGTGATGAATAATGAACTATATCACCACATTTAGTTCAACTGAGTAAGTGATGCCGCTGATGACGTCATGGGCAAACATCACAGTTTATCATTGCCAGGCACGATGATGTCACTGTGACCTCAGCGCGTTTTGTCATCTGTTTGGTCAAGCGTGACACAAGTTTTCAAAGAAGGGCACACACAAACACAGTACTATACTGTATGTGCAGTAAAGAATGGGAGCGTGTACACATGCACTCCTGTGTGCATTCATACAAGCGAGCGAGAAGCATTTGCATACTCCAACTTACAAACGTACTGTATAAATGCACTCTTGTGCCATTATGTGGAGCAGCATGGTGGGAGTATGCCAAAAGGTATCTTAGCGTTCAGTGGGCCCTGCTGACAGCCAGGGAAAGGCTCACCTGATGCCCAGCCACCTGCCATCTGTCTGCTGAAATATAGCATTCGCCTGCTATACTACAGGGACGAGCATGAATACACTTGTCAAATATAAACACACACAGCAAACTGCACCGAAAGCAAAAAAAAAAAAAAAAAAGGTTCCAGATACAAATAGCTGGTAGAAATATGCGTCTCTCTCTAGGTGGGTGTGTATCTTATTTTCAGTGCACAGTCAAAGGGGGATTCAACATTCAACTACAATGTGCAGCACACAGTTAGGAGGAATCAAAAGCAGCACAAGCAAAGCATGCCTATCACTGTGAGTACAAGCAGACAGGAGATGCTATCCACTAATTAGAGCGAAGGTGATTAGAAATACAAGGGTGCCTCATCTGCAATGCCTCTCAACTGTACATTTGCAAATATCTGGATTCATATTTTATGTACATGGCCTTGTGCATTTTGACGCTGCTGTATCATGAGAAGAGAAGCCCTGCCTTTACATCAGGAATATGATTCTGTTCTTATTGTGTTTCCTTTTCAGAGCACTAATGTAAGATTCTGTTCTTCTATTCAGCTCTCACGCTGAAGCCAAGGCCAAGGCTGCACATCCACGGTGCCGTTTTCTGAATATGATGAGAGAAAGCAATCAGGAGAGAGGATGGTGACACTGCTGCACTGAATTCATTTTCAAGGTTACACTAAACCCGCTCATCAAGGCGTCTTAACAAGCATGGGATTCCAGTCTTTGAGTGATCTGAAAGGCATCAACTACGCCGTGCGTGTCTAGAGGGGGCTGGTTGAAGGAGGAATATCCACCCCTATGATGTTAAAAGGGGGGGGTGGACCAAATTTTTCTCGCTGCCTGGACAGAAGACACATTTGCTCGGCAACGAAGGCGACACATTTGCACGGATTCTCGCCTGCAGTTGCATAAAATGAGGGACGCGCAGGAGCGAGACGCACGAAATGTGCAAAAATAAATAAATAAATGAAACAAATCCCCATTTGTAGGGGCGTAAATAAGCGCTGGAGGGCGGTTACTGTTGCTGCCCGAGACAGGTGTCTGTTTAAATAGCGAGATCGATTCTTTACAATCATTAAAACACTATTTACCCACGCATCAAATCCGTCCCCACACGCAAAACGCGTTTAAATCACGGAGATCTGGTTCGTTTCTATCGTTTTTACGCGTCTCCCACGGTGTGACTTGATTAAGGTCCGAACTTGCCTCAGCAACAGACAATAGCAGCACAGTCCCGTTTCCTCTTATTTCTCCCCCTACAGCATCTGCAGGCATCACACACACACACTTACCTCGATGGGATGAAGCAATAATCCAGAGGAAAGGCGAATCCATTAAAAGAGGGAAAAGGAGGAGGAAAATGGGAGCGAAAGGAAGCCGTGAGCACTCCCACTACTACTAGTACTACTACTCCATCGGTTCAGCAAAGCCGCCGCTCTCGGTTTGTGATGGGGATCACGCAGCGTGTGAGCGCATGAGGATGGATGCTGTGCCTTGTCCGGGGGGCGGGGACAAGACGCGTACTCGGGTCCAGTGGAGCGTATTTAATTCTGTGTAGGGACCAAGTGTTACAAGCAAGACGGCTGTCTGGCATGCATACTTTCAAAAACAGTCTGCCCTATAGAACTCCAGGTCCTATAGAAATAGAGGTTGATATATTGATATACGAGTCTGAAGATTTATATTGGTAACGTTATTTATAGAATCACTAGAATATTAGCTGAAAGCTGAAAGTTTAAGCCTAATAAAAGAAATTGAATCTACCAAATCTATAGTTTAAAGGAAGAATTTACTCACAAAACCACTACACTGAAGAATGGGAATGGCACATGCCAAAAAAAGTAAAAAAATATTGTGATATACATAAGTTGAAGATATTTGTCCAGCAAGGTAGTGGTTAAAAACCAATGTGGAGAGAGTCTTAAAGGATCAGAATGTATAGTTTACAGGTATCTAGCAGTGTAATTGAAGATTGCAATCCCTCACCTCACTCCTCATTCCTAGCATGAAGGAGAAGCTGCTGTGCAACGTGAAAAAAACTAAAGCCAGTGTTTGCTTTGTCCATCCCAGGCTACTGTAGAAACATGGCAGACTCCATGTAAGGGGACCCAATCTGAGGATATAAAATCAGTCATCGATCATTCTAATGTAACATAACAGTTCTTATATCCAGGTGATTATAAACTAATGAAAACATACCTATGAATATTAAATTAGTTTGCTACCATGCTCATATTTAAATTTTCTGACCTCAGAAAAAATGGCATGCTTAAAGTCATAGCTTCATAGACCAATTAAATTTCTCCATGTATTTATTTGATTTTTTTAAAGCTGCTGTGTGTAGGAATTAATCATTTCTGACTTTAGTGCCATCTGGTGGTAAAATTGTACGTATCTGACCTAAGAACACAACAAATGTGACCAAAACAACACATGGATCAGCATACTAGCATGCTATGCTATACAGTGGTCCCTCGTTTATAGCGGGGATACGTTCTAAAAATAACCTGCAATAAACGAAATCCGCAAAGTAATCAGCTTTATTTTTTACAATTATTCTACATGTTTTAAGGCCGTAAAACCCCTAACCACACACTTTTATACAGCTTTTTACACGCATTTTGTACAGTACTCAATTAAACAAGACGCAGAACATGTGCGGTTCTCCCTTAGCCAATTTAGGACGCAGAACACAATGCGCGTTCATACTGTACAGTACGCTGTAAAAAAAAAACATGCAAAATTACACTGAAAAAAATCCGTGAAACAGCAAGTCCGCGAAAAGTGAACCGCGATATAGCGAGAGACGACTGTAATCAGAAAAACAGGATTCAGCTGCCACATCAATCCACAGAACAACCGGCTTTAACATTCCCATCCCCAGTGAAATATCAAGTTGTTGTTAACCATTGCCCCCCTTTCTTTTCTTCACCCAGTTGTTGCTATTCCTTATTGCATAATATTTCATGTCTCAAAGTAAAGTCTAAATGTACAGTTCCACCTCTGTGACCCAGCTAGTTGTGGCATTTGCACTGTGAGTGCACTGCTGCCCAAACTGGGACAGACACATTGAAGTGAAACCAAGGTTCCCATCTCTGCTACAAGAAATGAGTGAAGACACACTGGTGTGTTCAGTGATCTAGATTCAGAGAGCACGCTACATTACACTCTGTGCTCCGGCTGTCCCTCTTCCAATCCTCTGCTTTTTAAGCCCATTTCTGTCTTTGACTCCTCCATCGTCTCTCATCTGTGGCCTTTAGTCAGATCAACAAACTGAGCAGAAAAAAAAGATGTTACTCTAAAACCTAGAAATGTGCTGTCAGCGCCTGTTAATTAACAAAAGTGCTGATGTGTTTTGAAGATGTGGTGGATAAACTTGGTACTAAATGTAGCTGGAGGTTGAAATGGATCTTAATGGGGGCAGTGGTAGCCTAAAGGGTCAGGCTTGTGACAGCAGGGTTGTGGGGTATACATTTCCAGATTATCTTAAAGGATTTGTAGGAGATAGAAAGGTGTAGTAAGTGCATAGGCTACCCAAGTGCCAAGATACTCTTGAGCAAAGCATTTTACCTAATGTCTTAGGACATCTGTCTAGCTCCTGCCAGCAGAAGACTGTGTCATAGTTTTGGGTTTCTTGTTTAGTGTTTCCTGTTTTATTTTGTAATTCCCCTTTCTCTTCATATCCCTAACTTCCTGCTGTTGTTGTGTTTCCTGCCAGCTTTGATTGTCTGTTTTGGCCTGATTAGTTTCACCTGTGCCTGAAAACCTTTCACCTGTGCCCGTCATCCTGTCTTCCCTCATCTGTGAGTTCCTTGATTCAGTTCATCTTTTCAAGCATTCCAGCTAGTGTTTTGTGTACCAGTCTGGATTTGGCTTCTTTGTTTTGTTGGATCTTGCATGTTTTATGGACTTCGAGTATGGCCTGCTTCTTTCTGGATGCAGAAGTGCTAAAAACTGTAACCGTGAGGCAGAAGAAGCAGTACATCCCAACAATGGAGGCACATTTTCAGCTTCAAAACAGTGCTACGAGTGACTCATGCTCCTCTTTATACTGTCATTGAGCTTGCCTGACAATCGGTTCATTTTTGTACAGTCACTTTTGCATTAAATCATTGTTCTGGCTTTTTACTCTACACTTGGGTCCTGTTCCTCATGATCCTGGATACCCTGCTTGAACTGGATGTCTCGGCCAGAGTTGAATACTATTATGTAAAATGACTACTGTAAAAGTAAATCTACATTTAATCTTAAAAGTAACTATTTATAGCAAAACTAGAAGCATCAAAAAAAAAGTTTCCATGCAGAAAACACTTCCTGTGAGTGTTATTACATACTGGAATAATTGGACTACTGATTAATTTTACAGTTGCAGTTGCTTGCTTATCTGTTTAATATACTTTGGGGTACTTAGGTCTGTAATAATGCACCATTTAAAACTGATTATATGCTTTGTATAATTCAATCTTTAAACTATTATCTTTAGCTGTGAAATAAATATAGTGTGGTACAAAATATACGAAATGTAGAAATGATAAATAGAATAAAATAATCATTAGTATACTTACTGACAGGCGGCTGCACTATGTACCACTAACAAACCAACAACTGTGATTGTAAGAGAGAAGCATGACATAATTCTTTCTCTATAATCACAGTTGAAACATCCTGTCTTATTTCAAAAAGCAAATTTAATGCAGTGATTATAACGCATCATGTGATCAGAACTAATATAATCTGCTCAGGTCTTCTGGGGTTATAGATGTACTGATGCGCAGACCCAAGACCATGCTATAGGAGTAGTCCGTAAAGAAAAGAGATGTTACTTTAATTTTCCGAGTCTTTTGGTGCCTCTTGCTACTGTAACGTAAATGTGATCACTTCATCTATCCACCATTTTTTTTATGTCAGCACTGTTTAGTTGCCCCAGAAGAAGGAGCAGTAGTGAACCATCGTACGTGCTACAAGCCAAATTCACTCTATTAATGCCTGTGTCATCAGGGTGGAGAAAAAAAAACTTTGGAAAAGCTCCAGTTCCCAAAGTTCTCCCACCGGAATGTCGCCTGTGGGAAAGAGATTCATCAAGTTGTTTGTGTTTACAAATATTTTGATGGCACTCTCAGCAGAAACTGTTTACTCACTGAAATTAATGTGCTGTTCCTGTATGTTTAAGCAGTTGCTTATTCCGCCAGATAATTCAGTGAGATAGAAGTTATACTGAAATGCTGTGTTTTTTTATAGAAACAGCTGACTTCCTGTTTGTTTCTGCTCCATAGTGCCTTGAGCTTAAAAGAAAGAGGCAAGAACTCATCCACACAGCTGCAGTCTTTTGGAGATTAAAAAGATTGTTGAAAGGAGAGAAACGGTTGAACCGCAAGTACACAAACAGCTCAGTATAATGGTGGCATGCAGAAGGACATTTCAGTGCATCTCAAATTGTCTGACCTTGAACAAGACCAGTTGAAGCAGAAGAAGACTGGGCTAGGTTTAACTTCTGTCAGTAGAGTTTACACCACAAACCTACAGACGACTAATAATCTAATCTAGTAAATTCTGGTTCCTTCCTGTTGTTACATGGCAGGGTGATACTTTGACAATGCTTTGTCTCAATTGGGATACTTCCATTTGTACACTTTTATGTAGTACACTATGTACTTCCTGGCATAGTGCGTTAATTTTGACAGGATAGTTTTCAATTCAAGTATTACAACTTTTTCCTGCTTCTTCTTTTCCAAATTGTAACTGGGTACCACATTAGCAGCACCAATTGACCACCAAAATATGAATATCAAGCATAAAGCAACTTTCATTTGTATATCAACTCCAGTAGCTTCCTTGTCCGCCATCTTAACAATGCTAGTGGTCCCTCCCCTTACTGTACATAGCCAAAATGGTGACTACTGAGAAGTGTCCAGCATTCCACATTCAACTTTTTGACCGTTACGAGTGCACCATCACAGTGAGTGTCAATTATGGCAAATGCAGTGTATTTGCCATAATTGACACTTCAATGTAGCAAGTCTAAGTATGGTAGTAGCACATTTAGACAAATTTAGACATGGGGCATGAATCACCATGAAACATCTCTAGCTGATAACTTTAAGACAATTACATCATATATTACACGTTTTTAATATGCAAATGAGGCATTATCTAATGGAAACAAGAAAGCAAGTGTAGTAAAATAAGACATGTTATGAAAGCAAAATGGCCCAAAAACCTCAAAATTGATCAGTCATCAGTGCAAAACAATGTTTTTTTCCCTGTAGTGTTTTGCCAGTAGGTAGGATTTGGTGGCACCCATAGTAGTGCAGTTACTGAGTGCAATCCCATCACCTCCTTTCTAAGTATGAAAGAGAAACTTTGGTGGCCTTATCTAGAGTCAGTCATCAATTCGTCCTTTCTGGGCTACTGTAGAATTATGGCAGAGTGCTATAGATATAAAAGACTCATTCTAAGGTAACAGTTATTGTTTTTAGATGATTATAAACTCATGAAAACAGTTATCCATGATTTATGTTCCATAAATTGAACCCCATAAATTTTAAAACCTTCTTGAATTGTCCTATTTGACATATGCAAATCAAAGAGTCAGAGATTAAACTAAGCAATGTATATGGGACTCTTCTGATTATCAGGCCTGTGTTGTAGATTTATATGCGAGCTCGCCCTGGGGGAATATCAGCTTTCACTACATCACACAGTGTGTATCCTTGTCATCTCATACACTGTATGCCTGCTGTTATTCTACCAAAGAAGCTTCACACAGACTCAACAATATAGTGTAGTGTGTCACCGATATAATAGAGTGCAGTAAAGCATTTCTGTAAGGAGATAATTGGAGGGGAACACAATAAAGAGATTGTGATTTATTAATAAACAGACCTATTGATGCATACCAAAATCAATTAAGACCAGAGTCTCAAGTGAAATATTTATTAGACTGATCTGAAGTTTAGATGACCCAACTCTTCTTTTATTCCACAGCTATTACTCACTTCCTCCAGACTTGCAGCATTGTAAAATCAGCTCAACATATAATGCATATTTACATGCAGGAAGAAATGAGAAAAAAAACTGCTTTACAACAAGGAAAGGACACCATGCAAAAAAGTGGAAGATTGTGGAAGGCAGGCAGGCAGGCAGGTGGGCCAAAATAATTACAAACAATTGTTACAAGAGAGATGAGTGTAATTACATGCACATCAAGGCAAAAAAATGGAAAAAATATGTCTATGACTCTGAACCACCACTGAACTTGCTTTAAAATTGATTTATTCATATATATCAACAGGATTAAAGCATCAAATCTGCCCAAAGAAGGGAACAGTGCAATATGCAGTTTAATTTTTAGCTGTAGTTTTTGTTATTATATGAATAAACATAGCTATTTCAGCTCTAGCTTGACAAAAGCCCTAATTTATCTAAAATTAGAACCATTAGCTGGTATTTTGATGTAACAAATTATTATACTATTTCCATATAATCCTATTAATGTCAGATAAAAGCAATCTCTGCATTATTAATGTCCACAGTCCGTGTGTGTTCTATATTCCAGAGTCCCTGCTCATTTCATTATTTTGTGAGCCAAGTGATAGTCACACTCCAGATCTCCCTCTTCAGCAGTTTGCCAACTGCCATGACTCTTCTCTCTAGCACTCAGTTAAGCGTCTCAGTGGGTTTCAAAGGACTCTTCCTCACTCTTTCTCCTCACTGTACTCTATCTGAATAAGTGGCCGAATTTGTGCAACTATCCACTTATTGATGGAGATTCGGAGTCGCTCATGCTGTGGTGTGTGTGTGTGTGTGGGTGGGTGAGCGTGTGTGTGTGTGTGTGTGTGTGTGTGTGTGTGTGTGTGTGTGTGTGGGCGTGTCTGGGTCTGGGTCTTTTTTTCTTTTTTTTTCTGTGTGTGTCTACGGTCCCATTATTCAAGAAGCGTATTGATCGGAGGGTGTTTGGTTTCTCAGCGGCTCCTAAGTGGTGGACTCGTTTCCATGGTAACGTAACAGGCTGGCCGTGAAGCACTGGCCTTGGCTGTGATCAATGTTGCTGGAGAGACTTGCAAACGGCCTTTTACACACATAAATGCATGAACACACACACACACACACACACACACACAGACCAGACAATGGAGATGTTTTCAATGCTGTACTGTCTGTCTGCTACCCAGAGATTCCCTCTTTCATTGTCACCACTGGAGGTAATAAGTTTCACTTTGCTTTGGCCTCACCGCACTCCATTCTTTTCAAACTATTTAAGCTATTAACTTGACAGATAGTACTGTACTGTAAACACAGCTTGCTTTAAAGGAAATATATCCCCTCAGATCCACGCATCGTTGGTTTGTAAGTGTTACTTAAGTACCAGTTTTACCAGTTTGCTCGTTTGTTTTTTGTGATCTAGTTTTTTTTCTTTATTATTGTTCTGTGTTAAGATAGAAAGATAACTGGTTGCAGTCAAGACAAGTGAAGTTGAAAAAATCATCAAATGGTATGCTAAAACTGTATATCAAGGACTTCTTTGTGAAAGGAAGACCAAGCATTACCTCTGCTGCAGAGGATAATCTTCAGTTAACAGCACCTCAGAATAACGAACAAAACCATTACTGAGGAAGACCAACAAGAAGAAGCTTGGTCCAAGAAACACAAGAACTTGACATTGGACCAGTGGGAATCCGTACTTTGGTCTGATGAGTTAAATTTAAGATGTTTGGTTCCAACAGCCATGTACTTTTGAGACAGAGAAATGGTGAGCGGATGGTTTCTACATGTGTGATTCCCACCGTGAAACATGGAGAAGGTGTAATGGTGTGGGGGTTCTTCCTTGGTGACAGTGTTGGCGATTTATTCAAAATTCAAGTCACACTTAACCAGCATGGCTCCCAGAGCATTCTGCAGTGAGATGCCTTCCAGTCTGGTTTGAGCTTAGTGGGATGCTCACTTGTTTTTCAACTGGACAGTGACCCAAAACACACCTTAGTTGCAACAGCTATTGGACAAAAGGCAAAATTACAGTATATTACTATAATAACAAGAAGGACTGGTTAAAATTCAGCAACATATCTACAAGACGGTTGAATTTGGAAATGCAACTAAACATGTCTATTCATTCATTCATTCATATCAATATGCGCTTTGATCAACTTACATTTGTATGAGTAGAGACAAATGATTTCTTTGAGAGTGAAGTTCACACACAGGCACAAATGTATAACAAAACAACAAATAACCAAAAAAAAAAAAAAACATGTTCACACAGCCTGTATTGTGTGGGAGTCTTGCTGATCTGCTGCTAAAAATAACTTGGCTGAGGGGGTTGTCGTGGCAACCAACAAACTGATGCCAGGGTGGGAACGCTCATCTCCTTGAAGAGAAAAGCACATTCAATGGAGGGACACGTTGTGACAAAGGAAGGATGTGAAGGTAGAGGACTTGAGGAGGAAGAATGACGTAAACGATGAGATAGATGGAGGAGAGATTTTTTATGTGTACAGGAGAGAGAAGAAGGAAGCTGGAGCGGCGCCGAAATGCAAGTACAAGGAATGAAGAGGGCAAAGGGACACTGGAGAAAAAGATAAGTGAGGATTGGAAGAGGATCAAGGAGGGATGAGAACAAGAAGACAGGATGGGGAGTAGACCAAAAAAGAGAAGGAGAAGGGTCATGAGAAAGTAGGAGAGAAGGATTGATGGAGCAAATGGAAGTTGAATGTGAGGGAAGAAAGGAAACAGTCTCAAAGCTAAAAACACATTGTTCATATCCACAACATACATACGCTATACTGTATGTTCACATGCTTTAGGCTGGGCTTTTTTGTTCTTCTGCCAAGGGTTGTATTGATACCACCATGTTTGATTAGAAGGTAGAGCCAAGAGATGGTTAGCTGGTTAACTTCCTCTTAGAAACACGGGAAACAACTAGCCATGCTTCGTCATAAGGTAACAAAATCAACACAAGTGTAAAAATTACACGTTTCTATTTCTTTGCCAGAAGTAGTGACTTTGTGGAGTTTCGGCTGGTTGCCTGGAAACCGTATGTTCATCACTCCAGGAAATCTGCTTTGCTTCCAGCAAAGACATAGTCTCTCAGCAAGAAAACAAATAATTTGATTTAACATATTTGATTTAATACCAAATATGTGGCATTCGTAGCTTTTTAAACATCAATCACTTAAAAAAAAAGAGCTAATAATTATATCCGTAAATAGCTATTTGCTTTATAAGAACAAACAACAATACAGCTTCGTGAGAGCAAAATTGCACAATTTATGTGTAAAAGTCCACCCTGCCGACTCTCTGGCAAACTGCTGCCCAGAAATCAGTCTTTATCTGGGCATTGAGAGCCAGTTACTGTAAGTCCTGCTGCCTATCTACAGTGATTAATGTGCTGAAATTGTTCAGTGTTTAATGTAGTAGTAAATAGTGTCTTCTGCAAGTTATATGAGGAAAAAAACATAACAATTGATGCTGAAAAGTTGCTGCAATGATGTTTAGGAATAGGGTAGTGTTCAGGTGTCCAAATACTTGTGTGCACATACATTTGGCCTCTTTTCAATGCTTCTATGGACTGTCAACACACACATTAATTTGTCCAATTCATATCAAAAACTGCTTGTACTAAAAAAGAGGCACCATCCTCTTCTATTAACCCGTCAATTTCCTCCCCTCAATTGGCCTTGCAGGACAGATGCTGGTGCTGACCTCCACTCTTGTCTGCCTCTAATTCCCAGACTCACACAACGGCTGCCTGACTTAATACATGGCATGCCGCTGTGTTGAACCGACACTAATGCTGACATGAAGCTTTAACAGGATCACAGGGAGAGAAGGAGGGGGGTGGGTCACGGCTGGGATGCGAAAGGGTGCAGAGGGCAGGATTGATGTGTGAGACGAGGGCGATAGGGGAGAAGGAGATGTTTAAATGAGTGAGGAAAATCACAGAGGGGAGGTTAAAGGGGAGTGGAGGGCAGAAATACGGCGCATTTGAAGGGAATGAGAAGAAGAAGGGGAGGTGTGTGAGGAGAGTGAGAGCGATGATGGGAAAACACAGACTGGGGATGTTCGGGGAGGATGTGGGCTTAAGGAAGAGAGAGAGATGGGGGGTGCAAGGAGGATTAGTGGGGCAAGACAAAAGCCCAATGCTGCGGAGGGAGCAGGAGCACTTCATCTGCGTCAGCCATAAATCATCACACCCTTTCTGTGGTATTTTTCAGTCCTGTTGTATCTGCTTGATCACAAACAGTTTGCGTTGTTTCTGCATCTCTCTTCATTTGTCAGTTTCACTCCATCTCTCTGACTCCTTCGATGCTATTTCTTCGCTGCATCTTTCACGTTCAGCACCTCCATCTCTTCCTGTGTATACCCATTTGAAGACAGCATGGAGGGGAGAATTTCCCTAGAGAAACACAAGAATGAAGCCCTCCAGAGAGTTGCAGCAAAGAAGCACTCTTTCTTGCAACACAAGACACAAGTAAAAATCAAACTAAAAGTTTCCTTTCAGAGCAATCTTAGTGTATATAGAACTTTTCGAACTCTGCAGTATGTAGGCAGAATGTTATTAAATCTGTCCTCGAAACCGTCTGCTCGCTGTTTGCTGCACTTGAACTTCATCCAAACTATGGGAGGGATTTGATTCAGGAGAATATGCAGTTTCGGATTATAGCTTCTTTCTTTACGGTCCTTGTGGAAGGTGTTTGGTGCTCAAAGTGGGACAAACAGCACATTTTGCACAATGACTGCCAGTTTTTAGCACATTTCATAAACAAAGAAACAGAAAAGAAAAGAAATACAAACAGGAGCCCATTCTTACTTATTCTAGGGTTATCTATCATTCCTGCACAAATCAGAGTAGCCTATGTATCTGTCACAGTCAGTTCCCGTTCCGCCTACTTTAGTCTCTCAGTTTCCCTCCTTGTGTTTGTCACACCCCTAATCACCTTCACCGGTGTATTTAAACCATTTGTTTCCCCTTCCCCAGTGCCAGAGTGTTAGTGTACCATGCGTCCTACTTTCCAGCGTTTCTCTAGTGTGCTTTTCGGTTTCGACCCTTGCCTGTTTTTGGACCCTGCTTTTGTCTTACCTCTTTGGATTGTTTGCCTGTCTTACCTGACTGAACTCCCGTGTACCGAACCTTTGCTTGTGATTAAAGACTGGTTACCTCCTGTATCTACCTCCCGAGTGCTGCAGTTGAGTCCTGTGTCCGTGCTGCGTAACAGTATCAAAATGAAGATGAACAGAAAGCTTCAGCTCTTCAGCTTTTTGTCTAACTAACAAGTCACTAAAGGGTTAATATGAGTCCTATTCACTGAAAATAGGCAGAGCACTCCATTCAGTCATGTTTTCCTTTTGCAGATCTAAACTTCCCTGACTCCGGGCCTGCGAGCAGTGAAGATGATCAGATGTCACATCTTGAGGTGAACAGTTTGAAATGAATGGGAGCAGATGTTTTCAGAGAGGCCTGGGAAGTATGAATGGGGTCGTGATGTCATTGGAAGAGGTCTTTAAATGGTTGCCATGGCGATACCGATTAAGCTATGCACTTTGAGTTATAAAGATGGTGACTGACAGACACAAATTTGTCTGACTGAATTCACTCCCTAAAGTGTGACACTCCATCACAGCACTGAAAGTTAATCTTAGCTTCAATGATTTATATCTCAATATCTCTGCTGTAACCTTCTCTTCTTAATCAACTCACATCCTATGCTTAACCTAACCTCAGGCAAATTCATCAGAATTCTAGTGCCATCTTTAAACACACAGCCAGACCAAAATATAACTCCTTAAACTGTGAGGAGTGACAGGGTGTCCTCAAAGTGCAGATTTTTCTCGGGTTGTCCAACCATGTGAGGACACTGTCCTAATAAGTATGGAAATACACACACACACACACACTCTGACACACTCAAACATAAATAAATGCACACACTGCCACACACTTTATTTGTAATTTCATACACAGGCCTGAGGGTGCTCGTTCCAAAACTCTGTACCTTGTGGTCTGACTGAAACAATGACTGTGTAGACACAAACAAACACAAGGTGAGCTGGGCTCCCTATTTGTGTGATTAAATCAGTGTTGTAATGTGGAAGAGGCAGCATTCATCTCCATTAGAGACTCCGAGGACTCAAAGCTCACTGGACTCACTTTGACTCACACACACACACACACACACACACACACACACACACACATTTAGACAAAACACACACACACAGGGGACACAGAGAAGCAAACATATTAGTACTGGAGTTTGCTCAGGGCACTGAAGTGTCCAAAATACTTTATATTTTGTGGACTTTGATTCTGCATCTTAAGTGCACACAATGGAAACGAGTCCCACAAAGAGGTCCTGAACTGTAAGATAAAATAAATTTAAAAAAACTATCCTCCACACAAAGAATGTAATTTATCTCAGGCCAGATTGGAAATGTGCTGCCCATGTGGATGAATAATGTAGACTTACATCTGCAGGAGATAAATAATACAACATACAATCTTTTGTTTCTTCCTCTCTTCCCTCTTTAAGCACGACAACCATTTCTTTCCTTCCCCTTCTCTCCTGTTTTGTCACCTCTCCTTCCCCTAACAGAGTCTCACAGGCCAGTGAACACAGCACAAGTACAAATGTGATGCAAATCTAACGGCCACCCGTCTGTGCATAAATGTCTTCCATGCTGGAAGATTCACAGAAGAGAATAGAATATCTTTTCAACTTATATTTTCATTAGCTACGATGCTGAAAAGGTCACTGATGTCTCATTAAAAAACAGATTTGTCATCATAAATGTAGCCAGCTGATATGAACATGTTTGATTGTGGCAGTAAATTGTTTGAGATGAAGCAGACGTTGAAGCGACACTGCTGGCATTATAAATGTCAACACTGTGGTAATTACATTACCAGGATGTGAGAGGCATGTAACATAATATGCACGGCTGGACTTCGCTGCTCTCTTGATGCCACTGACTGACCCCAATCCAGAGACATTTAGCCTTGTGGAAAAAAAAAACATCTTGCAAGTTCCCCTTTTCCAAGAAGATGAAAAATTGACTAAAAAGACAAATCAGAAGCTCTGACAGTATAATGACAGGTTTCTGAAGAGCCATTTTGAAACTTACAATCTATCTGAACATGCTACGTGCTATCTGTAACAGCACTTACCTGTCAATCAAAGCTGCATGCTTTTAATTACGGATAACTTTAAGCCTCAATATAATTTAAACGGTTCACTTAAAAAAATTCAGACTAGGGTAATTAGCTATAGAGATAAAAAAAAAAAAATTGTACCAGGCTGTAAAGATGTTTATTTCTGCTGTGAAGTTGGACATTTTAATATGGGGGCTTATGGAAACTGATCTGTTCTGTAGCCAACCTCAAGTGGCAACTCAAGGAACTGCAATTTTTGTCACTGGCCTCATTGCCTTCATTTCACAAACACAGAGGTTGACACTTGAACTCATCGTGTGACCAAGACTACAACAGAAACCAATCCAAGGAACTCAAGGCAGAAGCTAGTTTTACTGGTACGAGGGGCTTGATGTACACATCATCAACACAGTGAACAAATAAACAGCTTTTTTTTTTTAATGGTCTGCAACATCAGCTTCAATCTCTGATTATTCATTTCAGACCAATAAACAATGTTAATTTCTCAGCTTAACTTGCTGGCGTGATTCCTCAGTTGTGTCCTATTGCTTTTGTGACCGTGACATCATTATGCATCAAGACAAATTTGACATTGCACTGGCTTCTCCGCTTTGTCTGCATCCTTTTAAGCATGTGTTTACAGTCTTATTCAAAAACTGGGACGACCCTACCAACTCCTGCCAGCGCGCATGTGACTTACTTGTGACTCAGCGTCATTGTGCTTTAGTGTCAGACTTCATTTTAGCCATTGTTACACGCATTTTGACACAGACTGATTTAAAATCTAAAAGACAATCCTTAGATTTAAGGCTTAATCTGTCAAAGTACCGGAGCATTGATTTAATTAAAAATAAACCTGACAAACCTGCAGCCAAGCTAATGTTCTGCCAAGCTTCATCTGAAATCTCTTTGTTTCTGAAATCCTTTGAAGATGAGCGGCACAGCAGAAGGATGCTGTACTGTGTTAATTACAGCCTCCTACAAGTCCTGTTGTTTCCTACTTTTCCCAAAAACAACTTCAAGCAAAGAAACTCTTTGAATATTACATTTAATTATGTGGATGTGTACAGACAACTGATTGATGCAGCCACTTCTACTTACTACTCCATAATGTTCTGTCAACCCTCATACTTTTTTGTATATTTTGTGATAAAGGAGGTGCCCGCACACATGTGGCATGATATGGCTGCAGCATATAAGGGCACTGCTTCTCAGCTTTGACAATATTTAATGTTATTTAAGAATTAATATATAAGCCACTGGAGGTGAAATTATTACAAATTAGACAAATACTGGTGAAAAAAATATGAACAATGAATATTTATATATTTAGGCTTTAAATAAGTGATTTCATTTAAACAACACTGGGAGTAAAGGCAGTCAAGACTACAAAGACATCTCCCTTGTCTATGAGAATTTATGCCAACGAGAGAGGAGTGGGAGGTGCAGCCTAAATTAAGGAGAGAGAATCTAAGAAGAGAGAAAGGAGGATGAAATAAAGCTAGGCAGGAGGATCCAGAGACTGAAAAAAAAGGGATTATGCAGGCAGTAAAGCAACAGTAGCTGCTGTGGCCCTGGGCACAACTGAACAACATGAATCTATTAGGTCTAACACACAAGTCAACTGAAGAACACACACAAAGACAAAGAGAGAAACAGATGTATATATGTATACAAACACATGCATCAGGGCTGCAGACTTCCTCCTACCACTGGCGATTTCGTTAACAAATCACTTTCCTTGTATTCATTTTCTGTTTTGGTAGAGCAAACATGCAAGTCAGCTGGGAATCAGGCATTTACCCCTGAGGTTTTCTACAACATGTAGTTTAACCTCTCTTTAATGACGGGTGAGCAGACTGATTATGCTATGGGTAGACACACATAAACCATTGCACTCGTGCCTTAAGGATTCCAACACAGGGACATTGCTCCACTGTCAAAACCATCAATGTAAAGCAGCAGGATAAGGAATTAAACATCAACAAACATCACAGCACAATTATTGCTCTAATTTCTGTAATGTAATTGTACCAAGGTGCCACATGACTCGCAGGTTTGATCTGAATTTCCCGGAAACTGATTGAAACAACGATATATTTAAGCACTCTTATCAATGAGTTTATGTAGTGAAAAAATCTGTTTTTCCACCTGGTTTTATACCCACCTCAGCCAGTCTGTCTTATTGCAAAGGAATAGCATTAACCCTTATAGCTACATTCTCCCCTGAACAGCAATTGTCCAATTATAGCTTAAAAACTAACTGCAAGCTAGTCTGTCGAGCTTTGGGTTTCTCCAGATGTTGAAGTGGTGTGTAAAGAGCTCCAGTATGAGTTTGGAGGCTGGTGTATTTTTTAAAATGTTCCCAAAATGAAAAGAGAGTAGAACCCTAAGGATAGATTAAACCATGCTTGTGTAACTTACGCTGCAATGTTATCATGCCCAGTTAATAAGGCCTATTAGTGTCTACACTAGTAATCACTGTCAAGGTCATGTAGCAATTGATACTACATTATTGTGTGGGGTTACAAGTTAAATTAAACAACACTTGCTATTATATCCCCTCATATATCAGAGTACAGGCCAGAGTATCAGATCTGTGGAAGACTACACTCAAACAAGCTTACAACCTAACCAAACTTAGCTGAGATGGTGTTACAATCGCCAAACTTAAATTGTTAGTCAGCCCAACAGACATTTACTTTGTAATACTAAAAGTAAAACATACTGTTTGAAAATATGAACAGTTAATTATACATCTAACATCTGTCTTGGTTGTCCATGTACGTATGAAACCGAAGCAGCAAAACAGCCCGCTTTCCAGTCAGTCCCTGGTCTTAGGTCAGTTTGTGAAATTCTTGAGGGAAAACAACTGTCCACTAGATTGAACAGTGTGCTCATTGTTGCTCAGTTTTTTTTAAGTTAAGCAGTAAAATGAATAAAATTTAATGAATACAGTTCTGATAATAACAATTTAACACATCGAAACGTGATGATAGTTTTATTCTTATACCTCTGTACCTTAATTTGATTTGTTTTCCATATCTTTGGCAGCAGGTTTAGCAGGGCACTCCAGGTGCCCTTCTCCCCAGCAACACATTGCAGCTCCTCCTGGGGGATCCCAAGGCGATCCCAGGCGAGATGGGCTATATACACCTCCAAAGGGAGGCATCCTAATGAGATGCCCGAACCACTTCATCTGGCTCCTTTCGATGCAAAGGTGTAGTGGCTCTACTCCAAACTCCCTGAGGCTGAGCCCGGCCACCCGACGGAGAAAGCTCATTTCGGCCCTTGTGTTTACATTTAAATCATAGATTGTGACGTTGACCGTGGACGTGCAGAACACAGCAGAAATGGAACTTAATCCAATGTATAATTCAATAATACTGTCAATACAATATCACATTTAAACACCTCTTTTGAAATCGAGGGCATTGTCTCAAAAACCACAAAATATGTGAAGCAGTAAATCATTATTGCAAACTGCATCTGTGCAGAACTGCGAGCTTATAGCAGCAGTAACTAAAGGAGACAGGCTCCTGAATTACTGAGCCCCACTTAAGGCACCCTGCGGATAAATATCATTTTGGTCTCCTATAAGTGGGATTGTATTGTTTCTGTGACAATAGGTGAAGTTAGACCATGTGACAATTTCAGCTATAGCAAGTTACCTAACTAGTCGGAACTTGGTCGCTGCAGGAAGGAGGCAGCCTTTTGTACGTTAGGGGCCCAATCTAGCAGTTGAGTCACCTGATTTAGTATTTATATAGAGTATTATTAGTATTATTAGTATCCACCCTGTATATTGTGAGGTGCTGTACCAAGTGGATTTTCTTGTTTTGGGATCAATAAAGTTTTATCTTAGCTTAAAGTTGATGAAAATTCAATATACATTACTTAGCAACAGCAATTTGCCATTTCCTTACAGTATGAGGATCCTTACTGACATGATCAATTTCATAATCTCTCACAGCAACGTTAACCATCACACCTACACATGCTCTGATCTGTAACTTTAACCTAAACCTGAATCTAAACCATCAAATGGCTCTTTAAAGAAGTGAAAAGTCCAGCTGAAATATTGTGTTCAGCAAAAAAAAAAAAAAGTGCTCACTCTCAGGAAATTCACAAAGATATCACTAAAATACAGTAGCACTAACACGCGCGCACACACACACACACACACTAGATTTCATTGGTCAAATCATTCACAAGCTCGCTCTCTCTTTAAGTAACCTGCTGGGTCCAGCTATTTCGTCTTCCACAGCACTATTTCAATATTGGCCAAGCACACACACATACATACACACACACACACACACACACACACACACACACACACACACACACACACACACACACACACACACACCTGTGCCTGTGGGAATTATGAGCTGTTAATTGTGATATTGATGTGGCTGGGTTGCACATTCCAACACACCAATCACATCCCATTTAATAAACACCACAACAATGCTACAACTGTGTGCGTGCACGCTCACGCTGGTGTGTGTGTGAGAGTGATTGTACGTTCGCTTTGTCTTCATGTGAATACATTGTGTGCATGTATGTGTGTGTGTGTGTGTGTGCGTGCGTGCAGGCATGCAGTGGTGTGCTGCTCTCCATTTTAATGGCAATTCCGACAGAGCCTTTCCCATCTCCCCGTCACCATGGCAACCGAGCGGGTAATCGGCCACGTTTGTCTCGGGGGCCCTGGCCTTCTTTTGCGTGCCACAGCTGCGCACACACATGCACATACACACACACACACACACACACACATAAACAAAAATCACAATTACAAATACATTAAACCCAAAATAAACATTTACTCTCCAGTGCATGCACACATATGCACATGCACTCATAGCGCTTCCCAGGGTTCTCCCCAAAATGATTCCTGTACGTCTTCCCCTCCTCCAAACCACTGCTTGGGATTTCCCAGTTAAATACTAAAAGGGCTTTCCCAAATGTTCCTCCTTTACAGAGAGCTCTGTAATATCTCCCCCACTCTCCTATACATATATACACCACCCCCATGCTCTGAACCGAGCTATTAGCATGATCTTTGTGTGTGTCTACTAAGGCTGGCTAGCCAGTCAGTGGTCTGCAAGGACAAATTCTCCTCTCTGATGTTTTATTCACACTGCTCATATGAAAAATGTTCAACTCAGCTGGACACCGATGATGACTAATATAACCTCATGCTGCCCCTCACCCAACCTCAGTACCCACAAAGCCAGGCCAAGCACACAAGCTCAGTTTTCTGCCTTTAGCCTGAAAAACATGGTCAATAGTCAATTAACTCGCCACTTCTTAAAACTCTCGAACCATGAGGTCAATCGGGCATTGAGGATGATACAATGAAGCTTAATTCTATAATTGTTTGGACTATTCCGGGTCTCAGACTTATCCAGAAACAGTTTCTGGCTGATCATTTCAGAGGAATTTGATGGTTTTTGAACAGCTGTTGTGTTATAACAGTGTGAAAGCTGTAAGGAAAAACTAATGACAGCTCAGTGCTTTCACCCAAACAGGTTCAAACTGACGCCTCCCTCGTCTATCAACTACTGTAGAACCTATTAAAAATAACACTTTTTCTAAGCAGATGCCTGTTGTTTCTGTCTAGACCATAATGTCTGATAAACACAGGCTGCAGCATAAGGCATTTATATCTGATATGTTTCAAGTGGAAGAAATGAGCTTCAGTATTCCAGTTTGACCAAACGACTAGCACTATGAATACAGAATAAGAAAGACTGTAATCTAAATATCCCTCTGTATATTCATATGCAAACAAAGCTTGTAATATCTATTTAATGTGCAGATTTTCCCCATGTCACTTCCCAGGATGTAGGGCATAATTCACTATAGTTTTTGTTGAGACTGCAGCTGGATCATATTTTTTTTTTAGGTTTGAGCATGGAGGTTTATTTTTGACCATGTGAAATCATATCTGACAGAAACTGACCAGAAGTCAGGAGCGGAAGGAAATGTAGAGATGGATTGTCATCCATGGGATGATATGGTTCATTTTTGGGTCAAGGAAATTGTCTGGATTTTAATGAACCCCATAAAAATGTTTGGAACATGTCTGAGATTTCCCTGAAGTGAAAACATTAACATTAACATTATCTTATGGAAATCTGACAGTAAGTAGACAACTATGAAATACATTTGCACAAACCTTTGACACGTTTATGTTACACAATGTTGTTTTATCCCATCCTGTTTGTCACTTATTTATAACATTGTTAAATTTGGTCCTTATAATCTCAGTGAGATTCACCTCCTGCTGTAGCTGCAGCAGCAGAGAACTGAGCTCTTTTGTTTAATATTTCATTTGTCTTAATAACTTTGAACTGACAAGAGGGATGTCATCATCCTTCATCATCACACAAACCATGCAAGGGATGTTAATGAATTGTTTATCACCACCATTTTGGCAAACACACGTATTTGCACAACTGAAGTGGGTCACGCAGCCGTTCTTCTAGACTAAAGACTAACGACTAAAAGACAGATGCTGTTAAGTAATATTAGCTGGCTGCTCGTGTCTTGTGTTGTTGCACTTGGTTGATGCTTGGATGTGTTTGCAAAATTGTCGACTTGCTTTGTTTTTGATCATAAGTAAGGGAACGTAACAAAGTCACGTGTACAGCTGTCTAGACAGTAGTATTGCACTCTAACTGGGGGTGCTTAATTGCCAGAATACTCATTTCTACACAGTGTTGCTTTAAAGCCTTTTTTGTCCCCTGTGTAAGAAGAGTGTGGTGTAGTAAAAGAGTTTGGAGCCCTTTTGAAGTAGGTCAGAGTAAATCCCAGTCGTGATTCCTGTGGTGTTGCTGGTTCATCTAAGCTGACAGACTTTCTGGATCAACGACCAAAGCCCACTAACTCACTCTGTCTATATTTCTATATTTATGTGTCTGTCAGTCTTTCTGTCTACCTAAACAATACAGGAATTTGACATACTAGTATTGCTGGAAGGGCATCACAACCTGAGGATTTGTGGATGTCTTTGCAGAGAGATCAGGTCCTTTCATGTCTATATTTTTCACTGACATGTTTTAAAAGAGTTTGTAGTTTTCAGTCACTGTTAATTCAGTTGTTAATTTAGATGCATTTCTATACACTGCAAAGACATAAGCAGAAAAATGTAAAAGAATCTTGTCCTACATTTCTTTCTATCTCTACTCTCAGTTCAATGAAGCCACAAACATAGCTAAGGCATTTATGGGGATATACAACAGGAAACACAAAGATAAAAGATAAAAAATAAAATACTAGAATCTGTTAAAAATATATCATATGTTCTTGTTTTACTTTTTACTTTACTAAACTTTGACCAACAGTGCCCTCTACCGAATGACGTCTGGTGGTGCAGTCACTGCTTATCATTTTATTATGGTAGTTGTGTCACGACGCGGCTCTAAGGCCATAACAAAAACAATGGGGAGATGTGGGTTGAAGGCAATGAGGTGTGTTTATCAGTACATCAGTGGGTGCATGTGTGCATGCATAAGTGTATCGTGTAGGGAGTGCGAGATGTTGCTGGAAATGAATCAATGAAAAAAAAACAAAAAGCATGAGAGGAGGACAGAGACTGTCACAGAGAGAGACAAGTCAGTGAGGTGGAGTTTTATAGTCTCTATCTCTGGGCCCAGGTGTTTCCAACTATGGTCCGTGTCTCTCCAAGTACCTACTGCAAGGAGAGAACCCATGCAAATTAACAAGGGAACTGTTGTTAGTTGTATACATCATTTGATAAACATGACCTGCCCTATTTTACATGTAAAACATATTAGAACCCCTGCAGAATAAAAACAAAACAAAAAAAAACACATTTTTTTTTTAGTCTATACAACACAAAACTTCTTCTGCCTCATAACATGCATCTTCAAAACACTTCTATACATAATTGTTTGATATTGTTAGTGTTAGAGTGTGTTCGAGCTAAAAAGAAACAGGATGTAACGGAACATAACTTATATAAACATAACACATAATTTGATATAATAAGTTAAGTATGTTTCATAATTCTGCAAGAATCCCACCCAATATTTTGAATAATTTACTCAACAGACATTCAGTACCTATTTCTTTTTATCCATTGTCCATTATCTGTAACCGCTTATCCTCATCAGGGTCATGGTGGGCCTGGAGCCTATCCCAGCTGACTTTGGGCGAGAGGCCGAGTACACCCTGGACAAGTCGCCAGCTCATCCCCAGACATGGGGAGAACATGCAAACCCAGCCAAGGTTTGAACCTTCTTGCTGTGAGGAGATAGTGCTAACACTGCAACATACATCCATACAACAACTACATAGCACTAATAGTCATATTTTTAAATGGTATTATAAACCCACAAGATGGCAGTATACTCCATACTTTAAAAAGGACATTGAGTACTATCATAAAGGATTACACACAACATTTTCTATGGTAAAAGTATTACATGCCTGTGCAATGCATGACCAGTTTAAACATAATCTGACTGAAGTCTTGATGTCTTGATGATGCTACATGTGATTAATTATTATAAATACAGTCTGTACTTTAACTGTATTACTATATGAAACAGGTTGTCTACACTGACAACTCTCATGGCACACACACACACACACACACACACACACACACACACACACACAAAAGCAGTGTGGGAGTAAGTGAGTGTTGCAGGGCAGAGAGTGCATGTGTGATGCCCATTTAAGGTCGCTACCTAAACCTGAAGAGCAGCCTCGGCATAACTGGCATACCACACAATATGATAACCGTGGGCTCAACATGGACTGTCAGGCAGGGAAAAAGAGAGACAGAAGGAGAGAGGGAGGGGGGAGAGGAGAGGCAGATAAGTTAGGAAGGAACCTACAAGGTCCTACAGGAGTAAACTTCTAAATATGTGACTGCCAGGAATGTGAAGAGATGTGACCTTCACTTTATCCTTTGAGCTTTGGAATGACATGTTGCTTAATTTAGTGCTGGTACAAAACAAGACGCACTGAAACACTCAAGTTCTTTTCTTCCTTTCCATTTGGCTCCTTTTGCTTCTTATACTTACTTACTATACTTTGCTTTGAAATAAAACCAATGTGTTATTAATCTAATGAACCTATGAATATTTAAAGTACACTTAATGTTGGACCTCTGCTGTGTATTTAATGACCAGGTTGCACTCACGCTGATTCATTCCCAGGCTGTTCATATCAGGGTTAATCAATAGTCTGTAATTTATGCTCTCGGATGTAGGACAACATGCACAGAGAAAGACGGCGAGAGAGAAATAGAGCGGGAAAAGGGCGAAAGGAAAAAGTAGAGGGATCTAGGATGCAACAAAAGCAACGTGAGAAACGGAAAAAGAAAGAGAAAGGTGAAGAAAAGAGGGAGGGAAAGAAGGGAAAAGCTACCTATAAAGAAGTTGAAAGAAAGATGGAAGAAACTCATAATGAGGGCATAAAAAAAAGCAATGCACGGAGCAATAAGAGATGGCAGGAAGGGCAGAATGATGGATGGAAGAAGAGATCTTGCTTTCTTTCTACCCTCTAGTCACTGCTGCTAAGTACACAGCCAGCAGGTTATAGACCCAATAAAAAGTCTGCTGAGCTTCTTGTTTGGATAAGCGAAGTCCCCATAGACCAAACTGCTCTCACTGCAACGCACTTGCAGTAGCAAATGGATTGTTGTCTCTTCAAGCATCGCAAAGAGAAATTCTGTTTAAAGTCTGAGGTGGCACGCCAAATACCATCAGCCAACTCTCTACTGTAAATGTCTGTAATGTCTGCGTTGCCTCGATTCAGCTTGTGCCAGCTGTTCCTGTTTGTCTGTGCTTTCATGATTTTCCAGGCTGCATTCACATATGTCATCAACCAGCTCACGCATGAATGTAGATGGTTAACAGACAGATCATCATATGCATTACATTATATTTGTTTATGGGTACAGATTTTCAAGATTGTGGATGGCTTGTCCTTAATGGAACTCAGAACTGTCTTATGAAACAAAACTGAATGTAATCCTCTAGTTTGATCTGCTCATTGACAGAAATCTGAAGAACTTTTGTAATTTGCAACACTCTATTATAATTATGTTTAGATTTTGTCTGAATCCAGCAGTAAAAACAAGGCATTGATTGATATTGGTGCAGTGGTTAGCACTGTTGTCTCACAGCAAGAAGGTTCTTGGATCAAACCTCAGCAGGGGCCTTTCTGTGTGGAGTTTGCATGTTCTCCCCATGTCTGTGCGGGTTCTCTCTGGGTACTCCGGCTTCTTCCCACAGTCAAACGACATGCACAAGTTAACTGGTGACTCTAAATTGCTCCGGCCCCACTGTGACGCTGATAAGGATAAGTGATGGATAATAGAAGGATGGATGATTGATATTAACATGACAGCTTCAAGTTGTCTGCATCTGGATGCGGAGGATTTGAATCCTAAACTGTAGCCCCACAATAAGACACTTTGACGTGCCCAAAATGAATCTTGAAAATCAGATTCATGATTGAATCAGGATTGTTTTTGAATCTCAAACTGCTTTAAAAATACCATACACTAACAACATAGTCCACTTGTCCTATTTAATGTTGCAGGACACTGGAACCTACTTATGGAAGATACCTTTTTGTTCTCACAGTATAGGGGCGTGAGTGTCCTTTCTGCCTCTTTAAATGAATCCCTCCTCAGTCTCAAAGGGGAAAGGTTGTTCTTAGGGATAGCAGTGGAATAAGCCAGGTAGGCCACTCCTTTCATAATACTGTAACTCCCCTAAGGCACTCTTTCCCTCTCTCCCTGCTGTCTCTTTGCTCTCCATCCTGCTCTCTCATCCTCCTTCCCTCTCTCATCTCCACCTATCACACTCGCTCGTAAGTACTGCATCTTTTTACCTCATCCTTTCTCTCTCTCATTGACAGCATCACCTGCACATTTAGTGACCATTCTCTCTCTCTCTCTCTCTCTCTCTCTCTCTCTCTCTCTTCTCTCTCTGTCTGTCTTTCTCTCTGACACACACACACACACACACAAACACACAAACATGCTTACACCCATCCCCTCCTTCTGGCAGAGCAGGGCGATGCAGGACCGGCAGCAGCAGCAGCAGCAGCAGCAGCTGCTCTGACACATCCTGGCGTGACGAGCACACACACGCCGAAAAGGCAGGAGGAAAGAAGGAGAAGGAGAAGAAGATAAGGAGGAGGAGGGAGGAGGAGGAGAAGAGGAGGAAGAGAGAGAGAGAGAGAGAAGAGAGGAGAGGAGGACACAACTCTGCCAAAAGGACGGCAGGAGGAGAGGGAAGGAGAGCAGAGGAGACGGGTGTTGCAGCCATGTCAGACACACCTTTGCAGAGGAACGGCACAGCAACAGCACCGTGAGTGGATGATCTTTATCTTTATAGATAATATATTTTTTTATCTATCTCTCTTTCCATCTCTCCCCTCCTTGCCTGCATCCCTTCCACCTCTCTCCCCTCCATCTGACAGGCTGGGTTGTCATGGGAACGGGAGCTCCGTCATGGTGAGGCTGCTGCTCAGTCATGACTGGCAAAGAGACACGCTGTACACCATGTACACTCCTCCCTCTTCTCTCCTTTCCTCTCTCTGCCTGTCTTTTCTTCACTCAGCCTCACACCCTCTCTGCAAACCTTTCACTTCACCGCACATCACCCCTTCATGCCTTAACTGTCTCATTCTGTAATCCCCTTTCTGTCACTGTCTTTGTGTCTTTTATATGTGCCTTTCCCCAAAACCAGTCCTGCACTCCTTCATCTTTATCTTATTCAACCTCTCGCCATCTCTTTCCTCAGATATACTATGTGTGAATGTGTATCAGTGTGTGTGTGTGTGTGTGATGTGGCATGTTTTAGCATAGTCAATGTGGAGGCTGCAGGCTTGGTCCATCCTCTGTGTGCCAGCACAGTCCGCCATGCTGCAGACCCCTTTTTCCCTGTGTGTGTTTTGCGTGTCTGCATCTAAAAAGAAAAAAAAAAGAAAAGGAAAATCAACCTAAAAAAGGCTTAAAACTTCTATTTGCATGCATCCCTAATACGCCAGTAGTCATAAAATCACAGCAAGACAAAATATCAAGCAATCACTGGCAACGTGTTAAGAATTGTGCAACACTGGTAGTTTTTTTGGATTGCTGTTCAGATGCTGACTGTCAAGTCTTTGATGATGTGTCCCACAAGTACTTGTGCAATATCAGCAGATTTCTGCTGCATTTCCAAACCATAAAAGGCATGAGAGAAGAGAGAAGAAAAAAATCTAAAAAAAAAATTAATTCACCTTCATTTTACAATGAATCAGCAGCATTCAGTGCATCCCAAGATTGTGCAATTCAATTCTTTAACTCTATTGCACCAAACATAACACTTGACACTGACAATATTATCTGACTATATATGGAGCAAGTGCCAGGTGTGGCGTTACACAGTGGGCCTATTGCTTTAAGAGAAAGTTGCATTATGGGTTGTTTGTAGTCTTGTTGTAGGCTAGTGAGTTTTCCCTCCAACATCTATCTTCACAGGGTCAGTGCAGGTGTTTCCAATGACACTAATTAAGGCTGTGTTCCCTTTATTGTAGCAGAGACTTTCACATGAACCAGCATGCACCCACAGCAGCACCCTGACTCTGCTTGACCCGAATGGAACAGAGCCCTAATTACTGTAGCATCGTTGGTATCACCTGACAGACACACAGATTATTACAGGTGAATAATACAGCCCGACAAGAAATTACTTTGAGTCAAACAACATGACTGAGACACCCAGTGAAGAAAGACCACACAGAGGTGAGATTTATGCTTTTTGTTTCATACTAGCTGTATACCAAACTTTAAATTAATTAACTAGAAATTAATTATTTCAGCAGAATATGATGGAACAACAGTTTTGGCAGCATGGTAAAGGTGTCTACTGTTTGTGTTGTCTTGCAGAGGTCAGGTGTATTTTGTTTACTATTGCTTTTTTGATATTTTTATTATGTACTGTATAGTTTGTTCTTTATATTTTTATTCTTATGGTGTCTATTGTCACTGAAAGTCTATCTATCTATCTATCTATCTATCTATCTATCTATCTATCTATCTATCTATCTATCTATCTATCGTTATCACCTTGTTAACTCATCTTAAAAAAAAAAAAAAGACACTTCAATGAAACAAAAAACTCACCAAAACCTTTAGTCTCGTTTTGGTCTCCCTAAATCTTTGCCGTCCCCCCCCCAGTGCTGCTCTGAGCTCCCAGTCTGAACAGAGTCAGCTAATAGGACCGCTAGCCGCATGCCTAACTCAACTAACAGCAGCTACCATTAGCAGCAGTTTGTGATTACACGGTTTATATGCTGCTCCCTATTTTGTTCGGAGTATGAATTGTACAGGTGGCTAACATATTAATGAAAGGAAAGCGTCGATGATGAGGACTGCTACATATGTGTTTTCGGTATTAAACCTTCCTCAACTCCATTGAAAAGATACATTGACGTTTATTGCGGACCGTGTCATTGTGAAATATGAAGCGAAAAGCTTAAGAAGTCAGCTGGGTCAATTCCTGACTGAGTCTCATTGACATAAAAGGCAAAGTCTGTAAAATCACTTCTGTTGCACCTGAGCGTGCAGCGACCAGCTGCTATATGAATTAGTGTGGAGAGAAGTAGTGACAGTGATACTGTAGTGAGAACAGAGGAGTGGGAGTTGTTCTTCAACATTCAAAGCTCTGTGGTGTACTGTGTGGTATGCTACAGAAACGACTGAGCTGCTTATGGTGGATGTTCCCTTGAAATTTCTGATTTACGGGCCAGTGCAACTTGAACATCTTATTTTTTTTGCAAATCTGGTGCATGCACATTTGATCCAACAGTGCTGTGTCCTTGTGCAGGTATGTATGGTATTATTATGATGATCACACAGACAGTGCATATTTGGTTTGCAGGTTAAGTCTTGAAAAACCCGTAGATGCTGCAGATTAGGGGATGCTGAGTGGTTAGCCGCTTTGAGTGATAATCAAACTTGAGGTTCACCTCCAAGCTCCAAGAGTCTTAATCAGCCCTCAGGCAGTTTGAGTGACAGGTCGGAGTGATTACCGTGTCCTCTGTCAGAGCCGCACCCAAGAAGCAGACAGAGAAAGTGCAGCGAAGCCTGAAGCCTTCATCGGTGCATCAATAGTTAATGTTTTAATTGGCAAAATGAGACAGTGCCGTGATTCACTCTCACATCCTCTCTTTCCTGCGTGTTTTCCTCTGTTCCGCGGGCTCTGTTTTAATCATCGTGTACACCGTACTCTCAGGGTTGTCCACTGATTCAGCAGAAAGACGAGATAGTATTTGTGGTCATGTAGCGCGCAGACACCACAGTGGCAGATGGCCCAATCTCTGTTGCTATTTATTGCACATTCAGGAAAGTCTTACAGGGACTAATAATGACAGGATGAAGTGAGCATATACAGCAAACCAGAGAGAACACCAAAATAACCAGCATATTTGTTATTGTTATGTTTTTAAATGAGTGGCCGTCTGTCCATCGACATTTATCGACCAAAAATACATTGAACAAAACAAGCAATTTGAATTCATATTGAGCACGTTTCATTATTTTTGTACATTCCATAGACAATATAATTTTTAATCAAAAAATAAAAAACTGATTGATTTATCAGGAAAATAAGCACAATTCCATACAAATGTGCTTTACACAGTGAAAAAAAACCCCCACATCAAATCTTAAAGCATTAATGCAGTTGTAGACAAACAAATTAGAAACCATATTTAATAAAAAAGTGGGGATTTTTCTCCACTCCATAAAAATGATAATACCAGAATGTTAATTGTAAACACTGAATGAGAGAGAGAGAGAGTGCAGACTACATAGCAGGAGAAGAATTATTCAGAGAAAGAGGTTGCAGAAAGAACGTGCTGAGGTGGCGATAACACAAGTGTCCGGAGACTAAAACATCTGCTTCTCCTCTAAAATGAATCACAGGATAAAAAAAATGATTAATCTGATCTTATAAATCCATGCAGATACACATGCATTGATATGTATCATGTATGTGCATTCTTCTCCCTTAATACGAGAGAGACAAAAGACTGTCAGACACGGGGCAGCTCAGTTTATCGTAAACTGGTACAATAAATCATGTTTATGAGTTATTCTATTATCAATTATTCTGATTGTGAACAATGTGAGAGGCTCTGCTTCCATCTGCAGCCATATTTTTACAGGGTGCGCTTAGGTTTTTCTTTTCATGAAGTTGTTTGAGTTGTGGCTAAAAATAAAATTTCAGAGCTTGCCATCAGCTTTCAAACTTATCTAGGGTCTTGTAGTTTTTTCAGTAAAATAAAAGTAGCTAGAAATGCCTTTCCATGCCTGCAGCAGACTGAATTATTAGTCTTATCAGTTAGAAAATACAGCGAGAGCCGATATCTGATTAGTTGCTGAAAGCCACTGAAGTTCAGCCGTCAGCAATTTCTTTAGCCAAGACTCACCTAGACACTTGCTTTTGTTAAATTAGACTGGTTTGTAGAGGAAAAATAAACATACTTAGCAGTGAGGCCGCAGTGCTCAGTCAATTGGCTATATTAAATCCAGGGGAAAGTGTGCTGAAAATAAGGAGAGGTTGGGAAAGAATATCAGAATTTTAAATACTTTTTAATAGTTTTTAATTGAACTGTGTGTCAGACAGACAGACAGTGTGACATACAAACACAGCTTGGCCTCCCTCAGTGATGTATAAAATATGAATGAGATCAAGTGTGGCACTCCCATAGACAGAAATATGTCTGTTTGGGTGCTTTTCCTATCTCCCTCCATTCTGTCTCTCTCTCTGTCACACACACACACACACACATCCAATAACTTAGTCTGCAGAAGAGGCCGGTCTGTTCCAGATGCTCTGTATTTTGGAGAGAATTGAAATGTAGGAGTACTAAACTCAGGAAAGGCAGGCAAATAAGATGGCTGCATTATTAACCTAACATAACACACACACACACACACAGTTATTTTCTTTGTCCATATTTGCTCATTCCCTCTAACTCCTACTCACTCATTGCATGTTGTTATATTTCTGTGTGTTTTCCTGCCTCTGGTTCCACATCTGGAGGCCATTACCTCTGGGCTGGGATGGGGGGGAGGCGGAGGCGGAGCTGGGCTGGCTTTGCAGTGAGGTCATCGCGTCGTCGTGGCGATGCAGAGGAACAATGATGCTGTTGTCTCCGACGACAACCAACCAAAGCTGACGCCAGAATTAAGTGATTGAAGGGGAGGGGGAAGGTAGCAGAATTTTTAGGGAACGAGGAGAGAGTTAAAAAGTAGGAGGGGTACAAAGTGGGGTACAAAGGAAATAAAATATATATAAAGTAGAATAATGTTAAAGTAAAGAGGTATGATTTGTAATGTGAGCTGCCAACATAATGATGTGATTGGTGTAAATCCAGATCAAACAGAGACTGTTAGAGAGGCCAGAAGTCTTCAAATACTGCTGGCTGTAAAAGTCAGACAGCTGCAGCGCTGAGCCTGGTTTCACAATATAAACTGTATATTACTAAGACCTCAAACGTTTCATGGTTTATAACCTGCATGTGACCACATTAAAGATGCAGCAATGTGTTTTAATAAAGGCAGGTCCCAGGGTTAAACAGTTTTTATTTTAGTATGTTGATGGTGAGCCTCATGTGGATATTATGTCAAAATTGTCATGATCTCAGCAGAATACGTGGAGAATAAAAACACTTCAATTTCAATCATGACAACTAGCAAAATACAATGCGTGCAAAATGTTAGCATCTTGACAAAAACTTTTTCCTAAAAAGCAAACTGAAAAATTGAAGATAAAATCAATTCCAGCTCACCATGATGCATTAGCAGTACGAGTCTAATAACGATTACCATAAAGTCCATTGAGTTAACAATTGATTACTCATAGAAATATTCCAAATATTTCCATATTTTCACCCTTATAAAGTTGATATGGGGCTTGTTTACTCCTCCAGGAAACATGAAGCAACATTAGCATTGATTTGAAATCTGGTCTCTTGCTACTTAATGAATGTGTAAGTTCAATATTGTCTCCATCAACTCCTGAGGGCAATATCTGACTCTAGATGCTAGCCAGTATGTTTGTCTGTCTGCTGTATGATGGGGAAAAAAACTGCCTTGGAAACAGCACTGTGTTAGTGGAGAGAGTCGACCAAGACAGTAAACTTGTGGGCTCTAAAGCCAAAATAATAAGCTTGACAACACAGACTGACATTGCTCCCTCGAGCTGAGGGGAACTGCACACTGCAGCACTTTTCACACTCTGCACAGTCATTTGACCCATTGTTTATAAAAAGAAAATATTGATTAGTGTAGCTTTAAACAGTGTAGTGCTTTGTTATGAAAAAGAGAAATTTAAATAAAAATACAATCGAGCTGCACTGAAAAGTTGCCAAAGGGCAAATAAACAGGACAAAAACGCAACAATTTACATTCTGCCCACAACATCGAAATGTCAAAAAGACTAGAATAATAATCTAATCTTATAATGTATCACTTTCCAGCTTATATTTTAGATATTTTGCTGTGTAACAGTATTATAGTGCTTAGTTTTCTCAGTTATACTGTGTAAACGAAGCTAGGTGTTAAATATGAGTCAATGGAAAGCAAGTTATAAAGTATTATAAAAATTGTGGATTTAATGCAAATAAACCTGATGAGGAGGTTTATATCAATATAGCACCTGTTGCAAACTTCTAGAATACATTTATTCTATACATACTATAGAAAGTCCATTTCTAGTTTTGGTTAATTTCTTGTAAACTAAAACATAAAAGCTGAAAATGCTTTTTTACTGCGCAGAAGACTTGAAGCAGATAAAGAAGGCAGCACTTCTGAATTGATGAATCTGCAAGAGACTTGTCTTTGTGCATTAGTTTGGAAATGACCTTCAAGTTGCCATATGTGGTTCTTGACTTTTAACAGCTCCCTAACACCTCTAAACATCAAAATCCCAGAGAACCTTAAACGTTTAACAGTTTGCATGCAAAGAAAGAAGCTAGAGCTGAGGCCTAAGTGTCACTTTTGATTTATTCAAGTCTTGTAGCTGCCCAGTGGCTTTACGGGACAGATACTCTCCAGCTGCAGTTATTTATTATGCATTTTTTTAGAGTAATGCAGTGGCTGTTATGTCAGTGTGTGTGTGTGTGTGGGTGTGTGTGTGTGTGTGTCTGTGTGTGTTACATGCCTCTGTATTCCCTAAAGAGTCGACCAGGACTGCTTCTGCTGTTTCTCCTTATAAGGACGTTTGCTTGTGGAAGGAGGGAAGGAGAAAAAGGAGAGAGAGGAGGACGGGAGGCATTGAGGGAGAGGAGGAATAAAAAGTGTGAGGAAGAATTGATAAATGGAAGGACAGGTGGGAGACAAAGAGGAATGGAGGCATGGAGAGAGAGGATGAGGACAGGGATTAAGAGGAAGAGTAGGAAATAAGGGGTCAGGAGGGAGACAAAGAAAGATGGAAAGAGACAGAGGTTGGGAAAGAGAAGGATAAAGGGGTGATAGTAGAAAGAGAACGAAGTAAGGAGGGCAAAGATGCACCATGGGAGGTGAGTAGGAAAGGGAGAACAGGTTATATAGATGCAGGGATGTAGCAAAGTGGGGAAGAAAGAAAGGATGTGTCTGACATGGGAAAGGAGATGAATGTAGAAGAGGAAAGAGGAGGAAGGATGGAGACAAAGAACAAGGGTAATAGATGTAGGAAGAGATGGAGTGAAAGAAAATAAAGCGTGTAAGAGGATGCAGAGAAGGAATGGATGAAACTGAGTTAAAATAGGGAGAAAAGAAAATTGGGACACAGGTAACAGTGACCTATTTACACAAGCCCTCCTGTTGTCTATGTGTGTGTGTGTGTGTGTGTGTTTGCAGTTTGCACTTCCAAAGATGCTCCACTGATTAATCTGCATGCATCAATTCATAGAGTGAGTGAAACAGTTACAAAACTTTTTCTCTCTTTTTTTTTTCTCTCCTGTTCCTGTTTTTGACTGGAACGTATGATCAGAGTGACCAGAAATAGATCCTGAAGAGTCAGCCGTACGATTGTTTGTGCATGGGCGGCATCACTGTGTGTGGAACTTTATTAAAAAGTCTTACTTGCATGCTACATTGCCAGATTTGGCGCTTCTATTTATGATTTGTTCTTTCTTATCATCACTTACCCTAAATCTGATAAACTTCCAAACAATAGATAATGATGTGTAGGTCTGCACCTTCTCAACCAGGCATTCATTTTTGTATGTTGTCTGTCTGCTCTCTGTTGTATATTACTATTTTACTCCGACAACATACAGGAAATTCTTCGCACAGGCTGCTGCTGCAGGGTGCGCATAAAGCAGCTTGACAGCTCCCCAAAAATGAAGCCAAATCGATCACCCCTGGTGGCTGGCTGTTAGTTTAGGAAGCGCTTGATTTGATATGCAGCAGTGTATAAAACACATTTTAAACCTCAATATCACAGTTGATCATGTGCATTTAATTGTTAAATTAACAGCCTATAGTTCAGGAAATAACGTTTATAGCAGCAGCAATTTTTTTAAACATAAAAATGTGCAGTGGCACCACTTGGCCAGTGAGTTTTATCCCACAACATGATTGAAGTTTTTTTTTGTTTTCTGTTTCTTCATAATTGTAACGTTGTCATTTTCATTCCCTGTTATTATCTCAAGATACTTTGTTGTCCAAAATACCTGCAGTGCTACAGTATGTGTTTCTTGGTTCAGATTACATTTTATATCTGGAAATAAATTGATTAGCTCCTATATTATATTCTTGACTTTTTTGAGTTGCTGTTTGTATTTTTTTGAAAGAAATTTCAAATAAACCAAAATGCCAATAAGTTACTAAAAATCAGTGAAAGGAAAGAAAACAGTGACAGTTCAGTTAATAAAAAGGAAATGATCTCACCAGCTAAAAATAAGACCTACCTTCCGTGTAAATGTTTATTTTAGGAGACTGCCACTTCAGGCACAGATCTGAGCGATCACAGTTTGTGATAGGAGGCTGTGCTGAGTCATAAATAAGCCTAAATCCAGTTAAGATTTAGTTTAAAATTTTGTTTAGTCTAGTTTCATCTTCAGACTGTTCCATTACACATTGTCTCCTCTTTCTGATATGACAAATGACTCCTACTTCCCTTTCCATACTTCTGAAGTTTTATTTTGCTCTTCCGTCTTTCTCTCTCCTTCATTCCCTTTCCTTTCTCCCTCTCTTCTCACACCCCCTTACCTTCATGCCATCACATCTCTCTCTCCCCCTGCCCCTTCCCCTTCTCTCCCTCTCTTTCTCTCTCTCAGCTGCTCCTCCCAGCTGTTTAATCACACATGGCTCATGCCTAAAAAAGAGAGAGAGGGAGGGAAGAAGGGGACAAATGGGAGGAGAGACAGCGAGTGCAAAAGAAAGAGTGGGTGATAGAGTCAGAGTGAAAGAGAAAATGCGAGCAGCGGGCTGAGTGTGAGGCACATGGCCAGTGAATGAGAGATCTTTGCTTCCTCTCAGCGCGAGCTCCTTCTCCCACTGTCTCCTCTCTCTGGTTGGATTACTGCTGAGGAAGAACCTCGTCTTTGGATACTCCTCCTCTTCTCCGTCTCTTCTCTTCCCTCTCTCCTCTACTTCCCTCCCCTCTCTGCCTCTCTACCTCTCACTGAGGGAGACTCCAGCTCTCTTCTCTTCCCAGGTCTCACGTCTCTCTCTTTCTCCTTTCACCCCCCTTTCCCCTGCTTCTCCCTCCCCCCTCCCCTCAGGATGTCGTGTGAGGAGGCTCAGCTCCACAAAGAGAGGCTGCAGGCCTTGGCGGTAAGTCAGAGTGTGTTTAAACCGTCCATTTATGCTCTGCCCGTCTCTTGATGTTTCTTTGACCTTCTGTCTGTTTGTTTTGCTGTCGGTGACTTACACGGCCACCATGTCTTCATCTCTTTGTTATTCATATAATATGTCGCACAACTGTCTGGCACCTCAGAGATCCTACAACTCTACTAGTCTGTCTGCCTCTTTCACTAGTTACCCCTCTCTCTGTCTCTCTCTCTGTCTCTCTCTGCCTGGTCACATTTTTCATTCATGTTCCACTCACATCAATTCAAACACATAGAGGGGCGGGAAAAAGTATCTGCATCTGTTTTTTGTCCCTTTGCTCCAATACCAAAGTTCAAGTTTACTGAACACAACAGAAAACGTGGTAGACATCACGGTGACCCCTTCAACTTCAACATGGAGCAATAATTTATCAAGCTTCTGAAACCAATTACCTCTAACATACAGTATGAGCTCATAACACATGAATCTAAAGCTGACCGTACATTGGCTCCATTAACAATATAACTGACATCCAGTGTGCAATCTGTCATCCACCTTATCTCGTGACAAAAGCTAAACACTGTTCACTGCATGTCACTTTTTTTTAAATGTTGCAAATGCATCAAAGACATTTCTGTGTCATGTTACTTTTCATTAAATTCAAAAGTTAATTAGCTTAATGTTTTAGAAGCACTGCAGCATGACATCATACCCTCCTACACCCATTTTTTTTTGTAACATAAAAACAAAGTAATTGTTGTTACACACGTAATGTGCTTCACTCCCTCACTATCCTTTCCTGCACTGCTGCTGTGTTTGTCTTTCTGTTCGTGTCAGCTTTTCATCTTATGTCTTTTTTTTTGGTGGGGGAAGTCATAGGAAAGTTGGTGGAAAATTAGTTCTTTCAGTTTTTTTCTCTTTAGCCAGATGTCTGAGGTTTTTAGGTGTAGAAGCTTTCCAAAGTACATTGATCTCAGCTGCGTGGAGGTCAAGAATATGTTTTCGATACTCGGCATTATGTTTCATGATCACCAAGGCATCTGTTGAAGTGTTTGGCCTGGTGCTGGTAGGACTACAGAGCAACGGTTAGACCGGGATTCACTGCCTGGGACTAAATTTGGCGCCAGCGAGGAACCACAGCATACCACACACACTCAAGATGCACAGAGGCACAGGAACACACATACACACATTTAAACACAAGTGGGGGAACAGCGGCAGTGGCAGATGGAGAAACTATTTTGGCCACGTTGATCATGGCAGCCTTACCAGGCTGCATGTATTTAAACCAGCCAGGCACTTTAGTGGAGAACGAGCGGAAAGTTCGCACGATTTTGAACAGAGTGGAACAAGCATTTTTCTTTTTTGCCATTCTTGCATGTGCATCTGGCAAGACACTACAGAATCATTGATTATGTGTAAATGAGTTTTGGTTTGGCACAACAGGCCAAGAAAAACTGCAGAATATTCCTGCGGCAACTGTCGTAAGCACTACAAAGAAAGCTTTATTTGGTCTAAATCTACCCTGCCATCTACTATCAGAGATCCTACTGTAAGTACGAAAAGCTTTGACACACATTTAAAGTAAAGTCAGGTGGTGAATACGAGGAAATCATTTGAGCCTCTTTGTCTCCTCCAAATGAGCATCTGTCTTGTCTCAACTCTGTGTGTGTGTGTGGACTATATCAAGCACAATAACAGCACTAATAGCTTTCAAGCCCTACCAGGCACTTAAATAGAGAAGGGTTACTATTACACTAATAGTACTAACAACTCTCTGAGGCATCTAAGCTCTCTGTAAGCCACAGACTCAGCCAACCAACGCAGCAGGTCCTGTGTAAATACAATAGCTGGACAAATACCGAGAGTATCTGAAATGGACAGAAAAGGAGGTTAAAATTAACTGTTGACTTGAAAGTGTCTTGTCTGGCTTTCTGGATAAGCATTACTTAACCCCTGTAGAGAGGTGTACAGTGTACACACTCACACGCTGTCTTCGGTCTGCAGCTGACTGATGCTAATGATTTCATCAATAATTGATACTCTGAGATTTCATTGTCCTCACCATCAGTGTCCGACCTCATCAATACTTTAGCAGATCTCGTGCCAAATTGGAAGCTCCCTCTAAAATCAGAGACAGGGGTTAGACCAGTTCTCTTTGTGTCTGAGCCACCCATCATATTATGGACTTCAAGTTAGAGCTCCTCGTTTTCATCTATTGAACTGAACCCCCGTCAGGTAGCAGACAACAGCTGTCATTATAATGTGGATTTATCACAGAGACAGGTCTGTGTGCGGTGTGGTAAGGCTCATGAATAAAGCATGGCACTAATGGCTGTGAATCACTACTTCTTTTTTTTTTTTTCTTAGTTTGGCAGAAAGGACGACATACCTCTCTGCTCAATCACAGCAGAGTGAGACAGTGCAGTGAGAAAGCTTACAGAAATGTGACTCTAGACAGCTTTTCACAGCCACTTCTCTCCTATGTCACATTTTAAGTGAAAAGGAGTTCTAATAATAACCTCTTTTTCTAAAAGTTATTTTACACTTTGTACAGGAAAACTAAGATTTAAATTAATCACCCAGCTCTAGAATGACCACACACCACAAGCATGCAGTCCGTCTGCCGGTCTTGCGATTTCATACATATATACATACTATATAACTTTTTCTATCAGTGCTTTTATATTATTACTGAGATGAGCCCTTTTTGTAATTTTTCTGCTACATTTCTTACCCATCATAACTTTGTGTGTATCTGTCTATGTGATGAGATTTTATAAGAAGTTGATCATTCAGTAATATATATGTGTTCACACATTTTTCAGTATTTTATCGAAGAGTTGATTTGTCAATTGGTTCATTTGTCCAAAACACAAACAGACAAAAATTCCCACAGTCTGATAGTGATTACGGCTGCCAGCAGTGCAGATTTCCATGGTTACTAATGGGTCAGATTAGGGAACAGTTGTGATGTCATGTTGTTAAATCCAGACCTGTAATTGGTATATTATTAACATGTAATTATAGCAGTTGGATGGAGCACAGCCTGGTCAGGGTTCCCTAAAAAAGTGATTACGTGTGCATGCATATGCTTGTGTGTGTTTTTTGTAAATTCATGTGTGTTCACCAAAACCCTACGTGTGGTTTTGAGATCAGCCAATGACTGATGAGCGCTTCATCTTTCTAATTACTTGTTGCCCATGTGGCCTGCCAACCGCAAACAGCGTGGCAAAATACATATATGTGTGGGTGTGTGTGTGTGTGTCTTTTACATGCACTCATTCACTAACTTCTCTCTGTAGTATCTGTGATATGTTTGTACAGATGACCTCAGCCCTTTGGACTCTTAGCTGCACGCTACACACACACATACACACATACACACACCCAAACACACAAGGCCGCAGATTGTTTGAGGCCAAGTCTAAGGGGAATTAGGAAGTGGTGCATGAGGAGTGAGATGATGGTGATGGTGTAGGAAAATCGTGTGTGTGTGTGTGTGCATTTGTGTTTGTGTGTTGGAAAAGACAGAGAATGAGGAAATGACAGCTGCTGGCACTGTGGACGAGACAGAGACTGTCGGGGACCAGAATTATTTCAGTGGAAAAAGATAACCTTCAGCTCAAAGATCAAAATCTCTGTGCCTGTCTCTTTTGCTGCTTTGATGCTTTGACAGTATTATTGCCAACCCCGCAAGACTAATATGCAGCTATGAATGATTATATTTCCTATATTTGACCACAAGTTGATCTCCTTGGATGAGGACTGAAGTAATCTGTGTAGCTCAGGGTTGTTGTGGAAGCTGGTCAGTGTTCTGGATCCACTTAGTGAGGTCTAACGGAGGGAAGTGAGTGGGGCTGGGTGAAGCTGAGGGGGATGCTATAGCTAGACCTTGGCATGCACAGAGATTTGTGACTGTGTTGTGCAGTGGAGGGGTAATGGGCTGCATTCAGAGAGGTAAATAAAGTGGGGGGCTGGGCCGCCTGCAGGGATGTGTAGTTTGTGCAGTTTACTGCACTTATGGACTGACAAACTGGCAGCATTGAACCCTTGAAAACAATTTGGAAATTATTGATTGAGGCTCCAGTGTTTTCTTCTAAGAATGGGTCACTAATAATAACTTTAGGCTGTGATCACAAACACCTTTTCTCTGTTACTTTTAGTTGTTTTTCCATCACACTGTGGCTATTACATCTGAATCATGGGGCTCAGGTTTAATGGCCTTGTGCTCCAAGTTGAACGTACCTGTTAGCTGTTTCTGTCAGTGCACATGTTGTGCTAATATAACCTTTCAAACACTTTTAAATGCTTTAAAAGAAAGGAGCAGTTCTTACAGTCTTCCGGTTTGTTACAGATTAGCCTTTAACTCTCTGTCATTTGCTTTTATTTGCAGCAATTTTATCTTAACTAGACTAGGTAATGGAAATTACATAAACGGTTTCAAACCACTGTAAATGTGTTTTACAGCAACAAGAGAATAACCTCTGTAAGAGATTGTTTGACCCTTTGTTGGTTATGTGCTCACAATTAAACATGTCTGACTAAATCACCAACACATCCTTGTATTTGTGTTCATAAACTCGATCTGAGGTGGACTGGATACAACTTTCCAGCCCCAGAGAGCTGCAGCTAAATCAAATATTCTGATTCATGGTGAGCCAGTTTAGTATATATGCTCATGGTGTATGGTTCAGACTGCTCAAATATGATTGTTCACTGGCTTTCCTGAATTAGTGTCTTAGTGTCTTTGAATATTTGGAAGAGTGGGTGTTGCCAGCTACCGACTGAGCAGATTGGATCCTGGGAGGTGGCAAGGCGAGGCTTGGTTTATGGACTTAAGCAGTTTATGGGGGTGGGGATGGTGCTTGGGGCAGTGTCATTTTGTGGGGGAAGGGGGGGTGTGGTTTGTTGGGTAGTAGGGGGTCTGGGGCACGCCAGGCATTACATGCCATCTAAAATTAGCAGCAGCTGTCTACTGGACATTCTGGTGTGTTTGTGTGTACATGCGTGTGTGTGTGTGTGTGTGTGTGTGTGTGTGTGTGTGTGTGTGTGTGTGTGTGCGCGCGCGCGCACAAGTGAGTGGGGTTAGGGTTCAGAGACTTGAGACAGGCAAGATAAATGCAGGTCTAGTGGGCACTGCTGGTTCTGAAATTATTTTCATGACATTTGAGCTTAATTAGATAGTAAACAATGCAGAGAGGGCCAAGGGACATGCAGCAAAGGTCATTTTAGCAGATATAAATGTAACACAATATTAGCCTTGTTACTCTCCTGATACCAGATACATCCTGGTTTGCTGATAGCAGTGGCCTGATTTGTTGACTGATGAAGCAGAAGTCAGGAGACATCAAAAAATGGTACCAGGTTGTGTGTGTGTTTGTGTCCGTCCATGTAAATGCAGCAGACTTGGGTCTCACCTTAATATGGACATGATGAGTATAGTCACCACTTGCTGCTATCGCATGACAAAGGCACTCAAGACATTTCAGTGATGTGCTAAGTTAGCATTCACTGACACGAGCATTGGCTAAAGAGTTAGCAGGTTAGCGTTCTGTTCACTGTAGACCTAACAAATTAACGTCACATATAGTCACCACTAATGGCAAAATAGATTTTCACCCCAAAATTGTCCAATTAGTTTTAAAGTACTGAATAAAGTCATTCACGTTGTAGGTATTAACTAACTGTTCATGTTTTTGTCTGAAGATATTTTGAGTAAGTAAGTGCAGAATCAAACCCATGACATTTAAACTGCAGGTCAATTTCAGTCTCTGTTCTCTAAGTGTTCAGGTATGGCTACCCGCAGCATGGAAGACGATCTTCACTGTGAGATGTCTCTGCTGGGTGTGTTGGCATGTGCAGAATGTGACCCATCAGATCTGTAGCTCACTTCTGTTCATAGTCTCAACACCAGCAGCACATTAATTTGAAGCAGAATTACATCACTGCTTTACCACATTTTAATCATGTCTGTGTGACCTCATCCCGCAAGTGTAAGTTTATACGCAGGCATAAGGCAAGCCCACTCCTTGCTTCCAGTCAAACTTTACTAATCTCTATAAACAGATATCTGCATATGAATGCAGATTCTTTTGGCATCAGAAGCACTTAGGTTTCCATCTGTAGTCCGAGTAGTATTAACCAATTATGTTTTAGTAGGCTTTAGTTTCATGCATGTAAACAGTCCATGTGGAGAGCAAAAGATTTGGAATGCATTGGCCTAAATGCTATCAATGTGTATCAATCAAACTGCAGAGGAGGTCTTTGACTGGATTTCCATTATCTGTTATCCGAATATTTGTTGGCTACACTGAAACCAAAACATCGTCCATTGTCCCAGGAGTCTAAATTGATGTCAAACGATAGCCGATGGGATTAAAATTTTCTTTACTGATATTCTTTCGGTCTACTCTTTTGATTATCCCTCTCCATATTATCAGTATGTTTGACTTAAACATTCACTGAAACAACTATCAAAGTTTTCATTCAAGGATTTATTGGCTGCATTCATACATGTCATGGTTTTCTTCTTTAATGAGTTTTTTTCTTTGTCCAGGTAAGATTGAGGCCATTTGAAATATTTGGTCTTGGACTCTGGTATGCCTGCTTGCGTCTAGTTTGTTTGTCCGGGTGAGAATTATTACATTTGCCTGAAAATATTATTGTTGGTCCTCTTAGCAAGAGCACCACCGAACAATTTGTTAAGGATGAGAATGTTATACAAATCAACTATAAGAAACACCCAAAGACAGGAGGAGATAGGGTTAGCAGGGACATCAGACAGACTTTGAGCTTCTAAAATTATGTCTTTTCTGGCACATACACCACAGGAGAAGAGTGAAAGTTCATCGTGCTGAACTTAAGTTTACAGGAACTGTAATCAGATACTGTAAATCCAATCCACTGCCAAAATTTTCAACCCTGTAGGATGAGAGGTTACTGAGTTCTGTCCAATCCATGTGCCTTTTCGTTTACTTGTGAGGCTAAACAAATCAACTAAAATGTTCAAAGGAAGAGGGCCTTACTCATTTTAATTATTGAATTTTGTAGTGTCCAACTTTTTGGCTGGTGCAAACAGTAGTGGGAAAAGTGATGTCCCTTGTGTAAAAGCTCAGCTTCAAGCCAAGTGGGGCCAAACTGTGAGTCAGAGTGTGGGAAGTCATGAGTGTGTCACCAAGAATGTCAACATATTTTCCCGAGGAGGAGGATGTGTTCTCTGAGGGGAAAATACAGCGAATAGAGTGCTCAGGGTCTTTCTCCTGTCCATTCAACTGTACAAAGGGTAGTGATTAATTTCATCTTTTTATAGAGTTGTCAGTTTGTGTTGCAAATTCAGTGACAGTGACGATCCCTCCATCTGATGAATTTTTGTTTTGACTGAGATGTGATAGCTGGACTCATGAACCAATCCAAGACTTCTTTGTAGAAACTCTATGACTCCAGGGAGCTGAATAGTCCTTCACTGTTAAACTCTTGGCACTGAAACTAAATTCAAGCCAACATTCAGTAGTTTTTCTATTCATTCACTTACAACTAGGATCAAAGGATCAAAGCAGCACTATAATAAAAAGTCAAATTTTCTCCACATGTACACATAAAATATGGCCCAAGATATTGGGTGAAGACATTGACACAACTAGGATTTTGTTAGAGAGGAACATTTTAGCATTGGCTCCTTGTATAGGACCATTTCTAAAACTGCAGTATTTGATCTGAGCCCATATCTGGGATTGAGGAACTCTCAGGAGAGAATTCCAAAAAGGAAAACTTTGACGCTGCTTTGGGAATAATGGCACTGAATGAGCAGTAGTACCATATGAGGAAGCAGTGCCTTATGCATGCTTTCATGCAATTATTTCCAGAAGTTCTCACAACGGCAGCAACCACTGGAGGGAAAAATCCGATCTAAAGCTCACTTCTTGGCGAGTTAGATTGTGTTCAGTAATGCCATGGTTGCATTTATCTGAGATTTTTGCTACTGCTAAGGCATCATTGATGCCAAGACACCACACAGCGGTTTCTTCTCTTTGGAGACAGGATTGTGGAACTCTAGAAAGTTTTCACAGCAGTAATAATTTATTCCAATTATAACCTGCAATGTATGCTTGCCTGGATGAACACTATTTGATTGGCCAGCACAGTAGGTTGCATTGCGTTGCAGAAAAAGTAGAATTGGTGTCAGCTTTTTTATTAGACTGCCCTCCTTTTGTTTGGTTTGGGTTTTTTTTTTTTTCCGCATCCCTCTGCAGTGGGCACCCCACTGCATTGCCTCCTGAAATGAATGATGAGTCTGTGTTATTTGCTGCAGAGCTATTGTAGAACAGTTTAGCAACCACTCATATGAACTATTATATTTTGTATTCAATTCTGTTTGAAGCATGGGAGAGCCCATTCTATGCATTGTCTTTCTCGAATGTGATGGAAACCAAATGTCACACAAACTATCTTTGATCTGCATCTGTCAGGCATCTGTCCGTCTGTGTCTGTATGGTCCAGGATTCTCCAGCACAGACACACACATCCTGCCTGAGTACTGTTAGTGTACTGAGGCTATGTTAGTGTCTACTTATCTGTGTGTACATTTTCGTGCCTGTGAGTGTATTTGCTTTTGGTGATTCCGTGGATGTGTATTTGCACATTTGTGTGCTTTGCCCCATTCCTCGACCACATGTCCTTAACAGTCCTTGACATCTGGTGACCATACATCTACTGTGGCTCTCTGACTGAGCTTCACAAGCCATGGGAACTGCTGCTGTGTAGGTTGCTGTGGTGTTTGTGGTTGTACATACATGTGTGTGCGCATGTGTGTGTGTGTGTGTGACGGAGAGAGAGAGAGAGATGACCTCAGGTTTGGTGCAGATGTTTTCACAGCCTGGGTGCAGCTTTGTGATGTGTTCTCCCAGCAAGACGGATACATTCAAGTTGTTTTCTCTGTTCTGTTTAGCTTTTTAGGTCTGTTGTGTTCGAGATGATTCAGATTTTTATCTCAATTAAAGATTAGATCTGTCGGAATGGGGTCCTGTGCATCATAAAGTTATGTCCATTTCTTGCAACAACAAGACATTTGTTCACCACAGCTGACAAAAAACAGGGTCCTCCAGTGGGGAGGAGAACTCAGCTTATCATTCTGAACAGGTCCAACTCCAACCTACAAAATAGATGTGCCCCTTTAGCTTAGACCATAAACCAAAATCCTGTCACCTTTCTGCAATGGTCTGTAAAAGCTTAAGCTCCAAAAAATACTCTTAATGACAAAATACTTTGTCAGTGTCTGCAAAACCAACCCAATGTGACCGTCACAAAATTGGTTTATATAACTATTTTCTGTGGTTTGGTCAAGTTTGAAGAGGAGTCTCGAGTGTCAAAGTCAGATGTCACCCCGGCCTCCTCCTCTAGGAAACTTGCCAACATCCTAACAATGTCACGCTGCTTTTGCTTTCGCCTTTGCTTCTGAGAGACACCAGTCATTATTCACAATGTAAGCATGATTCATATTAAGTGTGAGAACAGACAGCTATTGCTGTCATCTTTCTGGTGAGGACAGTGTACTTCAGTAAAAAGTGTAAGCAAAAATGTGGATAAAATGCACATCAGTAAAAAAACACTATTGCACTATTTGCAATAGTGGTTCCACTACTTCTTCTTGTAAAAGTCATGTAACCTAAACTTGAAAAATCTCCTGTTTTCTGATACTATCAATCTATTCTGTACAGCTCTGTCCTCTCTGTGTTTCTCTTTTCTATTTAGTTCTCCTTTTTATTCCATTCTGTGTCACTCTTCGCTGAGTTTTACTCCCTTTTTGAGAGGTGGTCTGAGGTTTATTCACATTTTGGGGTTTTCCCTGATGGTTATATTTAGCCAACAGGAAACGTCCCAGAAATCCTTGTTCTGCTCCCAGAGAGGGAGAGAGAAAAAGAGAGAGACATAAAGCCACATACACATCTACATTATCTCATGCCCTTCAGACCCAAGCAGGGTTGTACTGGGATCTGCTTTGTTTATATTCCCATCCATGTAGTGACTCCACATTGCCACAGTCTGTTCAGTATTTTATTTTTTATTTCAGTTTCAAACCTCCCACTCAAAGTAGATCTAGCCGGGCCTCCAAACGTTATTCTAATACCTTATTCATCCCCACATGAAGTTAAGGAATGTTCTCCCCCCCTCAAGTTCAAGTATTTAGAGGCTTCAAGGCCTAATCCCTACCTTTAGATAGCCTGTGTACCCTGACCCCCCTCAATCCTCGATAAGCCCTGACCTCCGACCTCTGTAATACTTCACTTCCTTCCTGCGTGCGCCCGGCAATCATTCTCTCCAGAATGTGAAGTTAAACGTTACATCTCACTCATCCACGCATCAATTTAAACTGAGATGGACTACAGTACAAGAAGCCATTAAGTTTCTGCTCACCTTTTTAAATTGAAATATTAAAACCTTAAATGCCCTGAAGGGATCTCATCTTGATAACAGCAAAACCTTCAATCAATACAACAGCATGCATTAGTGCACCACCATGCACCCACTTGTTTTTTTTTCCACTGCCCTAATAAACCTAATGAAACTCCTATTGTTCTGTATGAATCCAGAACAATCAAACTTTTGAATGAGCTGTTCTGAGGTGAGATTTCTTACTCTTCTGGTTTTTTTTGTCTTGCAGGAGAAGCGAAAACGACAAACTGAGATCGACGACAAAAGAAGCCAGCTCGATGATCTGGTGCTACAACTTCAGCATCTCAAGGTTGGTGTGTGTTACAGTATATTTAAAACACGGGAGTGTTGCTGCTACTGGTGAAATTACAGCCCGTCCATCTACAATCCGTCTTCATTCAATGTGTTCCCAACATATTCCGTGCATGTGGCTGTTTACACACGGCTTCTATTTTTGTCAAGCTGCTAATTCCTAGCTCTGCATTTTGAACAGCCATGTAAATACTCAGAATTAATAATTATAAGTATGGCAGTGATTACAATTTAAAGGTTTTCTATGTAACATTCAGGAAAAAACCTTGATAATAATGAGAACTTTAGCTGTTTAGTGAACTGTAGTCAGCATCCTGTTGCTTGTACTCGCGCTCCATAGGTGCGACCAATTCTGCTATGCTGCAGTTACATGTAGGTCGTTGGCCCCGGCCTTGCGTCACTCTTGAATGGTTGAAACCAATCGTTATTTAGACCTTTACTGTAATGTTACATAATTTATTGTTGCCTAAAATCAACACTGTTTGTCTTAATACATAAGGTAGTATCATGGCAAGCTATAAATAATAAATCCACTTAGACAGTGTTTTGCCAAGCTACGGGTAACTAGCCAGCTTCAGTCCAGCAACACTGCATGTATCTGGCTGGCTGGCAACAACAGCCAACAAAGTGATCTGCAAACATCAAGTGAACCAGTTTACCAGCCAGATCAGCCCTGGAATAAATGTATAAATCAGCTAATGTTCTCCACCCAAGACAGTATTGTTCTATGTCTGCTAGCTATCAATTCATCCACATGCAAGCCAACGTCGCCCAGTTAAACCCATATATTTTACATTCTTTGCAGTAATATTAGCTTTGACTTTGGACTTTGTGTTGGACTCTGTGTTGTTGATGTCAGTTGTCTGTTGACATTAGCGGATTCCATTTCTAAGCTAACATTAGGTAGTGTTGCGTACTGTTGACACTGTAGAGAAGTGGAGAGAGAAGGCATTCAGGGGCACACATCAAAATCACATACTTTGGTTTTGCACAGAAAATTCATCCCAAGTCCTTTAGATATAATTCAGTCCACAGAGCTCACCCATTAGCAATAAAAAAGTGATTAAAGCATAAAATTGCCATAAAATGCCTCACAGTCTTCCATAAAGCACATTTAATCTTGTGTAGTTTGGACGATGGTGCTGTTAAATTGTTTTCCTCTTGATCTCACTCAACATTGTCCCTGAATTGTGATGTACTCATGGAGCGCTCTACTTTTTGCTTTATATTCACTGTCTGAATATAACTGATAACAGTAACATTTGGTCTACAAATATGCTAAACATTGCAAAAGTCTAGGCTGCTGTATGTGAGAGATAAGAAATCCTTAAGACTTGATTGAACAGTTATTTTAAAGTAGATACTGAGAATGATGAGGCCAATGTAAAGGTGAAGGTAAGGCAGAGAGTTCACGTTTGGTTTAGAAGTTAGCTGATGAATGGCGTCAACAACGATGCTCACAAAAAAGCTTTACAAATGTGTCACCCATTCATCTCTTTTAAATCAATCCTTCTTTCTTTCTTTTTTTTTTCTAAGCTCTCGCCTTGACCCTAAATGACACATGAAGATAAAGAGACAGAGCGTGCTCTCAAAGATACATCATATGTCTTCCTTTACAGTTTTGTTCTGGACCTGCACACTGATTTTACGCATGTGCATGTGTGTTTAATTACTTGCACGCACACATGAATGTGTTAGATCCATTTAACTCATTCCATCTAAACATTAAAAAAATCTGTGTGCTCCTGGTGTGCAGGCCAGTTACAGCAGAGTTTCCCTTGGCCAAGCAGGGCAGGCCTGGCTGTTTTCTTCTTTCTAGAAAAACAACTCAAATCCAAACACACATAAACATGTCCCTTAATGATTACTGCCAGCCGCTACTGGTAAGCCAAGATTTTGTTTCAAGTAAACACTGATTTGACATTCAAATAGCAAGTGCTGTGTAAACGGAGGCACAAAGTGCTGACAGATTGTGAGTGTGGGGGGAAAAAAAAGCAAACAGCTTTCAGACATCCTTTTAATTTATGTGATGTTCTTGAACCTTTCAACCAATGAAATATGTGTCCCTTGACCTTGAACACCAGCTCAGAAAAACACATGACCAGCCCTGTCACCAGATATAGGTTAGACATTCATTTTGTTGACTGATACACCATGTGACATCCCCTAAAATACATTCTGCCTATGACGTTTAAGACTTCAATTTCTGTTCCCTTATCATATTTTTGATGCATGTTGAAATAAAAGTAGTCAAAAGGTTTAATCCCAAAACGCCACTCAGTGTCTTGTACTTTTAGCTTACGGAACTGCTGCTGATGATCAGAGGAATTGCTTGGAAAATGCTGCTGCACACATGCAGGGTGGGTAGAGTAACGCCTGTGGCTACCAATTATACAACAAATATTGGTTAAGCAGTTTTAATATTTGCAATAAAAATACATTCCATTCTCTAATTAGAGCATTTAAACACACTTGGCATGAATGACTCCTTTAATTAAATAAGTTTGATTCTCACATGCTGCTGTTTTCCAGCATTTAACACCCACTTATGGAAATATCGACCAAAGAGGAAGATTGATTAAAGCCATATGCACAATGTGTATTTGGCCATTAGAGAAATGTGTTCAGTGCTGTATAACCATTAATGAAGCTGTTACACCCAAGTCTGGCCTGTTTTAAGTCTAGGTTTCAGATCCAGTTGCAAAACAATACATTAAAATAATAATCTAAGGCTTACTGGTCAGATTAGTGTTCATCTTTACTATATGAAAGGGCTGCATTTTGTTGTATATGTCATGAATGTAATGCTGACCCACTTCTTTCTGCTAGTTTTCTTTTTTTCTTTTTGGACCTGATATTGGTTACTCTGCATGGAAAGTAATAATCATACCAAATTACATATGACATCAACTGCTGACATTTCAGACTACTGCAGCAACTACACTTTAGACTGCTGGCTTGTGTTGTTTTATTCAATCAATGCTGCATTGCAGAAACCCCCCAGGCAAGTCAACATACTGTAATTACACGCAGTGTTTTCATACACATAAATGTCTGTTTTCTTAGTCTTCATCATTGGCTGATTAAAATCAAGATCACAAAAGCTTTTCCATTTGTTTTATGTTTTATTATGATTTTGGGCACTTTTTTTTTATCTGGCAGTAGTAAGATCAGAGGAGGGGAGAAACACTTGGTCCCCCACCGGAGATGTTGCGGTTCATGGTTAGCAACTTAAACCCCAGGCCACCAGGGCACCCACTTGGTGTCTAGTAGCTCCTTCCTGCTGCATAGGAAATGATGCAGCCTACATTACCTGCTTTTAATTGAGCCATCATGGATGAACAAAGAAGGGAGCCACCACCATCTCAAAGACAAAAATCTGTACATGCATACAACAAATTAAGAACATATCAAATATGTGAGCTTGCCTGCGTCTTGTCTCTATTCCTTCTCTTTTTACTCGCTGTGTTTCAAAACAGAAAAAATGAAAAGAAGTAACATATACAGTATGATTCAAATGCACCCTGACCTAAACATATTACTGCTTTTCTATGTCATCCACTGACATAACAGGGAATTGAACCCCTGCAGAGCATATGTACTGTTCTGTATGGTTTTCTTGCATACAGGACCAGCAGGCCTGATCTCCAGATGTTATCGGCATCTGGTCACAAAGTCCCATTTAATGGCCATTACCTCTGAGTGCCACACAACCAGGCAGCATGAAGCAGGCTTTGTAGTATGCTCTCCAGAGACGTAGTGGCCTGGGAGAGGAAATGGAGACTGGAGCCTAGAGATTTGATAAGAACCTCTGAGCTGCATGATTCAAGCCTCTCAGAATGGAGGCGTTGATCTGAGTCTGGGACCATGTAAACAACGCAATGATTTCAAAGTACAGTTAATCTGACCCAGCATTTTCAGTTTCAGCCTATCCACACAATATATGGTTCAGTTTTCCTGTGGCAGTTATGTATTTTTGACTTTAAAATTATTTCTGATGAATAGCATGGACCTTTGTAAAAACAGCCCCAGACCTTCCCTTTAAGAGTCCCGCTCAAAGCGGTTGTGTGTCAGAGCTCAACAGGAAATGGAAAGTCTATTAAACAGCGTGAGAGGGAACAGAGAGGAGGCTGGTTCTCAGAGGAAACAACTGGTCGGTTCTCCAGCACAACTTTATTCATCACTGATCTAGTGGTCAAGAAACTTTTATTTACAAGTAATCCACAGAGAGGTCAAAGGTTAAGGTCAGCCAAAGGCCAGCATCGTCCTCTGGATAAATATGCTTTCTTTGCCTCACATACAGAATATAGTCTGTGGGGACACTTTAATGATGAATTTTCTTCCAGTTGAACATGATATCATTTTATATGATATCACTAGCATTAATGTAGGTGACTGCAAAATAGTAACTCTAACAACATTGATGGGCAAAAGTAGCTATAAGGGCTGATGCTGCCACAGGCTGTTTAACCAGGAGAGCTACTGTATATTTCAGATTTTTATTTTTATTTTTCAAGAAAGACAACAACAAGTCAGTGATTTGGTAGAAGACAAACTGAGCAATGACCAAGATACAAAAGAACCCTTTTGTAAACTGCAAACATCTGAAGGCATTTCAGTCTGTTTAAATTTGAAATCACCGGTTAAATTAGATTTCATAAAAGAATTCATTTAGTCTACCGGACAAACAGGTTTAGAAAGATCATTCTGGCATTCTCTCATTTCTGGCTGACAACTCTAAATATGTGATCTATGAGAGGTTAGCTTTAGCTATGTGGGTGTGCAGCTGCCACACACGCAGACACAAACAAATAGCCCCACTGCCACATTCTGACAACAGGTGGTAAAATGCTTTGGTATAATTTCTGCAGAGCTCATTGTGTGCTTGCGTGTGTGTGCGTGTGGTACTTTTACTGTTAATTGTGAGCTCTGCTACCTCGAGCCAAGCAACGGTTTTGACAGCAAACAGCCAAAGGTGAAGCTGAGTGCTCTTCTGTTGTGGTAACAGAACAGAGTTCCAGACAGAGACGAGACGTTAAACACACAGCTCTGGCATTTGTCTTTAAAACATTAAAGAAAAAGCAGTAACCCCTGTGTGATGAGATGATCACTACTTTCACTCCTGTTAATGCAGATGTAATCTGAGACCTAATGTCATTTGTACATCTTATTAACATAAACAAGTGACTTTATCAGACAGACTACAGACTCATTATTTTGGTTATAGATGTATGGCAGAGCCTATTGGCTTATTAAGATCATAAGAGGTTGCTCTTAATTACCTTAATGTGTCTTGATGCAACAGCTGGATAGCAGATATACTTCAGTTTATTTCTTTTCCAGAGAAGTTTCTACATCTGAGGAATATTTATGTAATTTAAGAAAAACAGCGTTCAGGAATGAAGAAAAACAGACTTGTTTGTGGACGAACAATTAGAGATTGAGCAAAACCAGCAAAATACTTCCATGTATGTGTGTAGCAAGACAACTTACTATATTTCATACTGTTCCCTCGGCCTGATGGGATTTGTGTTTTTCTGTGAGTGTCAGCAGAGTTTGGAGTCACTCTGTGTTATAGAACAACTGTGTGCATGTGTGGGCCAACATGTTTATTTGTTGTAACTGCGCTTGGCAGTTATTTTACAAATCTCTCACAAATTAGTCTCCATAGTAGAGGTCCACTGGCTGTTGATAATGTCTAAAAATATCACAAACAGGCTAGAAAAAAAGAGCCATTTGAAGAGTGTTGATGTACTGTAGAGCCGTACATGGCCATTACTGCTACTGTGTTTTGACGAGGGGGCCTACATTTTGTTTGTATGCAGGGCACAGTAGGATGGACTTGCATGCTTGCACGCATGCTGGTTATAAGCCAGTTTCATACAATTCAACTTATTATTGTTAAGGACCCAGAGAAATGTAGCTACGCATAAAGAGTTGAAGGCTTTCTGACTAGCCAGCAGGCTCATTTAGCCAAGTCAAAAACATGAATTGATCATGTCCGATCAGTCCTGTTGAGATGGACAAGCTGGACATTTAAAAGTATGATCAGCTCTTCACGTTTGCTGCCGAGCTGAGGAGGAAGACGTCCAACATGGCTGCCAGAATACGTAATAACACAAAAAAAATCTCCTTGTATGCACCCAACTGTGTCTCTGTTCCCTCCACAGTCCAAAGCCATGCGTGAGCGATGGCTCCTCCAGGGAATGGGAGCGGAGGAAGGGGAGGCACGGCGGAAACAGCTGGAACAGGATGAAGAACAAGGAAAGAGGCTGGAAGACCTGATACACAGGTACACTTGTCGACACCACCGCTGTGGGGCTTCATCCGGTCTTCATGTTAAATTTAGTATTGCTGATCAGGTTTGAAATGTTGGACAGATAGGATTAACAGTAACTTAGTTGACACTAAATACTGTATTTTTTTTTATTGCACATCTGCTTGTCCTCCCTTCACTCTTAAAACTTTAAAACTCTTCTGGCACAGATTGCTAGATCCTATCCACGAGTTCCAAATTGAAGTACTAAGAAAACAATGTGACTTCAACTAGCTTCCACTGATTAGAAAACATCAGTTACAGTATGCACCGCATCTGATGCTACAAATTAAGAGCTGGGACACTTTTAGCTGCAAAGTGAAAATAGATACTTCAAGGACATCAACAGTAGTATTCTTTAATTACATCAGCCATATTTGAAGCATCAAAACAAAGTGCCTGTATAGAGCCCTGATTTAGGGAGACTGTGGCTGAACACAAACATACTCAAACTGTACAGTGGTTAAAATACACACACACACACACACACACACACACACACACACACACACACACACACACACACACACACACACACACAGGCATTGGATTCTGCAGGGCAGCTCTGTAACCTTAGAGGAAAATCTACATTTTTCTCGTGCACTGGTGTGAAAAGAAACACCATGAGCTGCTGTGCCTTTGTGCATCTAACAGATGCAACAAGAGCTGATGAGGAATGAAGAAAGAGATGGAGAGATGAAGAGGAGGAAAAAAGATGAGGGATATGTAACAGGGAGGACGAAACAGACAAACTCATAGGGTAGGAACAGACTGATAGAAGCAAGGCAAGTGAAAGCAGGGCGTTAATGCCAAAGGAAGAGAGCGAGATATGTGCCACTTCCTGCGTTTGTGTCTCTGGGAGGAGCTTCCTAATTCCCATCAAGCATTGCTGTTAGATAGTCACTTATTCCTCCAATAAAGCTGGGCCATGAGATCACCGGTGCTATGAATAAATCGCCACTCAGCTCTTGCCAACGTGATGCTCTGTGAGTGTTTTCCATTTGCAGGGTGTGTGAATCGGGCATGGCTGCACCTTGGTTTTCCATCGACACGAGACTGAACTATACACTCATACTCTTACATCCACAGTATTTCTGTTTATTTGCATATGGCCAGGTATTCATGTGCTGGAGGCCCTGGAAAGAGGCTGGCATCTAGCATGGTCAAAAATCCCCTTTAAATTTCCTAAAAAAACAAACAAAAAAATTAAAAGTGATGGGGCTAAAAGAAAAGTATTTTTCACCTGGTGTGCTTGGGTACGACAACTAGAAAGAACACAGCCTAAAGCAGCAGAAACTGTTGGCACCGTGTAGCAAAGAGCAGAGGAAAATATAACACACTCTTAAGTCAAACAAAAAGGCGACTAAAAATATGCTTCATAAGAGAACAGTGGAGTGGAAACGTATTTATGTCACTTCCAATCAGTGGGAGTTGAGTTAAAATCAATCAGCCAACATGCAATGTAGATTTGTTATTTCATACTTGAAGTATTTGAGCGATGGAGATCAGAGCACACTCAGAAAATCAGGCTGGTGGAGAGGCTCTGGGTTAATTTGGCAGCAGTGAGTCAGTCCCCACCTCCTCATTTATCAAATCTCTGCATGAAAGACACTCTGTTAGCCAGCAGCTACCGTAGCTTATCACCAACGCTGAAATAACATCAACATCATACGTTGCCACAAACACCAGGATAACAGAACATAAACAGAGCAGCAGTGAATGGTCAAAGAGAGAGCATTGTGGGCCCAAGTACAGTTGTGATTGTGGAGCCGCTTCGTGTGAATCACTTCATTCAGCAGCTGTTGAATAGACTTGTTGTCTGATTCTCTGTTTCAAAGAGGAGATATTGCAGTTACTTACAAAAGCAATTAAAACCACAAAGATTATTCTTTACTGTGCTACACTGGCATGTGTTTTTGGTCTGGTTTCACTTCTTTTGTCAGCAGACAGGAAGAAGAAAACCAAAGCAGTATCACAATGATGAATACATTCTGTATTTTAAAAACTCAGTGCCAAAAGTTAAAGGTTCAGTTTGCACAACCACAGTCAGCCACAGTGGCTCAGAAACATCCTGAATGCTTCACTTTCCCAGCCTGTTTTTGACTGGATCTAGAAGTTGGTGGATGCTTTAGTACCAGGTTTTATCACCTTTGGCACAAAGTTTGCATATACATGTCAGTTATATACCAACTATCATTTATTATCTTTAAAAACTCTCTCCAAGTGTACAAAGAACAATTTCTGTCTCAGCAGAACCAACATTAAGCACAGAAGTGGATAACCTTGTTGTTTGTCTTGCATGTTTGCATTTAAGCAATGCCACTAAAGCAGCTCTTAATCAATTACCATTGTGAACCAGGGTCTTGGTTGTACACTGGAAATTGCTTTAAGAGGAGCTCAGCTGTCTGAAATTGAATTCTGGAGGCTTTCAGAAAACAACCTTCTCCACTGGGTAAAATAAAGTCACAGAGCACATGTGTGGGAGTCGAAGGAGTGCCTCAATCTGTCACACAAATCTTAAATTTGAAACCCTGAAACAAAACTATTTGACGAAATCGCCTCAAAACACGGACATAATTTTTTGATTTTAAAAACTTGTGTAAAGAAACTGACATATAGGTGTGATGGTGGGAGATATTTCTATTTAGATGTTTTGGACTTGACAGGACGGTAATAGACAGCCCATGCCTGTGTGTGTGTGTGTGTGCGTGCATTTCGGGCAGAGGGTGTGGCATCTATATTTACATTCTGTGGGACACCATCCCAGAATATCCCGTAACCCAGGCAACCAGAGTCTTTCCACCACTGACAGGGACAGAGGTGAATAGTTTGGACAAATACCGACTCCACATTATCTGTGTCCGTGTGAGAGAGAAGGCAAGAGACAGCCCAAAGCTATAATCATGAATACACCTGGAGTTCCATAAAACAACTATACCTTCCTCCTCCTATAAACAGACTCCACTGTCTTAAAGAGAAAAGCACAGAAGCCCAGACATCTTGTCCATCCCATTTTAATAGCTGCTAGACGAATAACACATGCGCTGGTGGACATTTTAATGACAGAAAGCGACAAAGAGAAAAGCTGCAGCTCTTTTTATGGATGCTCGTATCGTTTCATGCACTGGAGAACACTGCAGAGTGAAAGAAAGAGAGGGGAACAGCTGTATTCGTCTATGCAGAACAACTCTAGTGCTGCTGAGCTTTAAATGAATGAAGAAAAAAAAGAGAAGAAAGCAGCAAGAACGAACAAGCGTCCCTTCAGATTATCCATACGATTATGCAAACCTAATGGAAAACACGTTATGGAAAACAAAACACAAAGACATAGGGACAACAGCAGTGTCTTTGTGTGGTCTCATAAGTGCTGCTTGCTGTTGACCTTAAACTGGAAATCACATAAAAAGAAGTGAACAGTGCAATCTTTGTACGGGCCATTTCATACACATACCTAAGGTCTTCGAGCACAGACAGAGAGAAAGAAGAGAGGGGAAATAGAGACAGTTTGTGTGGTAGTTTTCACAGTTGTAACCCAACGTGAGCAATACACAAAGCGACAGCGCAATGAAGAAATAGCAGCCATTGTGTGGAGGAGAAGACGCTTACTTTGCAGAGCCTGGAGAACAAACAGAAAGAGGGAGACGGAATGAGAGAGCGTGGCGGCAGCAGTGGTAGCTGTACAGATATCCCTATCATTACACGGACGGGCTAAGTAAACAGAGAGAGGGATACAGCAGCAATAGGCCCTTTCACAATGTGGCACAGGCCTGACCCGTACCCACACCGTGCTACTTTTGGATTACTGCTTGTTGTGCGTTGTACAGACAGCCCCATGCAGATGTGGCCATCATTGCAGGGGAGCAGTGTGGTTTTTATACTGTGTTTCCTGCCACAGCTACGGGACAAGTTTCTCAACTCCACACAGGAGCCATTAGTGGAAAAATGAGTTTTGTCTTTTGATGAAATCCGAAAGTTTAGGAGCATTTTACATGTGCAGGTTTGTGTGAGTGAGTTCAATTGTATTTTGCAGCAGTGATTTAAAAAAAAAAAGAAAAAAAAAAGTGGGCCACTGCAGCAAGATGAGCCCATGCATCTGCAATACTGTAAACTTAGATACTTAACATATACTTGGAATGCATGGATTTCATAACTGGTTACCTCAGCCTATTTAACTGGATTCACTTTGATTAATATAACTCTCTACGTATGAAGCTACAGCCAGGTGGAAGGCTAAGCAAAAACGCTTGAAACACAAGAGAGGTATCCTCATCTAACTCTCAGCAAGAAACCCAAAATAGTGAAAGATTTCTTAGTAGCACACAGTTACATATTCACACACCGCTCTCTTCTTTTTCCTGTTTATGTAGGCTATGCGTGCAAAGACTATTTATCTTAACTCCGTCGCCGAATCATGTTGCTGCAGCAACCTTATTTCTCTACGCGGGATCAATAACATTTCATCTAATCTTGTCTAACCATCAATCAATTACCTGACCAGAAAACCTCTGGTCTCAGCTGTGCTGAAGAGGCAAATGGAGTCTGTAGGATACATGAGGTCCGGCAGGCAGTCTGTCTACAGCAAACTATACTTACTGCAACAAACCCATTGAAGCGCACTGTATCGTGTTACATAATGTTCTAAGAATATTTGTATTTTGCCCCACAGTGGCAGTATGAGAGCACATAGTTTTCAACTGACCAGAAAAATGTGATGCAGCTTATCGTTTCAGGAACTATTTTAGCTCGAGCTGAATGCAGCTGCAGTGGAAAAAAACAAAACAAAAGTGCACCTAAGAAATCTGCTTCAAAGTCTAAAACTAGTCCCAGTATGTGACACAGTTCAGACCAAGACACCATGTTAGACTGGATTTAAGAGCACGGCACAACCATAATTCATGTCGGACATTTACTGTAGATAAAATCAGGTCCAACACAGCCTCCTGTTTCTTTTCAGTCCTAAACCAAATTTCACAAAAGTTGGAGTAATAACTCACTTGGTTCATGTTTCACCTCCTGAAAACCAGATGAATTTAATCTTTGGTATCTATCTTGATGTCAAAACAAATCTTTTCTAGCAGAATAGGTTATGTATACAGAGGAATGAAAAGGTACTCTGTCACAGTTATTTGCGTGTACAAAAAACGTACGTCTTGTCATTCCTTAGGGACACTGCAGTGTTTGTGATCTGGCTTTTGTCCTTACACCCCCTCATTATCCTTCTTACAATTTAAGCATGTAACTGTTGCTCTCACTTGAAGTTAGTTAGAATTAGAAAGTCAGCTAAATTCCATGTGGGTGAGCTTATTTATGTCAAACCTTTTTGTTTTTACTAATAGTCTCTGAATTGCATTTAGTTTAAAGGTACATTTCTTTGTTAATGTTTGAGCAACATATCATGATGATATCATGTCATATATCATTGCGACACTACAGATTTAAGATGCATTTGTAGTTTTTGATAACAAATGAATCACTTGATTGATTGATTGATTGATTGATTGATTGATTGATTGATTGGTTCCACCTTCAAGCAACACGTTCTCAAGCATTTTAGGGAGAAAACGAAGAAAATGAAGTTAAGTCAAAAAACAAATCACAGATTCATCAAAAAGACATGTCCACAAATTAATTGAGAGTCATAATTCCAAGCTCTTTTGACCACAAAGATTAATTCAAATAGATTCATCTTTTCAAAGACTTCTTTCAGCAGGCACTCACAGCCCCAGAGCACACTGTACAGTGCCATGTTGTGAGTTAAGACCAAGGACAGAGCAGGGACTCAAAAGCTGCTCTGTCAAGCTCTTCTATCAATCAAACATTTGGGCATTATTATTATTCAAACTCACATAACGTGTTATGAACACTTTTAAAGTCTCTAAAGTCTTTAAAGAAAAACACAGTACTGTGTGATGCTTTGACAGATACACATTTAAAGTGCTACCTTGCTGAAGAAGTACACATAATAATGGAGGTGAAACATATCAAACTGCTACTTCAACATCAGTGCTGACATTTATTCCATTACATTACTCAGGGAAACATTAGGCTGTAGCTTTTATGTGACATTTATCTGACCTGAAGTAATAAGAACTTAAGTAATATTTTTTATGTAACTTCCACTACTACTTCTAATGACTCATAATAAAGTACAGAGTGTAGAGAAGAGCTTTACTTCGAAACTTTGTCTCAGTCACACAGAGCACACGAGCAGTACCATGTATAAATACAAAGTGTGGTCAGAGACTTCCTCTCTTATACAGTCAGTCTGTCGTTGTCTGTCTCTGTAGCTTTGACAGCCTGTGTGTCATGCACAACACACACACACACACACACACACACACACACATCCACCACGCATAAAACCAGATCCTCCTCTTCTATGATGTGGAAAGCAGTTGCTGCCCACCCATGCGTATCCATGGCAACTAGCCTGCGGTGAGTTGACAGGGCGGGACGGTGACATCACTGGTCTCTTTCAGGATTGCCACAGAGATAGCAACACTGCCAGACACTGAAGGATGAAGAGAGGACAAGGAAGAAGGAGAGGGAGTGAGGGAGGGAGGAGAGAGACTGTAAGGTCGTGGCCTCATCTGTCTCTCACTCACACACACACACACACACAAATGAAAAAACCACCTGACCAACTCTGCGGTAAAGAGTTAGAAACTGATTGTCTTTACAGTATTTAATTATGTAACAATGTACTTACTGCATGCTTTAAAATATCCTGGACTATATGAGAAGCAGGAATAGGGTGGTATTATAGGATTAGAGTAGCATTCAATGCAACAAGCCTCTAAACTTAGCAGTGTCACCACTTAATTCTTTACCTCATAACACAACACTGTGCAGAGAGTGTTATTTTATGGAGAAGAAGGTGGGAAATACAGCAGTTTGACCATAGAAGGAGCATTTAAACAAACCAGCTCCATCATGTTTCTTCTTCTCTCTCTGTGCTCACAGTTTTGGGCATGTTGGTAGTTTTATCACTAGAGGGCGCCAGACACAAGTGTGTTTCACTTTACACATAAGCCAAAAGACCATATGTAGGGTGGACACATTCAAAGACGGTGATCTAATCCAGTCTTATAGTCATGGAGGACATGTCCACCTTTGGGAGAGAGTGGATTGCATTATGATGTATTGATTATTTGTGTACTGTGGGTGCTCAACAGTCTGCCTTCCTGCTTTCATAATTTCTAGTTCCTACTTTCCTTCCCATCTTTCTCCACATCCACTACCATTCCTACTTACCTACTTACTGTCTTACCAGCTCAATATGATAAACTCATTAGGTGAGTCCCTACAGGAGTATAACGCCATTATTAGAGTGGTTTTTCACTTGAGGTGACAGGTCCTTCTCACAGGGAAGGATTTAGATTATATTAGTTAGGATTTACACCACATATTCCAGAGTTCTAAAAAATGTAAAGGGACAATAGACGCCAACATATTTTTAGCATTTGTCTTGTAGGATTCTCCTTACAACACAGTGTCTGAAGTGGTATTGAAGTAGTAGGATGGGAGACCTGCATCCTTCTCCCTCCGGTCACAAATCTTGTTCTTTGCCCATTTTGGCGAGACCTCATGCAGCTTACAGGAAGCAGAAGTAAAAGCAATTTCCCACCAGAAAGGGGGGGAAAAAAAGGAAATGAGATGGGGAGGAGCAGGGAAGAGTAGCCAGTCGAGAGTCAAACTACAGACATGCCCCAAACTGTGAGCACATAGAGGGAAGAAATAACATGATGGAGCTGGTTTGTTTAAATGCTCATTCTATGGTCAAACTGCTGTATTTCTCCATAAAATAACACTCATTAAATCTGCACAGTGTTGTGTTATGAGGTAAAGAATTAAGTGGTGACATTGCAGTATGTAGATTAGCTACTAATCCTATAATACCGCGGTACCAGACTTCAATACATATTCCTGCTTCTCATATAGTACAGATATCTGTTCTAGAGAGAAAAGGCATAAGTGGGGTAATATCCAACATGATGGACACAATTGGTGACAAATACTGTGCAGGTTGTACACACACTTTTTTTTTAAACTGACCACAACACTGAGCTAGCAAACTAACTCTGTCACTACATTCTGGTTATTCAAGAGGTATTTGTGTCATTACTACGACAGAGGAGGGGAAATAAACATGTACAACACAGCTAATAAGCTACAATAGACAATAGTTTTCTACATTTTGAACTCTCTGGCTGTCAGTTCCATCGTAGGCTAGCACTGTCAAAACAACTTGCTGCTGGTCAAATTTGAACATCACCAACCTATTTCTGCTACTGTCATGATACTAACAGGTCATTTGATTTTGACTGATCTTTTGTTTGATTAAATAGCCAGTAGCATCACCAAATTCATCACCATAAGTAAAGTAAGGCACGTCATTATTTCAGAAGATATCAGCTTTTCATAGTCTTAGTTAATAATAAAGTTCATATTTTGGAACGACCATGAAACATAAATTGCTTTTCTTCCACTCAATCCTTCAGCACATCATGTTAGCATCTGCTGCACTCTTGTTGCCTGAAACATGTAATATTAAAAAAAACCTCAGAAACCCCAAAAACTCTCAAGATGAAGTCTGTGTCATTGTTAATTCTTATATGTGCGGTATAGGGCAGCTTGCCCATCCATTTTGTCAAGCATTTACTTTAGGTATTTTTGCACACGTTATATCGCTGTAAGAAATTCCTGTCCAGATTAGTCTACAAATACATTTCAAGTAGTGTGCTTAGATAAACCGAATACACATTGTTGTGCGGTCCTTGCAGCTCAATCCAAGGTTGGGTGATTGTTTCTCATACCAGCAAGGCTATAGGTAAATATAGCATGTACAGTCCAGCTTTACTGTATTTATAAATAACCACTGCCTCACTGCTGTTAAGACTCCTTGACTACAAAATGCAGTCAGATATAAAGACTGAGAAAATGCTTAAAAGTTACCCAAGAAAAGGTAAGAGTGGTAAGAGTAACAGCATAAGTATTGTGGTTCGAATAAGTTGCTTTGACCTACTTAACGCTACCTACAAAATGCTATAGGTATAAATAAAATAAATAATTAAACAGCCAAGTCGCTATCAAGTTCCAGTCCAACATGAACCAGATATGCTGCATTATAATGGACAATACGCCGTGATAAGACGCTTGCTCTGTCTTCAGAATTGACAGCGGTGTTGAAATACCTTTTGTGCATGTTGCTATATTTGTTACATTCTTGCTGCAACAAGAGACAATACGCTGCTGTTTTTGAATACACAGACCCCTGAATCGTTTGATTTCAAGGAACACTGAACGACCCTGGGCTGTGCTGATTATTTTGATCCAGACAATGGCAAGGTCACAATTATAAGAGGCTGATCCAGTCTTATCTATTGTTTTGTTGTGTGACAGATGCAGCCAACATTGTTTTACTTCTTACTGCAGAACAACTCTACTGCGGCTCCAAGCCATTACACAGCTTCTGCAGTGTGCGTGCCAACAACTCTGCTGTACTCTCTTGCAGAACAGATGTTGATCTCAATGCAATTACCTGATTTAAATAAAGGTTATATTTACTGTATATACATAATATATTATATGGCTAAGGTTCCTGAAGGTGTGTATATATCAGTAAAGAAGGGTACGGTAACAGTACAGTTCTCAGGTAGCAGTATAACATCCAAATGTGGAACTTGAATAGAAACTGGCAGATGATGAAGTGATGAGTGCAAACTGCCAGGATTTGTTTAGTTAAACCTCAGTGATCAGAGCCAAAGCACCAGATTTTTCTGGCAAACTTCATTCACAGTTGAATGTGTTTTCCCTCAACAGCTTCAGATAAAATGCCTCTCGTGGCAAATAGTACAGTCAGTACAGTGTGTATTAGTGTTTGTTCATGATCACTGATGCTGATGTGATGAGTGAGCCCAATTGATTCTGGAATACTGTGGGAAGGCCGACTGTTCACGGCATTGTTATGAACTTTAATATCTCTTTTACACGCACACACTCGCACACACTGACGTAGAAATTCCTCGCGTCCCAGAGGAGTGTATACTGAAGTGTTGTGAGTGCTGGCAGTGAGGAAGCAACCCTGGTCCTCCTCCCTGACTGCTTCCTAGAATTGTTGCTACATCCATCTCTTAAATATCCACGAGTGCACGTGTGTGTGTGTGTGTGTGTGTGTGTTTGTGTGCATGTATGCATACATAAGCCTATTTTAGCTATAATTTTAAGAATGGCACAGATGTCTTGAGGCTTTCTTAACCAGAAAAAAATTAATGTTCATACAACCAGAATTGGTTGTACAAAGTGTATGACTTTGACAGTGGAGACCGCTGTTCTATTCTGTCTGTCTTCTGACAAAATATGTTTTTTTGGTTGCTTAAAATTAGACCAGATTTGAACTACTGGAGCATTGGATCAGAAAACTGTCATACTAGTAACAGTAATTAGTATCAATATGGGTTGTTTTGGAAAGTAGTGATTAACATGAGGGCTTTTTGTATCTCTCACAAGTGTGCAAAGTCAGGCTGACTGCTTAAAAGCAGGATTATGTGATTACTTACACTCTAAAAGATACTGATACTCACACCTTCTGCAAATAGGATTATGAGCACGGGATTTAAAGTATGGATCATGTCGTTTTTCAGCCTCAGTGTCAGAATAATCTCACTCAACAACTCAATCAGGATAAACTGCATAATTACATTACACGACAGAATTACTGAATTTATGGCCACAAAACACTAAGGTGGTTAAACACTGGGGCTACTTCAACAGTGTTAAAATGGAGCTTGTGAAAGCTTTTGGTAACTAGTGTTAAATGGTACTTAGACCACTGTGCCCAATTGACTATTAGACTATAACCTGCTAATGGAGGATTTGTGCATGAAGCAAAGCTCTTGGCCAGATGGCCATACACTTTTAATTCATCCGCCGTCTCTGTCTGGTCATTTCATGTGTTTGGAGCATCTGGATTGTATCCAGATCAGAATTATACACTTCAAAAGGCTGGTGTAAATGCACCCAGGAGGTACTAGGAACAGCCTGAAATATGATGGCCAAACCCAGGTGCTCAGAGGCCCATTGTAAGCAGATGTTATACTGCACACTGTATGTAAACACATCGCTCTCTCTGCAAGCTACATCCTAAAGAGGGGTTTGCATGCAGTGTTGCAAATCAATTTTAATGCATTTTAGTTACCAGCTAACCATAGAAGTTACTATGTGTAAAAGTAAGGCAGAAGCAACCAAGATCGAAACGTACCCTCTTTTTTTTTCAGCTTGTTTGAGTTGATGCGTATTTTCTGTACAGTGCAACAAATTCCTTGATCCAAGTGTTCCTGAATTTGTTGTGTTTGCAGGCTGGAGTCTGAAATCGGTGCTCTTGAGAGCGAAGAGTCTCAGATATCAGCCAAAGAGCAGGTTCTACGTGAACGTCTGAAAGAGACGGAGCGCTCGATAGAAGATCTGCAGAAGGTATGAACTATCTAGAACCTTGTATGAGCTTCTGTCGAGCTAAAACTGTTGGCTATGAAAGATATATTGTGCTAGTGCTGAAATCACTCTGCTCTACTCTTACAGGAATTTTTCAGTTCTTGCAGTGTCTTATCAGTCTCTTGTTTAATTACATTATAATTACTTTGATTTTTTTTCATGAGAGCAAATAAAAAAATAAAAAAATGACATAAACCTTTTGCTGCTAATTAAAAACAAGTGTGCTAAATATACATGAGATCAATGAAGTTGCTTGTTTGTACAAAGCAGTTATCCTTAGTTGTGATTATTATTGTAAAATAATTATTGAAACACAGAAGAATATATTACTCTGCTATGATTCATATGGACTTTCTCTTGTCTCTCTTTCAGAGTCTGATGATCCAGGATGGAGGTATGAGTGATCTCACACACACACACACACACACACACACACACCTCATTGGGGTAGTGTCCTCCCCTGAGTTATTGTTGTTTCCTAGCAGTGGGGTCCCTCTCTTTCTATTTCTGTGTGTCTGTGTGTGTGTGTGCATGCAGAAGTGGATAATAGTCTCGCTGAGGCAGGAGAGATGCAGGCCAGAACACGCTCTTGGACCCCCATGGACGCACACATAGACATACATATATCTGCACACAAACACACACGGTCAAAACGCACACAGAACCCGGCTCAGCGAGACCATTGAAGCTCGCACACACACACACAAGGCCATGACTCTGCAGCCTGCAGTCGTTGGCTTTATCCCCCCCTATTCACCATCAAGCCCTGTAAGCCCCTAAAGCTTTGTTCCTGTCATCACACACACACACTTCTGCTGCATAAGCACTGAACCTCAGGGGTGCCAGAGTTGCCGTGGACACAGAAACAGAGAGATGGAGAGAGTTAGACGGTGTGTGTGTGTGCAATAGGGGCGGGTAGGGTCACTCAGGGGTGTGGTTATTTCTCTAATGGGGGGCTGGGCTGTATGTGTGTGTGTACATTTTTGCATCAGGGTGTGGTTACACATCACTGAGAGGTAGGTGTGTGTATGTGTGCATACCCAGTGTGCATGTGTGTAACAGTGTGTGCCTGGCGAATGAGTGTGTACGCGTGTGTTTGTTCTCCCTCAGGGCCTCTAACATCCATCTGACCATGTGTCATTTCCCCTCCTGTGCTCCTGCTCACTAGATGCCACTGGCTACATGTCCGCCCCTCTCTCGGACTGCACGGACCCAAATCCTGACCACCTCGTCCTGGCCACGCAGCCCCGGACCGGCCCTCCTGCCTCTGGAGAGCACGCCATACCAAGACCTGGTAAGACAGAGGGTGGAGAGGAGGGTGAGTGAGGTTAGAGGGAGGGAGGGAGGACAGGAAAGTTTTGGGTCGCAGCCAAGTCGGATTACCAGGACAAACTCACGCGCACATGGAGGGTGGACTGGCACACATACGCACACATCTGGACAATCTCATCCAGACTTCAACAGTTTCACATCCATGTTCGCTGAGAGAAATGTGCAGCCAACACATAACTCATAAACACATAATGACACAATTCACTTCACTACATATACTGAAAGCACACAGACATCAAGCACCAGATCAACATTTATTATATATTTGACTTTGTATAATCCAAAATACCATAAACAACAAAAAACAAGATTAAATTTACCAGTATGCCAACTGTCAGTATTGTAATTAGTATTGATAAGTATTATAATCAACACATATCAGTATTAAAATCATATTATATGTGTTAGAGAAAGTATTAGCATTACTTTTAGTCTCTGTATTACTGTGTTTTTTGTTTGTTTGTTTCAGACATGCATTAGTTTTACTGAGATGTTCTTTTATAGCAATACAGCAACTAGGTCTTTTTAGTTATTACCCATTAGTTGACTAATAAGTTAACTAATAAGACTTTGCTCATAGCATTAGCTATTAGTTTGTTTCATAATTTCAGTGTCCCTTGTCAAGGTTGACCGTGTGAGGTACGGTGAAATAAACTCATTTCTTTAAAGGAAGTAGTAAATATGCAGAGGTTGTCACTAATCTAACTTTCTAAGTAACTTAATCTCACAAGATACCTGCAGCTTATTAGAAAGTAGCATCAACAGTAAACTTAGGTTAGGTATTTTTTCTTGTTTACTCACCTTCATCTGTGATTTGCATCTCTAAAGGATAAAGTTAAGGTAATGTTTTGTGGTTTACTGATTGCATATATAGCAGTTTGAATATCAGTTTTATCAGAGAACACTGTGTCCCCATCCTCACGCTTTAATCCCTCCACCTTTTCCTCCCAACAACCCCACTTCCTCCACTTGTCCTTCCCCACCTCTTCACTTTTCCTTCTACATCAAACCCCTCCCTCCTCCCTGTGTCTCCTCCCATCCCTCCCATCCTCCCATCCCTCCCCTAACAGCAATGTTTGCCATGGAGATCAACGTACAGCACGACCCACAGACTGGTGAGCAGCGCATCCTGTCAGCCAACCGCGTTAATCCGCTGGATGCGGCGTCACGTGGCGTCAAAGTCTATGATGATGGAAGAAAAGTCGTCTACGAAGTCACTTCCTCCGGGGGGGTGTCAACCACCACCGTGGAGAACGGCTGGAGCTCTGCGCAGGTTGACCAGCTGATCCAGCGAGCTGCAAGACCTGGTGCACAAGGAGGAGATGGCAGTCAGGTGACAGTGACCCTGGCTCCTCCGCAGTCTTACGTTTCTCCAGCAGATATCGATGATCTGTCTCCACCCTCCTGTGCCCCGCCATCTATCCCTTCAAGCCCACCTGCCCAGGTCACTCTCCAGAGGGAGACCCGGCTTGGCATGATGCCCCCATCACCTCCTATTATGACTCAGCCCATCTCCTCAGCCCATCCAAGCTCTGAGCTCACCTCTGCACCCCAAGCCACTGCGGAGCACCCTGTCACCATGGTGTTCCTCGGCTACCAGGACGTTGAGGACACGAGTGAGAGCAGGCGGCTACTAGGTTTCGACGGCGCCGTGAAGGCTGAGGTAGTCCTGATCGACGAAGACGACGAGAAATCGCTGAGGGAGAAGACGGTCACTGACCTATCCATCATCGACGGCACGGCGGCTGACCTCGTGTCAGGACGCCCGGCAACATCTGAGGGCGCCAGCACGGAACTGTCATCCGATGGCCGTGAACCTGACAGCACCTCCTCACCCCCTGCCAACGCTGACGCCAACACAGCCCCCCCACCCGGCCTCACGCCTTCCACAGGTACAGACAAGAGGAAACGCTGCGAGTGCTGCATCCTCATGTGACTGAATCTTCTCCCTCTTCCACCCTTTTATTATTACCCACAACACCCCTCTCTTTTCCTCTGTCTCTGGATGGTTACTAACAGAAGCCCTGCCTCCCTCCTCCTCCTCCTCTGGACTCTGATCGGCTGGCACACATGCATGCACACACATGCTGTGGTCTGACCTTTGACTTTTACTCAGTTATGTTATTACCTCTACATCTCTGCTCTTTTGTCACCCTCTCTGTCAACATGGAGTCTCTGCCCTCCCGCCCACAGTCTCCTCAGACAACACAGTATATTTCATGAATCTAAAGGAAACGGGCATGAAGTTGTAGTCATGCTGCTACATTAATGGTAAAAAACATATAGATGAAGAAAACTGATGGCTTAAACCAGGTCATACGATACTACTCTCAGTGGTCATTAAGACCTTACGGACAATCAGTCACATTGCCATGCTGTCTAACCAAACAGTATGTCTGGCTCTAAGGACAATCAACCAGATCATCGCCTTTTAATAAGCCAGTTTATAAAACACTCAAAAAGACACGGTCTGAGTTATTTCTTAATATTTCTCTATTCAGTCAATTCCCACTTCCTTTTCTCTCGATGGATTCTCTCCTGCTGTCTCCAGACTTACACAGACACACATAAACAACCACAAACACAACTTATGAACCCACCCACCCCTCGTTGTACAGACTTTCTCTGACCAGGGCAGAGAGGAGGGTACTTGTTGCCTTGGTTTCTTTATGTGCCTCTTCATTCATCCACACTGATAATTCTAACAAAGAATAGAATAGAGATAATTAGAAGCTCCTATTAGACATTTATTTCAGTTTGCTGTTGTTACCTGAACTTTTTTTCTTTTGTTTTGAAACTTAGAAGGCCATTGAATTGTTGGGATGCCTGTTTCCATGGGAAACTTGAGGTTTTTGACACTGTAGTTAGTAATAACAGGAGTCTCACTCTCTCTCTCTCTATCTCTCTGTCTCTCTCTCTTTCTTTCTCTCTCTCTCTCTTTCTCCCTCTCATTTTGTCCATTAACTCCAGCTATTCCACTGCTGAGGTCATTTCCTCCTATTCTCTAGTACTTTCTAACTCAGCAGCCAATAAGAAACAGAGGAGCACCTTTTGGCAGCCAGTAGGATCAATGCAGCCAACTTTTCCTATAGAGCACAGGAAGGTAACGGCAGCTTAATGAGCACACTCTGGCAGCGAAGGAACATGTCTTTCCACCTATGAAAACAAACATGGGTTACCACTAACAACCTGGGCACAAAGTTGTTGAATAATCAATATTAACAAGCACTATCATATTGCTAAATTACAACTATGACAGCTGTGCTCATATGAGCTTTTAGAGAATCCATGTTCATCTTTTTGTCCATTAAATTAGCTGCAGAAGGCAGCCAGAGATCTATTATACTCTTTCAAAGAGACTGAAAACACTGCCAGCTCTCGCTGTAGTCACCAGCCAGGCCCTCGTTTACAAGGGTGCTACAAATAATGTGGCCTGGGTGTCATTATAACATCATATATATTACACTGTAGGACATTTACTTGGCTGGCTTTCAGAAAAGCTCTCAAAAGGAGTAATCATCCTCATTCTGTTGAATGATAATGGATGCTCTGGAAAGTTTTTGCTTCATTTGAAGTGTCTTTGATGGTACATGGAATAGAGAGGATGGTGATGCTCAATAGGCATCTGGTGAATTGATTTCTGGAGAATTAGTGACTTTGCCATTGTACGCTACAGAGAAATACCTGTTAGTGTGAAATCAATAAAGTTATATGGGCCAGATATGTGAAGAAGATGTCCACACATTTACAAAGAGGTTAGAGAGTCTCTTTGGATCCAAATGTGATTAGGGGGTGTTTTTGTGGCTCAGGTGTGACTGTAATGTCCTTGGTTTGTGTCCAAACTGGGTCTAAATATCATTTATTCACATAAAAAAAAGGTTTTTTCATACAGAAAAAAATGACAGTGAATACTTCACTAACCTAGAGTGACCTGAAGTGCAACACTTTTTGTTTCTTTCGCTTCAGTCATTTGTTTGACTGCTTTACTGTTCCTGGCCATGAAGTACTAACTCTGTCATAAAAAGAATGAAAGACAATAATCCTTGGCAACAATTAACATATTTCCAACACTGAAAGGACAAATTAGTTCTTTCCTTACAAGGCTCTGTGCACAGCTTCACAATCCCACCTCTAAACTGTCCAGTAGGTCGGCCTTCAAACATACATGCTTGAGTGTGATTTGGCCATTGCTGCTGTAAGTCAGTCGAGCTGGCTGTGTGATTGGCCACCAAAAAGGCCCGAGGGGGGTCTAGTTTCCTGTGTAGATAAAGAATGTAAATATGCTCTATATTCTATTTAGTGATGATTTTATTTTCCACATCTATATAGAGATCTAGAGATACTTCTGATTATAATGGGTACTAGACATTGTTCTAATGTCCTGCGATGCCATATCACGGCTGTATGAGTGCACAAACGCAAGCTTTGTATATTTTCATTCTTCTAACTTCACCGCTTTGCTGTGTGTAATCCCAATATTAACCCCTTGCAACTTTTTCCCCTCTTCTGACCACCCACCACCTTCTCTGAACTCTTGGCGGCTGCTACCATTCCCAGATGTGTTATGGTGGACCTTGAAGGCATCTGAGGATCGTAAAACATTGCGCAGAGGCAGGATCTTAAATAGCCATATGAGTGGATTTGCATGATAGCCTATTAACTACAAATCACATTCAATTTACATTACTGTTGACCATTCCCCAAGTTTTTACTTTAATTCCCTCCATACTGCAGTAAATCAATCTTTCTTTTTTTTTTATCAAGTTGAAATTCATCTTTTTAATAACATTTTTACCAATAAATACTAGTAAATTCACATCATCTTTTTAACCACGTCCATGTTTATAGTTTAACAGATCTTATAGGGGCGGGGGGAAACACCAAGATTGTTCTTCTGAGCAGTTATGAACACTAATTTTCCCTTATAAAGTCTATTTGCAGCAAACAGACTGCAAGGCTCGTGTAGGCTGGGAACCATTGCTCACGTTGTCCTGTTCAGTGTCCCAGATTGGCCAAAACATATTCACTGCATGACTGTTTGGGTTTAAAGATTGAGGATGCTATGCAGAGAAGTTTATTCTCGAACATGTAGTGTTAGTTTCCCCAAGGTATAGTGCACACACCTGACGTGCAAACAGAGCAAAGAAGCACTTACCGTACGGACCTACGAAAGGAAATGCAATCACAATCTCAAAAGAAAACAAAACAAGAGAGACTCAGTTCAAGTTAATGGAGCCTGACCAATCCGGTTTGCCTGTTTGGGTTTGTGTGTGCGCGCGTGTATTTGATGTAATACGAGGAGCTGTACATGAACAACAGACTTGTTGAGTTTACCAGCCCCACTGCCACGCCTGCAGTACTCCTCTGACTCTATAGGGGTCTCTCATTTTCTTGTCTGCCTGCCCTCACGGTTGTATATGGACTGTTTAAAACAAAAAGGAGCCATTTTCTATTGTTCAATCTTCTCGCTCTCTCTCTCACTTTCTATGGTTATGACAACTCACTCTGTCACACTCTCACACTCTCTCTCTCTCTCTCTCTCTCATCTCTCTCTGATGTCTGTATCTCTCTCTCTCTCTCTCTTTGGTCAATAAAGCTGAGTTTCTCCAGTGCCCCCCTGCTGTCTCTTGCTTGTTGTTCTTTCCATCTGTCTCTAACATTCACTTTTTCATTGGCTGCTGACAACAAGATCACAAGCTATCCTTAATGCACCCCTATCTGTTGTAATACCCAATGCAACTAACGAGTAAACACTTGCACATATATGTTTTACACTTCAATTTAGGTGATATTTCCAGATATGTCTAGTGTTATGAAATGTTATTGATTGTTACTGTGTTCATTATTCTTCCTCACATTAATATGAATTAAGACAGGATTAACAACAAATCATTTGCAGTCAGGTAAGGAAGTCAGTTCATGTTCATGTTCAAAGTTGCACCACAAACACACATGAAAGTCCAGTTGTGTAACTTTCCTCTCATACAGTATGTCCTGTTCATGCCCAATATAATAAAAACACAACTTTTTATAGTCATGTATTCAACCCAGTCTACAAGCCTACAAACTACAGCAAGATGAAAGCCCCATTCGCAGTGAGTTTGAAATTGGAGCCAGATTTACAGAATTACTGCTTTGATTGACTGAGAGTTTCTTTCTTCAGAGTACTTCAGATTATTTAGACAGAACACGCTTTTACTAAATTACTAAATTCAAGAAGCATAAGATGTAATAAAACTTTGAAAATCAGCTCCATAACGAAAAGAAATATCCTTCATTATCCTAATTACAATTCTGTTCCTACTAGAATTATTAAAGCCCAGACTAAATGGTGGCTGTACAAGGATGTGATACATAATCTCTCTCTTTCAGTATGTCTAGCCTCTGCTCATGAGAAAGTCTCTGTAATATTAATGCAACATTCCTGTAGGGACCCATGCTGCGTCTGTGGCATCTAATGAGTTTACACACTGCAAAAAAGTCGGTAGCATCATATAAATAAATAGAGGGAGACGGGAGGATAGCTAGTGTTGAGAGAAGGAATTTGGAGGGTATCAATAGATAAATAGTTGGATCAATGTAGATACCCCCACATGCCCTAGTTTTTCAGGAGCCCTGAGGCGCCCCCTTGGTATCAGTAGTAGGTATTGCAAAATACCATGCAACAGTACAACAACACTCACTGCATGCTCACTCGTCTAACTTTGCTGATACCACTGACGACTCCACAGAGGCTCATCAGAGAGGATAAACAAGACTAGTTGAGGTACAGAAAAACAACACCAACCACACTACAGCACTCAACACATGTAGGACACAGGGACTCTTAAGGAACAGGCCACAAATACAATGCACTGTGGACATGTCAGGACACAAACACATCCTGAAAAAATCATAGATTGTTTTCTGTTTATCCAGTACGGTACAGTACAGTCACATTGACAGTGATTCATTTTGCACTCGTACAGTATCATCTGTCCTTTGATAATGTGTGTCTGTTTTGGACAGGGAGTGTTATTATTCTTATTTCAAACACACATGATATGACAAGGGCCTCACCACAATCACAACACATGCTTCCCGTCATGACAACCAGCATCTGAAAACAGGAGTAGCATTTAAGCAGCCACACACACACACACACACACACTCTTCCTGCACAGCGGATGGGTGTGTTTTCTGTGATAATAAACACTAATTGATTTATCATAAGACAATGATAGTCTGGTGTTTTCAACAGAAACCAGGACTGCAGATAATTATTACACAGTCTCACATGCGTACACACACACAAGACACAAGAGGATGATAACACACGTGTCAAAGGTTGAAAATATATATCACTGTCATTATGCATCATAAGATTGTGTTTTGGACTGCTCTAGGCCACAGTGATGTGGTTCATTGAAAGAGAAATAATCACAAACTTATAAACATACACAACATATAACTTATATAAAAACTAACTTTATATACAAACAATATTACAGAATTTTTTTAATTTTTAAAGTATTAAATGAAGTTGCAAATGTTATCTGAATTATTATACTGTGAACCTGACTTATGACATTCTGTGTAACAAGAGAGCCAAGTCTTAATTTTCTGGTGTCCGGGGAGTAGGTTTAATATACTACTACCACTGCTGATGCTACTAATACTGCTGATACTATTACAGCTACTACTACTAATACTAATACCATAGCCAATACTACCACTACTATTCCTACTACAAATGGTTGAAGAACTGTTCAGATCTTTTAAAAGTAGAAATAATACAGTGTGAAAATGCACACTTGAAGAAAAAGCACTTATTGTACAGAATGGCCTTTCAGAGTGTTAATAATAATAATAACTAATGATTATTATTATTATTATTATGTATAAATGTTTAAATATAATTTTAATGTTAATGACAGTTTCATCTATATTTTCTAATCTTTTGTATATAAAATTTGAATTGGCATAGTAACTTGTAACTATAGCTGTTATATACATGTAATATATGAAAAAGTACAATATTTAGCATTATACGCTCAGAAAAAAATGCAGGAGTACAGCAGTTACAGAATCAACCTGTTTTGACTGATTCGAGTTGCTATTTTGTGTTGTTAGGTCAGTTGCAGTGAGTGTGACTGTCAGGAGGATGACACGATAAGATATGAAATCAGATGAACTTGACTCCTCGTGGTAGAACTGAGTCGCTAACACAGCGAAGAACACAATCATTTTACAGTTAATCACACAAACATTGCGTCATTGTCTTGTCACTGCATCAGATTTAAACGTGGAAGACATGGATTCACATGCTTTTATTTAATTTGCAGGATGACATGTTCTGTACATTTACATACAGGTGGTGGGCTAAGACAGGAATAAAAGTCAACCACAGGTGTAAATGAATATGAAAGAGGATGATGTTTAACATAAATAGTGACATTAACTCAAATTTTGTTTTATTCTAGGCTACGCCCAATTACCAGGGGTTACCGTGACAACAGAAAATGGGTATCAGGCTCCCATTCCGACCAGACATCCTCACACTGCCATGGTGAGTAGTCTGTATGCATGCGAGTGTGTTTTTATGCATAACTAAGGCTGCGGTCACTTTCAAATCCAGTTAGTGGAAAGACAAAATATTCTACACATAATGTACTCACACAAAAAAGCTTTTGTGTGACAACAAAATAGTAAGGTGCTACATCAGGGCACGATGTGCCCAGAACCCTTTCATGATGCAATTATAAAGAGGGGACTATTTGTTCACCTCTTACGGGGGATTACAGGCTTCTAAGCCACAATTTCCATTATCCATTTTTCACTCACTGAAATGGTGTGTGTTCAGTGTATGTGTGTGTGTTTTTGAGTGAGAGAGTGAGACTGTTTCCAACCAAGAACAAAGAAAGAAAGAACAAAAACGCAATGTTAAGATAGTTTTTTTTTCTCATTTGTCAAATGCAGCAACAAAAGACGTTACAGTTTAAGAGACAGGCTTTAAGAGCAACAATCACCCATAATAATAATCAAAAAACAGAACAACAAATGCAACAAAAAGTGACGCATCATGTCTCTGGATTGGATTTGTCCATGTAGACTTCAGTATCCTGCACAGAGTACTGCATGAGCCTCCACACGTGGACTGTTTGTGCTGAATTAGACATCTGCCGTGGAGATGGATGTTTGGATGTTTTGTCTTTCAGTCACATTGTTTCCTTTCTACAGGTGCATAGTTCTTCTACAGAGAGATGTCCTGCCACAATGTCTCGATAGATACAGTACATCGTTGTATATTTATGGCACTCAGTAAATTTAATATGATCTTACAGTACTTTGGGGCATTTTTATCTACTATGATACCAATTTAATACGATACTGTAATACTTCTACAGGGAGTTATATCCGGCCATGCAGTGTAGTTTCAAGTTTATAGATACCATATTATTCCCATATGGCACATTTTCTATGTTGTATATTTTGATGTAGGGTTTTATATAGTTTTGGCACGCAGTAGCCATGCTGTACTAAAATATTTATTTATTCATTTATTTTATTGCTTGGTAATTGAAGTATTTATTATTTTATTTGATAATAAAGGTTGCTGTCCTGGACCTTCTCCTGTTCTCAATAGTGGAATAAGTAATTAAAAAATACTGCACTGCCAGTAAGTATTCAAAAGTAGATGCAGAATGGACCTCATTATTGGCGTTCTGTTATTATAACTGATACATCAAATCATTTTGCATCATGCCTTATAAACTGTTAACAGTAAATATAATGGGGTTAATCATACGATAATTGTCTCTTCTTTGTCGTCCAGATTTAGTATCATGCTTCCATAAAGCTGGGAGGGGGGGGGGGGGGTTCCTGAGAGACAGACTGAGAGTAGATTGGTTTAAAATCTGTGCAGCGGAGGCAGAGACAACCTGAAACGCAGCCGGCCCAGAAACACTGGATCCTACACTTTCCATGATGCAAGTGGATCGCATCTTTCATTAGACCCTTCCTGCTTAATGACACCCTGGTGTTAAAAAAAAAAAAAAAAACTTCACACTTGGAGCTTGTAGTGATGCTTCCTTGGTATGAATTATTTGACCTTAATGACATCATTAGGGTCATTTTTTCAGCCTCCTCCAGAGCCATACATGAGACAGAAAGTATATATACCTGTAGGCTATATTCAAGTAAGTTAACTCTACTTGAGTATAAATATAGACTGGCTTAGTTACCACCACCAACACTGGTTCTGGAGCATTCTGGGTTTGTTTTGTTCCTCTGAAAAATGCCACCTGAGCACATTTGGGTGAGGGGGGTGGGCAAAGCTGGAGCTGGGGGAGACAGGGAGGTGGGGGAGACAGGGAGGTGGGGTACAGGAGCAGGGGGTAGGGGAGGGAGGGAGGTGGTGCTGGCTGGCTGGCTGGGCTGCAGTCAGGTTGTTGTGCAGCTGAATAAATGAATGAAAGGCGGTAACCTGATCCGCGCGGGTCGGGCCTCTTTGTGCTTGGCTGGAGGCTCGAGCTGGCGGCTCGCTCTCCGATTGTCTCTGGAACGGGACAGAAAACACTCCCGGGACCTCGCGAGCCCTGCATTATTCAGCGCGCGTGCCTAGAAGAAAAGAGGGAGAGAGAGAGAGAGAGAGAGAGAGAGAGAGAGAGAGAGAGGAGGGATCTGTCGGTTGGAAAAGCTGGCGCGTAAAAAGCAGCTCAATGTCATCGCAGTTACAGGCTGCCGTTCCCGTTATCACAGTCTGAGACCTCTCCAACGTCCCGCAGGTCTTTGCTGCAGCAGCTGCGACTACCTCTTTTTTTTTTATTCTTACGAGGTGAACGGTGGAGAAGAAGACAAAGCAAAGAGAAGAAGTATCGGTCACGCCTCCGTTAAAAAAAAAAAAAAAACTAATCCCGGTTAATAGCCGTTAATTAGTCGGCGGTAAGGAGCTCCGCGGGATCAGCGCTTTGCTCTCAACACACAGGTAGATTGAAGTATAACAGAAATGTATGAAAACTGAAGTTTAAGAACTCATAGAAGGGCATATTGAGTGTAAGTGTATTCATATCTTAAGGTGGAGGGTGTGTGGGGGTCCATCGGGATGTTTTTCTGCATGCTGATGGTGTTTTCTGTTGTGCTGGTTAATAGAAACAGAGCCTGTAATTACACTGATTGGCTTTAAAGTGGGGAGGACACAGGATACTGCACCTCCCTCCTCAGAGGAGAGAGAGAGAGAGACATTCAAAGGAGGTCAGTGGACCAGACTGCTTGCTGCAGTAGTCTCCATATCTGTCTCTCTGCTCCTCCTCCTCCTCTGCATCACTTTAACCTAGATATAGATATGACCTTAACCTGGTTTCCATCATCTCTAAACTGAATGACTTGGCAGACACACACAGTCTTCTCGGTGCTCTTACCTGTCACATCCATCACCAACCTTTGCTGTTTGCTCACACTGATTTCATCCAATGTAGCTGCTCATCCATTTGGTGTCATAACGGCTCATTATCTAGTGTTCAATTACCTATTTCAGTTACCACGCTCTTGCTTTTGTTAAAACCGCCATCAGCACCATGGTCAAGTGGGCAGTGCAACACATTTCAACCCCACCCCAACAAAAAAGCCTCTTATTTTGAATATCACACGCACATTTAAAAAAAAAAAAGGTGAAAAGAAGAGGCAGTCACGACCGCGCCGGTGTGTCACAAAGTACAGTAGCCAGAAACCAGACTTTGTTTGTTTGCTCCAGGTTTTCTTTTGGTTTTTCTTTGCCCGTAGCTGTTGCCAAGCAACTTGCATTTTTCTTGACTTTGACAACGGTTCCTGTTTGAAGGAGGGATGGTCATTATCGTGCTGGAGGTGATCGGCCGATGGGTTGAGCATCGGAGGAAGTACCTGTTCACCTTTTCTGTGTAGCTCAGTGACATTTCTGACCGCCTATTTTTGAAAATGCACACTCATGGTGCAGAAATGTTCCAGTTAATTACCCTTCCAAGCATGAAGTAGACTCTACGGTGGCTGCAAAACATTTTAAAAAAACGTCCCCATCTAGAAACACTGTTTGACTACCGTAGGAACATGTAGGGGACCACATGGAAGACGACTCGCAGCATCTCTAGATAAACTGGACCTTTAATGCTTTGTCAAGACCCTGTTTTCTCATCGCTTTCAATCACACTGATTGATTTCACTTCACTGTAGAGTTACTGACATCTTGTAGCGCGGGGCAACCAGTACAAGACCAAAAGGGGTGACGGAGGGGGCTCAAGAAATCAAGTGCGTCTCTTTGAACATTTTTACAGTCGCTCTATAAAGAGTTGTGCTCATTTCTAGTTCATCTTGGATGCCACAGCTTTTATTTACTCTGCACCCAGTTTACACAGCAGTGCCTGTAAGAGAGGCAAACACATCCACATGGCAAGAGGAAGCATGGAAGCCAAAGACAGAACAGTCCAAGGCTGAGATTCTGGTCAGATTTGATCAGTGACATTTAAAATCGAGGGCTAAACACAGTCATGGTGAAGCTTTAAGAATAGCTCATTATCCTGTGTTCGCTGTTTTTGTTTGGTCATCGTTTGAAATTACTAGCTGATTCTGGAAATAAAGGGAGCTAAGCAGCAAAGTGCCAATTCAGGCAGAGTGTTTGCCAATACCTCTGCCTGGGGATAGAAAAATCACAGCCAGCTCTCCAATTTGATTAGATAGTCAATGACAGGAGGTACCGGTAACATACTGAATGTCCCATTGAGACACTCAGTGCCTGTTAGTTAGTGCAGCTCACGGTTTGTGTGTTTGTGCAGTATGTGTAGTACATTTTCCATCTCCACCCTTTTCAGCACCACGGTCTGTGACAACATTGACAGGAACAACAAAGTTATCAATGATGTCTTCTTCCTCCGAACCTCTCCCTCTTCCCAGAAAGCACACACACACACATAAACGCACAATATCGCAGGTTACGTAACAGCTGTGTGGTCGATGATGCTAAAGCTTGGCGAGCCAAGAGCACACAGGAGGTGGAACCGAGAATGAGGTACTGAAGAGGAAAGACGGGATGAGAGAGGCCGACGTGATGACAAGAAACAATGAGCGCTAAGGAGAGATAAAGGGCGGTGGTGCAGGTGTGTGTTTGTCGGTGGCAGTTGGAGCGGTGAGTGTGAGGCGAGTGAGGGAAAACGTGGGGGAGGGAAGTGGAGGATGCTGGTCTAGGAAGTCTGTTCAGTCTCACACAGCTCCAAGTGTTGTTGACATTAACTGGCTGATGGCCTCTGAATGGCCGATCTGATGATGGGCCCCCAATGGCTGTCTTCCAGGAAGAGAGTGATACGCCGCCTCGTGTTATTGGATAAAGTCCAAATAATTACAGTCCAATCAGCGCCGTTCACATGGACCCTAATGTCACTGTTTCTTTTTAACATTAATACGAAGCATGCCGTCACCTCTCAGTTCACAAACGTAACGTGTGCGTTATCAGCTGACAATGAGCTGAACACATAAATAGGAAAGTTGTCATTGGAAATCATGTGACTGCCCCTCAGGCCAGCTGTTAGACTGAGCCATGGAAATAATTTCTCCCAGCATTTAAACTGATGTTTGTGCATCTATGAAGTAGCTGGAATTTTAAGTGGGATGCTATTTATGTTCGGCCCATTGGAGTGGACGACAGCTGATAGTGATGTGTGTGTGTGTGCGTGTGTGTGCACATTTCTGGTTTATGTATTAACTTCTTTGATTATACAGCAAAAAGAAGTCACCATGACAGAGCAGATTTGAAGAGGTGAGGCATTTCTCAAAAGTGAATTTAAGCTGTTAAAATTTTGGATTCTTCAAAATCAAAACAGGAAGTAGAAATGCACAATAATGGATTTCACTGGAGGCATAGGTGCTGCAGTATACTGGTATGGTATACTGGTATTGGTATTTACTGTCTAAGAGTTGTTGTGTGTTGTCTGAGAATGAAGCCAAATTGCTATCTTGTTTTCACTTCATTATTGAGTCAAATGTTGTGTGTGCGATTGCTGATCAGGAGTGACCGATATCCACAGGTCAACATTAAATATACACTGTTTCCCATAAGGTTGTAATAAAAATATTTTTTCCTATTCTTATGAAACGATTGTGACAATGTGATCAATTCTTGATAGTTAAAGTGTATCTTCTGTATTGATCAATACAAACAGTGAAGAATATGTCTGAAAACAAAATTATTCCAACTTTATGGGCAACAGTGTTATGTCAACAGTCAAAGAAACATGTCAGAATATAGCTGCGTTAATCTCCCCCATGCTTGTTGCCATTTTTGCTTGGCTCCGGCACAAGAGGACTTCCTCATTCTTAATCCTGCTTACAAAACTCCGATTGGTTCAGCTATTTCTCCAGCTCTGAATACATGTTTGATATTGAGAATTCATGTCACTTTGAAAAATGATGGTGAATGAAAAATATTTGAATGAAACACCAAACAAGGTCAAAGAGTCATTCTTTTTGTCACATTCCATCTTCGAAAAGTATTTTGTCCAGTGTTTCGGTATTCGTGTTCCACAGAGGAAGAGAACTGAAGGGATGCAGGAAATGCAACAATACGACCCAGCCATGTGATGGCCACCATTATACAACCTCCACCACCCACTATTGTCCACAACATCCACCGACTATTGTTGTACCGTGCAACTGAAGTCATTCATGCAACACAAAGCAAAAGCACAAACCACCTGCTAGCATAAATACTGTGTTTACAGCAGAGATGCACAAACAGACAGTGAAAAATGTAGCCCAAAAATGCATACAGTAATCAAGAGAAGAAAGAAAACTGCCTTTGAACTGAACATTTCTAACTTTTAGAACTACATTAGGTTTGTCCCCTGAAAGAATCGATGAGCTGAATCATTTTTTTCCCCACGACAATTTACAATAAACAAGAACGATTGATTAAACGCTAAAGCACATCTTAATCTGTAACTCTGGGGAGTCTAGGGAGAGGCTGACCTCTAATGTCTAAGGGTTTGATCTCATAACAGTGCTGTGTTTTGGTGGTGAAAAGCTGCAGAAGTCTCTTTATCACATTCCAGCTTTAGACTGGAATGTCAGAATACCATTTGAGGCTTTAGGTGTTAACCACATGTGTGAGTGGAGCTCGAGGGGCGCCATCGTCTGTGTGGGTGTTGTCGTTTCTTATCCTTCTGAAAGTCTGGCCAAGCTGTGGACCTACGAAGTCAGGGCAGTTTAAGGAAGTGAGGTCATTTTGGGTAACTGTTCTCATCAAGGGTTCAAGAATTTTGATTTATGGTCAAAAAGGGAGTATCCATTTAACCGTGCAACATGCTGTAGACAAGTTCAACTATCTAAACAAGAAAATGAACACTAAAACAACATAAAACATGACAAAACTTACATCTTTCAAGTTAGAAGTCAGGTCACAGCACCGATAATGTTATTGATTCATAAAGTTTGAACAGTTAGCAGTTTGGCTGGACAAAACCTTATTGACCAACCTACCAATCAACCAACTAACCAAAAGGTGTCACAACAGATCACTCACAACTCTCAATGCATCAAGGACATGATCCATTTATCTACGATCAGTTCCCCTTGCCTCAAGAAAAATCTTCATTTGGAACAAAATAGGAAGGATTGAAAAATATAGTAGACCTCAGTGGTGCAGCCCTCACTCTCGATTTTTTAAAAAACTCATCTGGATAAAATAAGTTCAAGGATGTTCCCACAGGTTGTTGAAAGGTTGATAGGAGAATACAAGTACAAACTGAACTGGGGTAGATAAGGTGGTTGGAATGAAAGATGGAAAACCAAACAGTAAATTACAACACTTCATCACGAAATAACTCCAGGAATGTTGTGAACGACACAGACAGTTCAGCAGAATCCGAGGGGATTTTTCCTTAAACCGCTCATCTGGGGCTGAACTAAGTCACTGGAAGATTTTCTCATGTATTTGATTTGAATCATTTTGATGAAGTGCAGTTTGGGGATTTACTGGGAAAGAATCAGTCGAAAATATTTGATGTCTTAATAACATTTACACAAGCAGAGACAGGAATGAATTCAATTTAAAGCTCCTCAGCCGATCTTATTTCAGGTCATGTCGTTCTGACTCTCTCCAGTTGTGTGTTTGTCTTCTAAAAATACGTAGACATATCTTCATTTTCACCCACGGAGTGGTTGCTGCTACATTTCAGATGATATTCCTTTGAAACCACATAAAATAGCACTAAAAAGGTGGGAAATACTGTAATCATCAGGCTTGGACATGTTTGTTGTCACGAGGCTGTGTTCTTCCTGTGTGAAGCCTCCTTCCTCTGTCTAAATACTGCAGGCTAATGAGCTACTTTCCTGAAATAGACAGGTGATTAACACACTGCTCTTCTCACTGTGAGGCAAAGCAGAGCTAGTTAATGCTACAAACCAACACTGGGAAGAGGTCCACTCTCTTATATGGTCTGCCTGAAGGTTGCCAATAAGCTAATGCTATAGATCTTTATGTGTGAGCTATAGCAGTGGTTCTCAACTGGTCTGGCTTCGGGACCCACCATCACCCCTAAAGGACAAGCCGTGACCATGGGCGGACTGGGACAAAAAATCGCCCTGGCATTTTGGACCAGAGCAGCCCAACAACACAAAACAAAAACAACCCCCGCCCCCCCCCGGCCAGTCCGTCCCTGGCCGTGACCCAAATTGAGGAAAATTTTCAACTTCTCAAATTTATTTAATGAAAAGATGGTGCAGTTTGGTGGGTGTCTATTAACATTACAAGGCTTGTGAACAGACGGTACTCCGCGGCATAAAAAATCCACTTCAAAATAAAAGCACAGGATTTTGTTCTTAACATAGCCATGCAGCATCAAAACATATGGACGGGATGTCATTTATAGAAATCTGTTACATGTTCAATTAACTCATGCTGAGGAAATAAGGTCAGACACCATTCTCGATAAGGTCATCATATTAGTTATGTTGTCTTTGCATAATAGCTGTATAGTTTGAGTAAAAAGGCGATTTGTATCTTGTGTTTGACAGGTTGGTCGGTTTATCAATTTCAATTTAGCTTCTGACTTGCAATCTAAAAGAGACGCATTTGCCGAATTGTGTTATCCACTCAATAACATTTAGCACCAGCAAGCTAAACTAATTAGCTATCATGCTGGGGTGTGTTTTTCTTCTGGGAGGAGGGGGTCAAGCTTTCTAAACATAGATAGCTGCTATCCTAGTGAGTGTTTGTATCGCAGCGTCAACGGTTCTGGGTGGCGCCCATAGTCACATGTGATTCACTGATGACGCCACTTATTACTCATTTATTAAGGCTATACACCGTTTCCTAACTTCTGTGTGAAGCTACTGTCCTTTTTCGGAACTCCAGATCAAATCCACTAAAGGAAGCTTGCGTGTCAGCTTCTCCGACCATGTATAATTTGACTCAGAACCTCTAGCCACACCATCAGCCCGTTAGCTGGTTACCCTCTTTGTGTGGTCTCTGCACAGAGAGTCCTGTGGGACAAAGTACTGAAACGGGCTGATTCACGCTGGGAAAGGATTAGAATTATATGCTCTGTGGCTTTTTCCTGACACACACACACACACACACACACACACACATAGAAACAAGAACAACGACATCCTCTCAAATTCAGCCATCCATGCCCCCGCCCCCCAAGTGAAGATTTATTATGTGTCTGTCCTCATCTTATTTCCTGCACAATCTTCCTGTTGTTATTTCTGATTTGTTATCTCATTCCATGGAGGCTCATGTTTGTCTCTCAGTTTCACTTCTGGGATTACTTACAGTAAACAGACTCGTTTGGATGTTTAGGAAGTTGAACTATGAGATGTTCTGTAAGACTGGAGCCATCAGTCATTACACTGTATATTTAAAGGACCAGTGAGTAGGATTTAGGGGCATCTAGTGGTGTGGTCGCTGATTGCAATCCCTTTGCATCACCCTCTCTGTCCTAATGTAAAACACACGAAAAAACACAAAAACCCTACCTAATTTCTTTAGGTGATTATACACTAAAGAAAACATACTTATGTGCATTATATTCCATTTCTAACAAAGTCTCTAAATAGAGCCCCCTAAATCTGACACACTGGACCTTTTAAAGGGCGGTGTATTGAAATAGTTGTGGTCACTGAAATGCTGTGGTGTTTATGTGCGATGTGATATGAAACCGAGGGAATGATAGTTGACAGCAAGTGCTGCGTCCTGCTGGATTAACAGCAGGAGAGAGCTGGACTCTTACATAACCAAGGAGGGCTGAGGGAAGGAAGAGAAGGGAACAAAAAGTAATTGGCAATCTGTCTGTGTCCTGATAGCTTTGTCCTTTTTGTCTTTGCATGTTCTTCTTCCTGCTGTAAGTGGAGAATCACAGGTAACATGACAGAGGGAGGTATGTTCAACAAAGCTGCGGTAGAATATAGCAGTAAATAACTAAGGTCAGGTTTTAATGTGACCTTTTTTACCCATAAATCCTTTCTAATATACCTACATGAAGGCATATTTTCACATAAAAGTGTGTGACAGGGTCATTTGATGTTGATGTTTGAATATTATATTTATTAAGCTATGTTTAATAGTCACAGCTCTGCAGGCCTGTGTAATATCTAACCCTATTACTCATCATTTAACATGTCTGATTCATTTTGTTGATCGATGCTAATCAAATTAACTAATTACACTGCATCGCTTTGTAGCTGTTTCTTGGCTCATCCTGACAGACGTCATTTAAATTACTTGTAAGATGATGTTCAGTCACTAATTAGCCGCGGTGTCATGTCCATTAAACTGTAATTGTTGCCACATGAGGCTGTTCAGAGTCAAACTTTGCAACAGCGACTCACTGACTGTGCATTAGCCGTCACATAATACACACACCAGTGCACCATTTCGCTGGGTAACGAGCCCAGCAAAGCACAGACTGTTTTACTTTCACAGTATGAAATATTGTTATACGCACAAATCTGGGCCCCGGTCAAAAAAAAAGCAGTGCGTACACTTGGTGCTTTTAGTCAGCCCAAGATGTAACCCATAATGGATGACTGTTCAGTGTTACTGCTGCTACGCTGCGTTTTTGTCCCAGATAGTCCTGTACTTGTGCTCAGAGTCTTAATCTGGCTCTCTGTCCTGAGAGCTTGTGCACACAAGCAGTCACACTCTCTGACTACAGACCTTTTCCGCTCAAGAACAGCCCCTCCATCTGTGAGCATCTATGTGTGTGCGTGTAGCATTAGTATTCAGGCTTGAGAGTCTCACTGAAGCGCCCGTCGGGACCCTTTGTTGTCGTTTCATGAAAGGGTCTTAGGGGGGTCTGGATTGGGCTTAAATGGTGTCATGAGAGACTTGGGGGGGAAAAAAGGGACACAAATAGTTGCCATGAGTCCAGACATGTGGTGCATTCCTCTGTAACACTCGGAGCTCCAAAGGCTTCTTAACATGATTTCAGTCTGGTTGTTGTTTCAGGCTCTCTGGCAGTGGGTAGGTGAAAATCGCCTTCATTATTATTCTTTTGCAGTGCTGCAATATGCCGTCACTGTGCTCGTGCACACAGTTGGCACAAACCTTATTGTGCTAGTGCTTCTTAAAGAAGGATGGATCGTACGCTTACTGATACTGTGCTGCTCGGCTGTGAAGTTTACTTCCCAGAAGTCCTCGAGTGAGTTTGTGGACATCTTTTTCATCCATTAGCTCAAGCCAGCTCCAACATATTTCAGCTTGAAAGTGTTTGTGTCTATTCTGGTTGTTGTCTTGACTATTTATTTAGCCAAATGTTGACCCCAGTGAACCCCACAGCATGCTGTCAGTGGCCTGTGATTGTCCGTGTGCTTCAGACTAATGCAGGTGGCCTCTACTTTTTTGGTGTATTTCCTGCGTTGAAGGGCAATTTCCATGGATACAAGTAAGCGCAGCTTCCTGGTTTCCTGTTTAGATGTGAGCTGCAGGCCGTGATAGGCTTTTATCCAACGTTCCTTTCCTTTGCAGTATCATTAGTTTTTATTTCATCTTTAAATGTATTGTCACTGTCTTCATCATGCAGCAAGACTTGAATGTTTTTTTTAAAAATAACTGAAGGATTTAAAAGGGCGTAGCAGCTTTTATGTGCTTTCTAATTGGATTCACAGCCTGGAAAATCTCAATAGTACAATAAAATAACTAACACTCTCTTCCTCTAGTCAGACATCATCATGAACCATTCCATCCAGTGATCAATGTCTCTTAAATATCCATCCAAATCAGTTTTTGAATGCATTTAAAGAGGAAAATATACCCTGCTGATACAGAACCGTGCTTCATTTTAGCATTGTTAAACTATTCTGTTTTATTTACATTCAAAAAAGATCATTTCTTGTAAGGCGTTCACTACCTTTAGTGAAGTGAACCTCTTTATTAATTATACAGCACCTACTTTTAACTTTCATCTCATTTTGGCCTTGTGAATATTTGACTGTGCTAAATTAACACTCAAGTGGAGTACTCTGCCCGAAAACCTATATTTTAAATATCAAACACAGAGGCATAAGCTCTTTTCTGTCTATTTGTATGCTTGGTATGATTAACTCATTAATTTAACTTATTCAAAAGCTTCCCTGAGGATAGTTAGTGTCAGCAAAATTACTGATTTAAATTGATGCAACCCACCCACGCAGACACACTGTATACCCTGGAGCCATGCAGGACACGACCTAATAACTAAAAGTGAGTGTGAGTTACATGTTGATCACGTTTTTGAGTTTCTTACCGTATGAGTAAAGCCTCCTGCGATCTGTGGTCGCACATCATATCGCCATACTGCAGTGTAAGTGTGTCATTCGTTGATCAATCACGATCAACTGCGTTGACGTAAGACTGCTGCGGGCACTGCTGTCTATCGACCGGGATAGCGTTGACCCAGATGCATGCGGTCACACGTAGACACGCGCGCATGAATAAACCGTCACATATGTTCCTGTCGTCCTCCTCAGCGTGTCTTTTCATATTCAAAACAATATCTCTTTTCATCATTCACAGCTTGTCCATTACCGGACTCGTTAGCTCTTTCCTCTTATAAATCACCAGCGCCAGCATAATGACCATCACAGGTCTCTTTGTGTGTTACAACACATGCAGGAGCTGAACTCCCCCAGCACATGTGCAATAATTGGGTTACTGTCCCAATTTTTTCGGTGACCGATTTCTCTTCATCATGTGAGTTATTTCTGGCCCGGGAACTCACCAAGAACTTGATTTGTCATTTTTAAAACACGGGCTGTTCAAATGTTCCATGTTTTTTTTGTCAGACTGTCCGCCACACTCTGACAGGATGCCCAGCTGCCGGTGGGCACGCGTTAGTTTGAGAGATAACCTCTCTGACCTCTGGACCACCCTGCTTCTTCTCAACACACTCCCCTGATTTCAGTCAGTTTTCAAACAGATGGATATTGACAGGGGCATTAAATCTAAAGTTAGGAAAACTGCTGCTTTGTAGAGGTCATGCAAAACGTGTTTCAAAAGTATGTTTTATTTCACTTTAATCAAATGAATGGTGATATATCAGCCTTGATTACGGAAGCCCTAAAGGGTCATACATACATTTTATTCCACCCGTTTTCCCGTGATAACGAGATAATTAATTCGAGATCTCGAGAAAACAAAACGATAGTCTAGTGTATTAAATCATTGCAGGAAACATCATTTAGTGTAGCAATGTCAGAGGTTCTTGTTTTGTCTCAAAACATTTCAAACAATTACTGAGTTTGAAATACAGAGTCAGATTTTCAGGGTATTTATGACGACATCAGGCTCAGTTAGATTGTGCCTCCGATAGAGCTAAAGCCTTGCTAGCCATCTTCTCAGATGACGCACACTAATTATCTATAGCAAGGCATAAAGCTATTTCAGCCTGTGTCAGTCCTCGATTGAAGAGATATGTGATGCGGTGATCGATATTCTCCTGCTCCTCTGACATTGCTACACTAAATGATGTTTCCTGCAATGATTTAATACACTAGACTATCGTTTTGTTTTCTCGAGATCTCGAATTAATTATCTCGTTATCACGGGAAAACGGGTGGAATAAAATGTATGTATGTATGACCCTTTAGGGCTTCCGTACTAGATATTCAAAATAAGACATTCATTAATTTATAGTGCTTGTGCTCTCCCTCCATGCGTCTTAACACCTTGTTCGGTTTTTTTGTCATCGACACAAGGTCAACCTTTCGCAGTAGAGAGGAGGGAAGAAGCTAATCAGAGCAAAAGTAATGCCCAGAGAAGAGGTAATATATCACTGTGTCAACCGCCGTGGTAAAACTGCTTTGTCGCTTGCTTATTTGGCCTTTTATTTAAAAAAAATGAATCTTTGTCGCAGTAACTGCTGAAATGCAGTTACCTCGCCTGCAGCGCCCATCCTACATCATTTAGCAGCGGCCAGCGCAATATTGCTAATTGAGCCTGTAAATTTGAAGAAAGTGTTTCCAGTGTTTGTGAGCAGAGAAAGTGAACCATGACTCTGGTCAAGCTCTGGTTTCCACTGGCCTGATCCTATGACCCAACAGGTACACACATACACACATGCACACATACCAGTACAGATGAGTAGCCTCAAAGTGACCCTGAGATGTAAAAATGTGATTTTTTTTTTGGCAGTGAAGCTGATGATAGTTTAAAGCTAAGGTCAAGTCAAGGTGGGACATAGTTAAAAGCAGCCTGCTCTCAGCCAAAAGCCATAATAATTAAATACTTTGAGGGTTTTAAGGCAGGATGAGGCAGCAGGTATTATTTTTGATTAAAAAAGCCTCCATGTGGGCCTGAGTCAACAGTACCGTACTGATGATGACAGAAGAAAATATCATTACCTTCCTTATCACCGCCTCCCTCTTTCCTCAGTCATCATGTCTTCATCACCGCCCCCCTGCCTACCTCCCTCAGCTCTGACAGGAGCTGTAGGTTAAAGGGAAAGTGTGCGAGCGATGTACACACCGAGGAAAGAGAGGGTTTGGTCTCACACAGGAAGGGAGGAGTGGGGAGCCACAGGGTGGATGTTTTTAGTGTGTGTGTGTGTTTGTATGAGGGCCTGCACAGACGGGGTCTTTGTGCGGGAGGGCATCTGGAAGAAACACACGCACACACACACACACACACACACACACACACACACACTTAGCCCATGACATCACAGCTTACCGAGCGGCCGGCAGGAATGTTACTCAGAAAGGAGAGGCTTTGTGGAGGAGAGGAAAGAGACGGGAGGGGAGGAAAAGGAGGAGAAGAAGAAGAGGAAAAGGCTTGGCTAGGGAAAAGTCCGGCACTCCCACTATCTGGAACAGGACGGACCGAGGCTGAAGTGAACAGAGCAAAATAGGAAAAACAGATAAAGTTTACTGAAAGGAGGCAGATACGTGGTAGAAATTATTTTAATATTACAAAACTAAAGGAAATTTTCTTTTAAAAATTACACCATGGATTTACAGATATCACTAAAATAGACAGATCTACAGCTGAGACACTTGTCAGAGCGGCAGGTGAGTACTGTGTTTTACTTTGGAGAGTTGTAAGACAGTTGTGTTGTACTATTCAAGGTTTCTGTATTATAAGTGAGATTATTCTGTTTTGACGAGAGTAGATGGCTGCTCAGCAAACAGCCAAACAGATGTCATATTTTTAAAATGAAGTATCTGTGTCAAAAGTTGAGATTCTGGTGTTGTGTTTGTAAAGGCTTGTCCAGATGTTACAGTATGACATTGTGAGAATCGAGTGCACACTTTGGGCTCTTCACACTGTGTCCCGAGGACCCCGCTGGGTCTCTGGCCTGATGTTTATGCCAGCTGTTTGCTCGCTCACCCAAGCCCACCTGTCTGTCTGCCTGCTGACCAAAACACTTCCCAGGCTATGTGTCAAAGTAGCCACTTGCTTAGTTTGTCAGCGATGTATCATCACGCTTATTCGACTGTCCTGGATAGTGCTGTTTGGCTTGGGTTCATCAATCCAGGCTGCCTGGACATGAACACCAGGGCTAAAGCAGCACCAGGCTCCGGTTACTACACAGGATCATATTAAGCCAGGAAACAGAGCCAGGAACGCTGACTGCACCGGGTTACACAGGAGCTTAGTGTGTGTGTGTGTGTTCATGTGTGTGCCGATAGAAGCTAGATGACACGATACTAAAGGCACGAAAACTATGTGGAGACGAAGAGAAATTGAAAGACAGAGACGGAAAGTGTTTACTTCCAGTCAGGGAGGATTCATATTCTGGTAAATGCATTCTAGCTTAGAAACCCCCCTCCGAGGGTCTCAGGCATGCAGCCCAGTGTGTATGTTTGTGTGTTTTGTGTATCAGAGTCAGAGCGTAATCATTTCCAGATGTGATGGGAATGGCGACAGGCAGAGAATGACACAGCAATTCAACAGAACATAGTTAGCTGACTCAGATCAACTTTTGACTATATTACTAAACTTGTTTCCACTTTCCAGTGAATTCATTGACACCCACCCATATAATAATAACCTTAACACTCCCAGTCACATTCTAACTTTAACCTGTGCTCCTGGGTTAATATAAAAGGGGGAACTAGACTCTAGATTTGATCCACTTAATCTTAGCTTTAACACCAAATCCAAGCCATAAAGTCGTGTCTTAATCTTCACTATGATCTAAACTTTCTGCCTAAAACCTAACCCTAAATCTCCCTTACCAACATAATCCTATAATAATCCCATAATCCACACCCAAAATTGAATTTAAGACAAATTTAACACTCTAAAGCCACGTCCTCGCCCTTAAAACAGATCCATAAATTAGGAAGTCTGCTAAAAAAAATGACCTCGCTTTGTAGGATTTTCCTGAACTTTTTTGTCCTATTTTGGAAAACCACAAACCCTGCTAGCTGACACATCATGGTGGTGGAGGATGTGACTGCTGTGACTGTGAACACTTATGTTTCACATTCATGTGGGTGTTACAAAGACATTTGTGCGTAGTTACATGCTAATATTTACCTCAATATAATAACACACATAATTCTGATGCTTTCAGACATTCAAACAATCATGCTCAGGTAGGGTGTACTGTGTCCCTCATCACAAGTATTAGAGTCTGAGCCTTGAGGACAGCCAGTTATGCCTGGAATGTCAGCTCACCTCAGTGAGAGTCAGCAACACACACGTGAATACACACCTCCTATACAAGTACACACACTTGAAATAACACGCTCACACCACCATGCTCTGCTGCGCAGTCTCCTACACACTCCTTTCGGTGTGTGTGTGGGTGTGTGTGTGTAGCAGAATAGCATTGCATATGAGACATTCCTCTACTGTAGTACTGTTTTCCTGAGGCAGTAACAGGATATCCTCCCCCTCTGTACTGTCCTGCCTGCTGGACACACACACACACACACATTTCTGCACATACACACACACATACAGTATATACAATGTCTTGGCAAAATTTAACAAGACAGATGACCTTGTATGTGTGTGACATATGGTCCTCACATGGTGGCTAATATCATTAACAGGGTGAAAAATCATTTGACTTGGAGATGAAAGAAAAAAAACACACAGGTGCACTTTGTGTTTGTGTTAATTAGCAACAATTAAACAAAAAAATTAAACTAGTTGACATGATGAACACTACACCTGCTTGGCGACTTTGTTATAGCGTTGTCATTGCGAGCATGCTTTATTGATTTATCCTAAATCACTACTGCCCCTAAGTACAGCTTCACAGCCTATTGATTCATTGTTCCTGCATTCATTTGAACGGTAAAGATCATTTATATACAGTGTAGGTCTAGCAATGACTAATCCTTGAAAACTGCAAGGAGAGGAAGCAGAAGCGAGACAGCATCTGGACGTGTATTTCAAACAGGAAACAAGCATATACGTAGATCTACCAATGCTCATTCAACCAGCGATGGACCCATTTATGTGAGACTCAAGTCTGTTGCACAGCTCATAGACTGAAAAAATCTGGATTGTAGAAATTACATCAGGCTTCATGATCACATGATCGGTTTTTGTTTTAGTGTGTCCACTTCAGTCCATATGCATGACCTCTATTTCTAACCCTAACTCTCTGAGGGGAGTACAGTACAAAACAGTATTAAAGTAGTCCTCTGCCAAACCTCAAAACAATTTGAACAAGCTCTAATTGCCAAATCAAATCACACATCCTGCTGGCCTACATGTGTCACTGGATAGTGGCGGTAAAGCAGTAACCCTATGTGTTCTGGTTGTAGCCGGCTGAGTTGAACTCTCTGGGTCTCTCGACCTTGAACTCTAGAAGTAGAAATGAGGTTGTTTCCAACATATTAATCATAAACAATGAATAGAAACAAAGTCAAACCTCTTCTACGACAAATACTAGTGCACTACACATATACAGTAATCTTTATTAGTTTAACTTGTGGTTTTTATTATGCCCGAGTCTCCTCTACTTCCCACGTCCATGCATTGATAGCCTGTCAGTCAAACTACATGCACTGATATGTTCTTTTTTTCTGTCTTTTTAATTGGTATTATGGTTTATAGGTTGATTTTCTGTATCACTTGTAGTATTATTGTATTATTTTAAATTATAATGTCCCGGATTTAATCACAACTAGCCTTTTATTGGAAATTTGTGTGATATTTCTTTAAGAGGACGTGTTTTTTCTGATATATATACTTCATGAGACAGTATTAAGTGAGGAATTCGCATGTGACTGAGCCAGACGGGTCACCAAAATTGCCCTCAGCGAAATTCTTTTTTTCCCCTCTCAGTAGAAACAAGAGACATGAGAATAGGAGGGAGGAGAGAGGACTGAAGGCAGGGGTGAGGAGGATACATGAGAGAAGGCTTTTGACTTCACTGACCACAGAGAGAGAACAGAGGAAGCAAGAGAGGAAGGAAAGGACACAAAAGAAGAGCAGTAAATTGGGAGAGAGGGGATTCAGCGGAAGAGGGGACGGCGACCGAGAAAACCGAAAGGGAGGGAAGGGAAATAATCTAGATTTAAGGCTAGGCCGCCCTCTTCACGTTGATGCCAAGTCTGACTGAAATCAAATTCTGCAGAAACGCCTCAGGCTGATGGTTAAATGGCTGCTGGTGGTGTGTCTGAGAAGGTTAAAAGCAAAGACCTCCTTATTATGGCCGTGTGTGCTTGAACTGAACAGTGTTCCAATTCACTAAAGTGATCCTCATAAAATCCCCCCCCGCACACACTCTCACATGTTACAAAGACGGTGGTCATCAACTCCTCACGGAGGTAAACACATCCTTGGAATAGAGGTGTAATGGACGCAAGGCAGTAAAATAGGAAGCCATTATTTGTACACAAAGGTCTGTAAAGACAGGACAGTGTAAACGTAGCTTCTTGCTAATGGCGGGTCTGGAATGTGTGGGACGGGTGGTTCAGAAAGACGGAAGGTCACAGGTTTGGTGATTATTGCTTCATACGGGTGTTGCAATCTCCTCAGTGATGATATAAAAGTGTGTTAACTGTTATTCGTCAGTATTACACATCATTGGATGAGACGCTTCCTCTTTTTACAAAATGAAGTCACCTCTGTTTGTGACAAATCTGACAGATGTCATTTCATTACATTTTAGCATCTATCTCTTATTATTAGTTTCTACAGGCTGGGGGACCGACTCGGCAGGGAAATTTGGGTTTTGGTAAACATATTCTCTCTCTTCCATAACAACTACTGATGATGTGGCCTTGAGCCAGTGAAACTGCTCTGTGAACAGCTAAGGCTGCAGGGAAGATAGAGGGAGTGCGTGTGTGTGTGTAACAGAGCAAATACGGAGGCTGTAAAACGTGAAATGTCTTTAAAGCTGCAGAACCTAAGGCACCTTTGTTGACTCCCTTGAAAATTATTATGTTAAAAGTGTCAAATGATGCCAGGTAGGATCATCAGATTCAGATCTTTAATCAAGTGATGAAAAAAACGGTTTGAATGGACTGCTACGCAGGAAGAGTTTATTAGGATTATTCATCATCCAGATTCATCCACAGAACTGTGAAGAAACAGCACTCTGGAAGATTGCTATGTTTCTGGTCTGTCATAAAGCAGCAGCATGGGAGTTGATGTCCCCTAGTGGTGGGAACCAGTCAGAACACACTCCTGCTGCTGCAGAGGTTTAACTTAACACACTGTAGTACTGCAATGCAGACAGACAGATTTATGTATCACGTGTGTCTGTGTGTGTTTACCATCTTATCTTTTTTTAATTCCCATTCGAGCAAATATTGTTCATTATGAAAGTGATAATACGATGTACAGCATCTCTGAATCTCGTGTCATTTGTTTGTTGGCGCAGAAATCGTGGCGGGCAGCCGAGGATGTCAGTGACACACTTCCAAAAGAGCGAGCCCTGAAGAGCGTCAGTTTCCAGGAATCGGTCAGCGTTATCACTGACAGGCCTGCAACCATGGAACTGGAGAGCCAGCAGATCCAGCATGGCTGCCTCAATAGCCCCAGTAACAGAACCCACAGTGCAATCGACAATGAGGTGGTGCAGGTACGAGCAAATGTTTTGTTTCCTCTTTTATTTCCTCTGGAAAGGAGCAAAGATTAAAACCAAACACCAGATTTATTTTAGGCTGAGTGGGAGTTGTTTTCTGTATTTCCTGTCACTTTTCTTTTTGTCTGTTTTAAAATAAAGTTTGTGTAAAAACAAATTTTTTTATAGAAAATGCAAACCTTTGGGTTTACTGTGATGTCCAGAAATGTCATGCAGGGGTGCCTCTGCCTATATTTACTGACTTTTACTGTGATAAAACAACTGTTTCATACATGACACCAGTTTTATTATCTGCTGTGTTTACAGGAGATCCGCTACTTGGACCAGGTTTTGGACGCCGCCTCAGAAACACCCACCAATGGAAACTCTTCTCCATCAGAACACATCAGATCCATCAGCATCGACGGAAACTCTCCTTCCATCTGCATGTCAGCATCCTCTCCCGTCAATCACCAATCAGTCATGGTGGAGGGGCCGAGACAAACCACGTTCTTCCACCAGGAGGATTCTGCCGTGAAGACCAACGGGCACGTGCAAGGAGAGGAGTCGGGCCGCAGCGGGCCGAAGTTTGAGCTGAGAGCGTTTCAGGAGGAGAGACGGCCAGCGAAACTCTTCACTCCTGGAGAGGAGCAGCAGGTTGTCAGGGTGACGAGGAGACGACCCACAGAGGAGGTAAACGGCCGTTAGATAATATGTCAGCTGTAACAGATGTTCAGTGTTCAGACACAATAACAAAAACAGCACAGCAAGTCTAGAGACAGACAAACTGAACACCGGCTCAAGATAGACGGTGTTTTATGGCCACCGTAGTTCATGTTAGAAAAGAGAGGGTGATGCAAGAGAATAGCAACGACACTGCTACTTGCCATTAAACCCTACACACGTTTTAGATTCAAATGCATGCTTATAGCATTAATACTGCTGAACTTTGATGGATATTTTTTCTTGATAAGCAAAATAAGACTTCAAAAATTCAAAATTGTATTCATTCATCCAGTCATATGTGACTGAAAGTCTTGAGTCTCTAGGGGGATGTTAAGAATCCAGCCTCAGCAATCTGAAAAATATGAAAATGAAAAGAAAACTGCACATAAATAATGTTTCACCATACCGATTTAAGTTATATTTGTTTGTATTTTCTTCATAAACAGGATTTTATATAAAGTTTTATATATATATATATCTCAGCTTCTACTAACACAACGAAGCAATTTGAAATTGAAAGTGTGTCATAAATAAACCATAAGTAGCACATGACACAATGTGCAGTGCCCAAAAGGGCAGCTGTGGTCACATTTACTGTTCTTGCAGATTCTCTGGAAAATGGAATCACACTGTTTATGATCCTCCTTTAGAGCAGCTGGGTATAACATGGCTTACTCAAGAGTATTACAACTTCTAGGCAGAGTGGTGTAAAGAATGCATGTCATGGTCACTTTCAGTTGTTAACTAATATGTCATGAAAAGCTAACGCAAATGGAAAATGATTGGGAATGCATATCCATATCCTTTTCTCTTCTCTTCTTGTCCTGGTTTGTTCTCTGCATCAGGTTCAGGAGCTAGAGCGTGAGCGTCAGGAGCTGATCAAAGACCAGGCAGTGAAGAAAAACCCTGGTATCGCCCAACGCTGGTGGAACCCCCCTCAGGAGGTAGCTTCAGATTCAATCTTTGTTTTTGAGTTTGAACTCCGCTGACTTGCTGACAGACTGACTGAGTGGTTGGTTTATTCAAGGTTCCTTTGGAAGAACAGCTGGATGCAGAGCAGCTTGAGTCTCTCAAGAAATACCAGGAGAGAAAACAGCAAAAACAGAATCATACTTACCCATACACACAGGTAACACACATACACACTGAGTGCTTGTTTTCGGTCTCACCTTAAGTTCTCCCCTTTCTTTAAATATCTCTAAATGTCTTATCTTTAAATGTCTCTTTTTGCAGCCACAGATGTCAGGTCCTCCCACAATGGTGACCTTTGAACCAGATGCAAGCAGGAAGGTGGACATCATGGAGGAGCAGATCGACTTCTCGTCTGCCAGGAAGCAGTTTCTGCAAGGGGAGGCGACCAAGAGGGACGTGGCTCCCCACATATACTCCGCCAAACCCTTTTCGAAATTCACAATCAAGGGCAGCCAGGGGAGCAGTGACATTGTTGCAGAAACTGGAGAGGGCCGCGTGACCTGGTCTGATGAAGCTCTGGCAGAAGAATTCACCTGCGCACGAGCTGTTATGACAATCCTGCGTGAGGAGGAAGAAGGCAAGGGTCGCTTCCATCCATCTTTTCACCCCGAGGAGTCTGACTCAGGATTAGACGAGCTATCTGTCCGCTCTCAGGACACTACTGTGTTTAGCTTGGATAATGTTTCCGACAGCGGGGCTTCGCTACCACCTACCCCGTTGCCACTTACCCCGGTGTCACCGCCTACTCCTCAGCCCACCACGCCAGTCAATGGGCAGACCATTGGAAGTCCAACAGAAGATGAGCTGGAGTACCATGCGGGGGTACTTGTCCAAAACGCCATCCAAAATGCCCTAGCATCTCAGAATGGAGACGAGTGGCAGCCATCTGACTTGAATTCTTCGCAGCTGAGCGCCCCTGTGTCTCCATCCTCAGCTTCCACAAGTAGCCCAGTGCCAGTTTCGTCCTCTCCTGTGTCTTCTGCTGGACCTCCCAGTCTCCAATCACCTGTGTCCTCCAGTCCTGCTCCATCCAACCTGTCCCCTCAGCCAGAAACACGGCCAGACGTGAGAGTCTTTTCCCAAGAGAAACCTTCAGAGTCACAACAGGCTCAGCAGCAGCAGCCCTCCAGTCCAGCACAGCAGCCACACCTCCAGACACCTTCTCCGCCTCCTTCACAGCCCATCTCGCCACCACAGAGGCCAAGAGATGGAGGCCCCAGGATCAAAATCCAGTCCTCTTACGCCAGAGCACTCGCCTCATCTGCCCCGGCTCCAGCTCCGGCTCCGACCCCTGCTACAGCTCCAGTTCCCAGGCCAACTCCAGTGTACCGTCCCCCTTCTCCTCCTAGCCCGGAGAAACCAGAGTTCAGCTACTTCAGCAAATACTCAGAGGCGGCAGAGCTGCGCAGCACGGCGGAAGCAACACGAGCTCCTGAAGTGGAGCCAGCCAGCGGGCCGTTCCGCCTGCGCTCCAAGAAGCAGCGGACTTTGTCGATGATCGAGGAGGAGATCCGTGCAGCTCAGCAGAGGGAGGAAGAGCTGAAGAAACAGAGGGAGACAGTGCCTGTTGTGATCGTCCGCCCGAGCGGCCATGGTCACGTGAGGACGGGGATGCGGCAAACTACCATTTCCCCAGCAGATAAGATGAAGAGCAACAGCCTGCCAGCCAGACTCACACTATCAGCAAGGACTGCACCAGGTTAGTCAGTACTTTTTCCTCACTGATGGATGTATGGGGTTGTTTTTCTAGCCATGCTGCAGCGTGGCTCTAGGGATGCCATTGTCAGTCAGTCGTCTTTTGTGTGAAGTCAGTTGAAAGAGCAATAAACCTGCTTCTGAAGAGCAACACAACAAACTGTGCGATGTCTAACTCCACCTGTTTTTCCGTGCAGGAAAGATCGAGAAGGTCCGACCTGCGCCACCCGTCTCACCTTCACCCTCAGAAGGAGCCCTGTCTGACGCCGGCAGCGAGGACTCTGGAGGATCGCGACCCAAAAACTTCATGCAGACACTGATGGAGGACTATGAAACACACAAGGTGAAGAGGAGGGAGAAACTGGAGGACAACAGTGTAAGTATTTAAACCTGGTGAAGCTAAGTTTGCATCCATCACATGACATTACAGCTAGTGTAACCCACTCGTTTGTTGATCGGTGCTAAATAATAAAAAAAACAGAACAACACAAACAGACTTCTGACCAAACCACATCAACAAAAAAGAGCATCAGAGACACGATCCCAGCTTATCACACATGACGTACTCGTTTGACTCTTGTGGTTCAGTGGGATGTGTTAATGTCAACATTAGCATTGGCATTAGCAAATAGTGTACAACACCAAGGGGAATTTCCCAGCTGAAGCAGGAAATGAAACTGAAAGTAGGGGCACACACACATGGGGATTTTTGTCCATCATTACTTACACTTCCAATCTTGTCTGACCACGTCCTTCTAATTCCACACTACTGTCGTCAGGCTTTTGTCAGACTAAACTGAAATGCTTTCACGTTGAAAAAAAAACTAGTTTCTTAATTCATGAGCACCAAGATATTGAACTAATGTACCTTAAACAGTCTGAAGGGTTGTTGTTGATCTTATTATATATCCATGACGACATCACATGTGCTGACTATGTGTACTGTTGCTTCTCTCCTGCTGGTCGGTCAGTATGCCCGTTTGTTGCTGGCTAACGAGGTAACCACAGAGGTACCTGTTCACTCCATTGACTTACTGACAGACCTGGGTCAGACTAAAGGGGACTAAAGTAATACACTCCTGAGTATATTTGGACTGTTTCCGTAAGGTGAAGACATTTGTTTTGATCGGGGGTTATTTCAGTTCAACTAAGAACAAGTGCCGTGAGAGTGGAGATTTCCACTGGCACTGTCACTTTCTAATCCTCCACAGCATCGTAGGCGAGTCAACAGTCAGAGAAACGCCAACTCCCGAATGTGAAACCAGTGCAGAAATTATAGACGGGAGTGTATTATTTTTCTTTGAAACCCTAGGCTAGATGGATTGTGTGAAGGAAGTTTTATATCTGATCCCAGGTCTGCTTGTTGTCTCACTGCCTTGCTGTTTTTGCTCTGTGGTGTTGATGCTGCATGTGCTTGTCCGTGGATTTGGTGTGACCTTTGACCCCCCACCTGCACCAGTTTTTAAAAAAAACTAATTAAAGATGTGCACTATTGGATAGCAGTAAAAAGGTGCAAATGTTGGATAAAACACCTCATATAATGATATTTGTCTAACCTAAAGGACATATGGAGGTATCAATGCAACGGTTCAAATATATGAGCTTATCTGAATTGTTAGAAGCTCGAAGCTTTAGTAGGTTCAGCGTATTCCACGATCTACTCCACCTTCAGCCTGGATTCCTGCTCACAAAGACATATATCCTGTGTATAGATGTATTTGTGTGTGTGTGTGTGTGTGTGTGTGTGTGTCTTGACATGTGTGAGAGGTACGGTGGTAAAATATGGAGAAAGCATGAAACTTTCCCTGACACTGAGTTCAATTACTTTAGTTTTTTATTGTCAAACACTGTGGGTGCGCTTAATTCGGTTTGTTTGTTAGTTGTGAAAACTTTTTAGGCTCAACCAAGCGCTCCCCCCAGTTTTTGACATACACTGCATGCCATGTTAAAGATTGTGTTGCCACTGTAACCCCTGATCTTGGGAAAAGCATGAGTTGTCATCAGTAGATAGCTAACTGTGCATGCATCTGATGGACTGTTTTGTATCCGACAGGTTCTGGAGGCCACTCGAGTCACCAGAAGGAAAAGCGACATGGCGCGGAAGTGGGAGGCTGGTATCTATGCCAACGAGGAAGGAGAGGAAGAAGAAGAAGAGGAGGAAGAGGAGGAGGAGGAGGAGGAGGAGTAAACAGCTCCTTTCAGAGACAGAGAGTGGAAAGAAGGAGGTTGAAGGGACTGAAGGAAAAACGCGAAGAGGAAGAAGCGAACGATGAAGGAGAGGGAAAGGAATCAGTATTTATTTCACTAATAGTATTCCGATGATCACATGACCCGCTGACTTGACAGACGGGGCTCCTAGAGGAGGTGCATCCAGTTGTGGTTGTGGACCTGAGGATTGAAGGCTGCAGCAGTATGTTGAGTGACTGAGTACGTGAGAGACATTTGAAGTGAGGTGAGCTTGGAGGAGAAGTTCAGTGATGCAAGAGACACTTTGGAAGGGTTTGACGGTGGTTCGAGAGCGCTGTTCAGAAGGTTTATACTAGTTGGTAGACGCTGAATGACTTAAAAATTCATAGGACTTTTCATTTACCTGTAATGTTTTTTAATGAAATATTGTCTGAAATCTAAAGATTTTATTTCGACAGGTTGCCTGAGACTTACTGCAGATGGTTTTGGCAATGGGTGCTTGATAATAACCCCAATCAGCTTGAAAAACGTGTGGAAAGGTTTTCATTACCGACAAGAAACGCAAAAGACAAGAAACTTCTGACTGAAAGTTGTTCAAGAAAGGAGGAATTTCCTCCGGATTTGATGATGCTGCATTGCCACATTACACCACAGTACAGATATAACACGCGTATGACATGCTCCTTTCTAGCATTGTATTAAATGAAGCGCTGACTCGCAGGGGAGTCGGCGTCTTGCCTTAGACCAGTTGGGATGCACGATATGTATGATGTATTTTATCTCCTATCCTGTATTACTACAGTTTCAGTAGAAATTAGAGAAAATACGACAACTACATTAGATAGAGAGTCAGTCTATAAAACACTATTCTTCAGTGATTTCGTGTCTATAAAGTGCAGGGCGTTCGATTAGGAGGAGTTTAAACAGACGGGGAAGAGGGAAGCTAACTGCGGGTCATGTTTGCGTCAGTGTGTGTATTAATTAAAGGGCTGGGTCGGGGGTTTTATATTCTAAAAAATCACTTATTTTACCTTTGCTGGCTACGTCGCTTTGTTGACTTGTGCTTTCTGATGTAAGCAGTCGTTTCATGTATTATACTGAGGTAGGACTGTGTATTTGATATATGAACATGTATGTTGAGATTCCAGTGGGGCCCATGTATCTGCTCTACCTTGCTAGCTGAGGATAAAGTTTGATGAGAAATGATGAGAAAAAAAAAAAAGCTTTTTATAAAAAAAAAAAGTTGTTATACCAAAACAGAATGTTGTTATTTTAGTCAGCCTACGCTGTTGAGTCTATTTAAGAAGTACTGATTGTGTGCATGACATTACACTCCTTTCCTAAACCTGAAACAAGCACACGACAAGCAGGGAGAAGAAGGCAAGTGACTATCAGTAGAAAGACTCATGAAGAGGCTTTGGGATTGTCAGTTTTTTTGTTTTTTTTTTAACGAAATATATTGTTGAGCTTTGACTTTGCAGGACGACGTGATTTTCTGTTTTGTTAAATGAATGAAAAATTACCGCAATACAGGCCTCTATGAGTGTGGTGATACTGTGGATTCTCTATTTGCAGAAAACAAGCTTCACTTCAGCTTCAGGTTCACCTTAAAAAAGTAAATAAAATACAATAGTACTATAATTAAATAGTAAACACAATCAGAAGAATCCCTGGAGCCTACAGGACTGTCTTTAAACAAGAATTCAAAGTAGAAATGTGTCAACATGGCAGTAGAAACTGTATTTTTGAACCACTTTAACTGAAAAGTAGCTAAATGATATCTACTTTTCAGGCGTGTTTATTGAAGCCTTGAGATTTTATTCCAGATTTACCTGTAAAACCACAGACGACCTGTTCCAAGTGTCCTTCAGCAAGGGACTGAGCTTCACTGGCTAAAATCCTCAGCCTGAAATATACACGTACACTGAGGTAAACTTGCACAAAATATAAAGAACTGACACATACTAACCCTTGACAACAGTAAACTCTCTTTTTTATATTTATTGAAACAGTCCCTCCCAGAGTGCAGGAAGTTTCTCTTAGCAAATGATCTCTTATTTAATTATCTCTTTCAATATGCTCCCTGAGGGAAACGCAGTGCCACTAACTCCACCGACCAGAAGTGAAAACCAAGACTTCGTGCCTCTGTGTGTACCCCCCCGCCCCGAAACAAAAAGAAAGCCACATTGGTTACAGAAAATCCTCCTTGTACTTGTTGTAATACACATGTAATAATATATAAAAATGAGAAAAGTATTTAAAGGACTAATGTCCCTTTCTATGAGACGTTACATGAGCTATGGGGACAAATGAGATCAGGAACATCAGTATTAAAAGCACTTGCTGAACTGTTGTATTTCCACGCAAGAGATATTCGATTTTTTTAGAAGAAACGTGAGCTCAACGGACGTTTTTATTCACGATGAATGACAGATGCAGATCTTTTTGTAATGCACGATAGTTTCACAGTGGCCTATTCTGGATGCCAGCTGAGCGTCTACTAATTCACAGCGAGATTTTAGTTTATAGCAACTTCCCTACTGTACTGTAGCTGCAGCAGCACATGGTAAAACTGTTACTGAACACAAACACACACGACAAAATCGTTTTATGTTCTCATTCAGTACACTATAACGTTTCTGAAATGGTAACAGACAGTCATCATGCATACACAGAGGGGATATACTTGTGTGATTTATTATTATTATTATTATTATGCTTTGTTCTTTGGATTCATGGTGCAGAGATGATTTATTTATCATTTTTAAAATGCTGGTAGCTTGTTATTGCAGAAGCTGCAGAAGAGTCTGAGCTTCAGTGTGGGGACTCACACTGCCTGTGTGTGATAATGCAATCTTATTATACAGTATAACCTCTGTTCCTATGTTAACCACTTGTAATGCTCATACTCTTGCTTTGTTATTTTATAACACATGTTAAGGCTCACAGTTATACACCTACTATACATATTATGAATATTTTCTCATTAAAAACAAAACCTGTACATGAAGCGATTTCTGAGTGGTTCATTCATTATTCGAGACATACCGGTTCTTTTGTGTTTTTCCATCACAGTCAGTTTCACTGTCTGCACATGAACGCATTGTTCTTCAGCAGCCGACTCAACTGGATCTTCAAGAATCAACAACCATCACGTAAAGTGAATATTGCTGTCATTAAGTGGCCAAAAAAAACAAAACAATGTTTTATATCCTAAACTCTCTTTGGAAATTTGAAGATGTCGTCTTGAGTTCTAGCATTTCACAGACTAAAGTAATAGAAGAAGCAGTCAATAGACAGTTCGCAGCAGACATTTTGACATGAAATAGTGCGGTAAACACAGGTGGTCAGGTTGCTACTGTGTGTGATGTTGGTTCACTGGAAAGGCTGTGCTGCAATAAATGGAATAGAACCATAAAGTCTGTGTAAAGGTAATTCTGAGACTTCTTTCAAAAGACATTAAATATGTTGGAAAATAGTTGCTGAAAACATGTGAAAAGACAATGATATATCATTGAAATGTGGAGTGTGTTCATCAGTTTTCAGTCCAGTCCATTTTTTTGGGCGGTCCTAAAGGGTGGCTCGATGACACGCTGAGGCCACCCTGAACATACACCTGTACCCCTAGCAGAGAGAGATTAATTCATCTCACTCAGTGTTTCAAAGTCAGTCATGTCATTTTCTGAACTCATCTGACACGTTTCAGTCAGAATGCAATTCAGAACACATTAAGTGGACAGTCCTGGAGCTGAGAACACTGCTCATTTTTACCTGATTTTGACTTGTAAACTTGTATCATTGGAAACTAGCTGTGTTGACCCTACAATTTCATGTGAAAATGGCCGCTATGAGAAAGCTCTACAGTAAAGTTAGCTGGAAACCAGTTGAGGTTAAATATATGTGTTCCAGACAAACAGCTGATTTCCTTGTTTTCTGTCATGAACTGAAACCTGTGGTTGCAAAGATTCACACTCATGAATATACACACCACATTGGGCAGGTGTATCAGCAAGTTCTCATCACATATTTTACTTTCTCTTTTAAATCTTAAAAAAGTTAAAAAGCAAGCCTAATACAGTCTGTTTGGAGTGGAGGGAGGGTGCTTTCCCAGATTTCTCCCTCACACACACACACACACACACCTTCATCATGCAGGTCCTGCAGGCTGAGCACATGGAGCAGTGGGCGTGAGAGACTTTTATTTCCTCCTCGCTGCTTTATTTTGAAACGCGCACACACTCTGTGGACAGAGGAGAGAGGACAAACTCGTTTCCACTCTGCATAAATTCAACAGCAGCCTGTTCTTCTCATTCACTTTGATTTTTGACTTTAAAAAGTGAAGTCATGGTCCTGCCTGCTCTGTGTCAAACAGCCTTCGCGGTGCTCCGGCAGATCGAGCCCATTCTCGTGCTCGAACAGCTGGGCAGCACTCTCTTCGACACCGCCCTGCAGATGGTGGTCAGGGACCGGTGTGTGAACGCCACATACCCCGATACCCACCTCTCCAGGGAGGACAGCCAACAGAAAGCCATGACGGACTTCTACATGACATACAGCCTCATCATCCAGCTGACCCCGATCCTGCCTGCGCTGCTCCTGGCCAGGTTAAGCGACCGTGGCTGGAGGAGAATGCCTATTGTGGTGCCCCTGAGCGGTTACTTGCTGTCCAGGTTGGCCCTGCTCCTGGTGGTCCTCCTCCAGCTCCCGCTGGAGGTGATGTTCGGCGCGGCGGTTGTCTTCGGGCTGTCCGGCGGCTTCTCCGCTTACTGGCCCGGTGTCATGACGCTGGCGTCGCTCAGCTCCACGAATACTGACCGGTCCCAGGTCAGTGGTGCATCTGTCTAGAAAACCTGCATTACCTGCAACCTTACACTCAAATAACTTCTTTTATACTAAGTAAGCACTGTCTAACACCAAGTTGATGCTGATTATAATATATTAATAATTTAATTTAATTTAATTTAATTTAATTTAATTTAATTTAATTTAATTTGTCCAATAAGCTGGTCCTCTAAGTATCATCATTATTTCCTTTCTACAATAAACTAAAATCTACAAAAGTTCACTGGTTTATGTTTATGTTTATGTAGGTTTATGTTTAAGCTCTTCCTTTAATTAGAGTAGAAACATTCATAAATGTGCCTGTATGTTTTGCCTTGATACAGTATAACATATTTTGGTTGGTTTAAAATCTTCCTCCAACATTTTGAGTGTAGGCATCTGGTTTTACACTGAAGTGTTTTTTTTTTTTATCAACTAAAGAGCAAAATATACCCTCTGTTTTGTGTAAACCTTTCCGAAACCTTGTAACAACTAATGCTGGCATGTTATTGACACTCCTGGGCAAATGCATATAATGACTGGCTCAAACCTAACCAAGAGTAACATAAAAAATACCTCAAAACTAAGTAAGTTTTATTGACACAAGGTCAATTTTTCCAACAAGTCGTGTGTGTCTGCGCCCTGTGCAGATGATGATGAGAGTGGAGCTGCTGTACGGGATGGCAGGGCTGGTGGGCAGCCTGGCGTCGGGTCATCTATTCCTGCTGTACACCTCCACTTTGGGAAATGGGACCATCCTGCTCATTGTGAGCACACTGCTGCACCTGCTCAGCCTCATATTCTCCATAGTCCTGCTGCAGGTAAGTGTGTGTGTGTGTTTATGTGTGCAGTATTATAGATTTTATTCTATTCACTGTATGTGTGTGCTTTGATTTTTCTGTCTAGAAGCTAGAAGCCTGTTTGGCCTGTTTCTAAAACTGAATGTGATTGTTTAAAGATTGACCAATAAGAAAGTGATTAGGCATTGCTATAAGTCATAAGCAACAGCAACGCTAGTCATAGTGACAATTTTCACTTTCAATCTTCACTCTGAACACATCCTGCTGCACATACATTTTACCACACCTTTAAGACTGACAGTAAATCACAGCCGTAGTTTCCTTGTGTGTTATGTAAGACATAATAAGTTGTACATCCCATGCTTATGAAGGATGATTGGGTTCCCCTTTTCTCAAAGACTTTTTATGAAAGTTGTTGTATGCACTGTGGAAGAACTGTTTGTTTTGAAACTTTGCCCAGGAAAACTAGTTCCCATCGAGCTGGATTGGATTTCAGCCTGACACTGTCAAACTGTCAAGCTGTCAGAGCTACAGTTTCATCTTTCTAATTAAACGTCTGAATGTTTCCGTTCTAAATTCAAGGTGAAACAACTGCCCAGCCAAGTCCCAGTAGATGAGGACTGCCAAGTCTTTTCTCAGGCCTCCAGCGATGTTCCTGTGGCGACTCCTGCTAGGATAAACAGGGTGAACTTGGCTCTGCTGTTTGCAGCTGCTGTTCTGTACAGCGCTGCAGTGGGTGGAGCCATTGAGATACTGGGCGCCTTTGTGATGAAAGAACCGCTCAGCTGGAGTGCCACTCAGGTGACATTTGGCTGTCTTTGTGTCTATATGTTTTGGTGGTTTCGAACAACAGGGTTTCGGTTTCACTTGTGAATGATTATTCCTGTATGTATCTGGTTTGCGGCCGATTTATGTACATTGTGTGTTGTTTTGTCTCACTCTCCTCCAGGTGGGTTATGGGAACGCTGCGGGCTGCATGATTTTTCTCACCAGTTTCCTCGGTGTCTTTGTGTTCCGTCGCTGCGTCAGCGATGTGATGCTCATCCTGATCGGCATGGTGTCGTTTGCCTCGGGAATCTTCTTCATGTCCTTCGTCACAGAAACCTACATGTTCTACCTGGGTAAGACTGAGGCACAGTTTGTGAGGGACAATGGACATTTTAACCACACCCAAAACCAACACCCAAAGATAACCATGTTTCAGTGATATTGAACAGAGAAAAGAAGAACAAGAACAAATTTTACCCAAATTTGAGAAGCTGGAACCAGTATTTCTGCTTGATAATCAATTAATTATCAAAATGTGTGGCAATTCATTTACTGGTGATCATCAAAGGTGGGGTAAGGTACGAAAAATGATACAGCAATTAATGTAACTAACTGTATCTATGTTGTTGGTTTGCAAACTGTTGCCAAAGTTGCTGCTGTACAGCTGACATGCAGTTCCAGACAGTGCTTTGACAGATTTGAGCTGTATTGGATTAGAACCTCATTAAGTAGAAGCACTTACCACACCTTTTAAATTGATAAATCTGCTACTCATTTTACCATTTTAGAGTCTTCTGTTCTCTCTCTCTTTTTCACCCCCCCATTTTCATTTAGCCAAATGGCTGACACAGCAAACATGGCCATTGGTTTTCTAGGTTTGACTCAGCAAAAGGAAGGATGAGGAACTAAAATCACGTAACGGGTCTTTGACACAACTAGGTTATCAGCACAAATTGTAAAGATGTAGCAACCAAAATGAGGAAGTTGAAGCAATATAAATCTTGGTTTTCAAATAGCTACAGATATACTGGAAGATCTTTGTGTCCATAAATCTGTGTTGTAACATGTCAGCAACACAACCAGCTGAGATAACTAGTTGGTGAAAATTAAGTCCATCCATTTGATTAAGTTGGTCAAAATGCAAATTAACTAAAAGGAAAAACTTTTCAAAAATTTGCTTATTTGTTTCTACACCCATGCCCGTATGCTAATTAGGGTAAACTTAACTAACTTATTTATTGGGGGGGGGGAATTGCCAGCAACTAGTGAGGACTCCAAGAAGTAAAGGCCAACAACAAGCTTCTGTCTTTGTACAAATTAAGCAAACAGGATACAACATGTTAATAGTGGCTTTATACTTTGCGTAAAGACATCGTGATGACCATACAGCTGATGTGCTGAGTCGTTGCTTCTGTTAATTCCAAACAAAACAGGAAAAAAAACAGCAAATGTAAAAGCCTTTATACAATTCATTTAATGTTGAACCAGTTTGTTTGCTTGTTTCAAAGCGAGGAGTGGTAGACGGAAAGAAAATGAACTTTAAGTCTTTGTGACATCACGGTTTACAGCATTTTAACACAAAAGCCTGCTTGTTTAGATGATGTGAATCATACAAAAACTAGCTCCATTAGAGTCCTGACACACATCCTGCCAAAAGAAAGAGAAAGAGCTGCATGATGGTGGTGGATTGTGGCTGGTGGGTGGTGTACAAAAGGACACTGAGGGGGGAGAGAGGGGGTTGAGAGGAAACAAATTAATCAGTGTTCCTTTCTCCACAGCTCGCTCCCTCAACCTGTTTGCTCTCATCCCGATGCCCACTATAAGATCTCTGCTCTCACAGCAGGTTCCAGCATCCTCATGTGGTGAGTACAACCTGTGTGTGTGTGCGTGTGTGTAGGTGTGTGTGTGTGTGTGTGTAGGTGTGGGTGTGTAAAAGCACTGCAGATGAATAATAATAACTGTAGAGAGATAATTGTACCATGAAAACAATTAAATACACAACAGAATTATGTAAGCCCATGCTACTGTTGGCTTCAGCATATTACTTACTTATTACTTACTATAAAAGAGAGAGTGAGACATATCTTGTTTTTTTTCTTTCCATTTTTACTATGATAACTTACTGAGGGCTGTTCAGGGAGGGTGAGTTATGTCTGCTTGTATGTGTTCAAATGTTTGCTGAAAAATCCTACAGATAAAGTCAGGGAAAAAAAGAGTTTAGCCTTGTTAAACTGCTTCCCGTGTACGTAAGATCAGAACATTTTAATAATATATTTTTATAACTAGTGGATGAATGTGTGGAGGCATTTAAGGAGCAGATGCAGGTGGCCAATGATTGAGATACTGTGACGTTTGAAGGATAGGAAAATAAGAAACAGACTGGTAAAATGTCAGTTCACCTTAATTACAAGAGAAAAAAAACAGAAAAAAACTTCAGTAAGGCCTGGCTTCATTCTTTCACGCACTAATAAGTGTTAGGTTGTTGTTGGAATGAGTATTTACACACTGTTGTACCTAGGATCTAGAAAAACTGTGAGTGAGCACAGGGGGAAGTTGTGGAAAAGGGATGACAACAAACTTCCTGAAAGCTGGGTTTACAGTTTAAAGGTCGTTGATAGGTCAGAAAAAAAACCCATATTGAACCAACACTGATTTAGGGAAAGTTGTGTTATTATACATCACATGGCCGGTAGTAAATAGCTTGACCACAGCGTTTCAGTGATGGAAGCCAAGCTGAATATCATTCTGTAAAAACCATAAAACACTGGAATGATTCAGAAATGGTCGCCAGAAATATAGATAGATCTATTTGCAATCATGATTAAAAAAAAATATATATCAGTCCAGCTCGAAAAGCAGAATTTAGGGAGTGATTCCACCTCTAAAAGCTCCAAACATTGTGAACATTTAAATTAGGCGGTGCTGGTTATGAAAAATAAAGTATGATTGTGCAACTGCCTAATGGAGGAAGGAAACATGTTTGTCTTGATTGGCTCGTGTCTCCTGAATCAGCAGGAAGCTGAAACAGGCTAAATATGCAAAAACACTCATTCATAGTTTGTGTTCACCTCTGACCTATGAAGGTTTAGGCACCTGTGTGTATCTTGTGTGTTAGCTGTGTGTGCACAGTGTCTCAGTGTCACAGGGGAGTGTCACAGGGGAGAGATAGTGTATACTGGAAACCTGCTGCCAAGCTGGTTTATGGCAGAAGGATGACACATCCTGAAATCCTGTTCTTCTTCTTCTTCTGTTAGTGTCTTGCTTCCTCACATACATGAACTCACGGGGTTCACCCATGATTAGAGAAGTGCAGTTATTCATTGTCAGGGTTTTTCCTCGTGTGTTTGCTTTGACGTGACGTCTGTTTGAGAAGTCATGGCATTGCAAACACACACACTAGCAGCCCAAACCCTTTTCCTATTAACACACACACAAAAACAAGGAAATTAAAACATATGTATGAATACAGGACAAAAACCTTAAAGGAAAAGTTCAAGATTTGATACCTGGAGTCTCTGCTGGTTGCCTGGCAACTGGTCCTGGAGCCAAAAAAATCTGGTATATAACCCCTCGTAAAACGGCTGATTGACGTTTTTACACTTTGGTGTTTGTACAGATTAAACAAATTGAGATCGTGCTTATTATTATTATTTTAATCTTTAACAGAGTCAGAGTGTTTCCAGTCTGTTTCCAATCCTCTCCAGGCTGCTGGTGGTAGCTTAATATTTATCACACAGACATGAGCATGGTTTCAATATTTTTTATCTCACTGTCTGGGAGAAAGAAAAATAAATGTATTTCTCAAAAATGTCTTATCTCTGTGAGAGCTTAAAAGAAAATGTCTGTATAATTCCCTGTGAACCTCATTTACCCCTCTTTCTTTTTGATCTGTCCTCTTTCCCATCAGGCACCACTCTCACGTCCCTGCAGTTGTCTCTGAAGTTTGCTGGTCTGGCGTATATCCCTGCCTTTACTAAGATCTATCAGGGAACACTGGGCTGGTTCCCAGGCTTCGTCTTCACACTGTCCAGCATTATTACAGTACTGGGAATGATACCGATCAGGTATGGTGTGAATAATATAATGGTAGTGATGACAACCAATCTGTTCTGATTGTATTCAATATCAATGGGGCTAATATTTGTGTTTCAGTCAAAAAATACACCAAAGCATCTGTTGTCCTTTTTTTTTAAATATACTTTTAAAATGAAAATGTTGATAAATGGATTTAAAAAAAAGTCTAATACAAAATACAATACAAAATAATACAAAAAAATCAAGGTGAAAAGTGACATTGGTGAAAAGTGACATTTAAGAACCTAATTTACAAAGTGTGACCAATGTGCTCGCTCTTCTGTCAAGAGTTAGAAGATATACTTTATTAATTCTTTTTTCACTCTATTTTTTTTTTACATGCATTTTAACCCAGACAGTACAAGGTACAAAGGCTCATAGACATGCAAATGTGGAGAGAGATGGTGGAGTGATGGGCAGGCCCCCTGAGAGGCGCCCAGCGAGCGGTTGTGGGGGATCGGTGCCTTGCTCAAGGGCACCTCGGCAGTGCCCAGGAGGTGAACTGGCACAACTGGCACCTCTCCAGCTACCAGTCCACCTTCCATATTTTTGGTCCATGTGGGACTTGAACCGGCCACCCTCCGGTTCCCAAGCCAAGTCCCTATGGACTGAGCTACTGCCACCCCAAGTTAAGACATAAAATGGTCAATACCTCTCCACATGTGTCCATTGGAGCCAGGAGTCATTTAGTTTAGCTTAGCACAGTTAACAGACTAGATCTTCTTGCTTTGTTTCACTTCTTAGGGGCACTTCCAGAGAAGCTCACGTGCCCCTTTTTATTCACTTTTTGTAACCACATTTGTTGAGTTTACGACAGTGATCGATGTCATCTTGGGCAAAGGGAACACAACGAGTTTTGGGTACGTGGGGACATAAAATCTGGGTGAAAATCACTTCAATCAGTCTGCAGCTTAAAAAAAACACACAAAAAAAACATTTTATCTATAGTCTGTTAAGATCAAATCATTAAGGATGTGTGAAAATCTACATTTTCTGTGTCCCATGTTGACATGATGTACGACCATGAATGGAAAACAGACTTCTTATCAGAACATTTCCTCTCTCTTCCCTGCAGTATCGTCGGCTGTAGATCCCCTCAGCGGCGTCATTACGAGAGGATTCAGGGAGACTGAAGGCACCAACGTCATTGCCAGCAGTGAGTTAGCGTTGGTATGAGGCAAACGGGAACTGAGACTTGAAATGGGCAAAAGGAGGACGTTGCCTTTAATCCCACTTCTCTAATGTTAACAGGCACTGCAGAAGCTTTTACAGGCTTTGGGTGTTACAGGAGGAACAGACGGCGTGTTTTATGAGCATTTTATACTGAATGAAGCCTACACACATTCATATGTGCACAGAGCCAAGTGCACACATGAATGTTCAAGTTCAAAATCTTTTGACTCATCAACTGAAGCCACGTCCACGTCAACACACCCAATGTGATTTCAACATAATGTAGATTTGTCATTGGATGTGTCAGATATAAAAAAAAGCCCCTTGTGAGCGCCAACTATGGAGGAGCATGAACTAAAAAAATGATTTAAATAAGTTTCCTGTCGTGAACTGGCTCAAACTGGATCCCATTCAATTCTCAGCCATAAATATATTGATATATTAATAGCAATATATTTGATATGTCAAAACTAGACTCATACAGGATTATAAAGTTTGACACAGCTTGGAATTTAAATTGATAAAAAATGATCATGTTCTGAGATGTGTAGACTTACATGGTGAATTCTGAACCTGCAGGTCAGGAAACGCTGACAGAGAAAATGAGAAGTATGTTTTCAAAATTACATTTGTCGACATCGATTATGATTTCTAATGACAACGTTTACAGTTGTATGTGTTTATTAATTTTGCATTTTATTGTAAAGGACTTTGAACTGCACTAACCAATATGAAAGGTACTACACTGTCTCTAGTATATATTTTAATCTCAGTGTGTATTAGCCTGTTGATTAGCTTTATGGTGGATCTGAAAGGGAAGACAATGCAGCTCGCATTATTTTTTATTATCATTTTTACTCAATGCATTCATTTATTAGTGCACTTTTATTTGTTGACATTTTAAAAAGCACCACACAAATGGGATGTTGCCAAGGTTATCACAACTAAGGTTCAATTTATGTTGGTGTATATTTTTCTTGATTCCTGTTTGAGGTTTTTAATTGATCTGAAACTAACTAAATGGAATGTGTTTTGAAATTCACTTTAATTCTGTAAATAAAAAAGGTGTGAATAATTTTGAATGTTTTTTTTTAGTTTTGCATTTCATGTTTTCGTTACGTCTTCGCAATGATCATTATTATTATTACTATGTGTTTTCATCAAATATCTGCTTATTTTTGTGCACCAACAATACATTTCAACCAGTGAAGACAAATAAAAAAGTTACTGAAGAAAAACAAATCAGACATATGAGCACACAAGTATCAAATGCACTCATTCTTTGTATTATTGGTCCGATATATCCAAAAAAATTATTTGAGGTAAAGATAAATTGCATCAAAACGACATCAATATACAAGCTTATTTATAATTACAACAAGATGTTATTGACATCCAAATGTACAATAAAAACTCTGAACGTAAACAGTACACACTGGGGAGGAAAAAAAATAGAGACCAAAGCTAGATTCACACATTCATAAATCGTCTTGACTTTTAGCCTTTCGCACAGGTTTGATTGGTCAGTTTTATCCTGCGCTGCAAATCAGACCTTCTCTTCATGTGTGACTGCGTGAAGAAGACAGGAGGAAAAGACGGGGACATTTGGCTTAGAAACATTTGATTTGTACATTAAAGAAGAGCAAAAATCAGGTCTCTTTACAGACTTGTACGATGGCAGCCATCAACGTCTGTTTGCAGACGACGCCTTTCTTAACGTTTCAGAACCAAGTTTCCAAAATGAGACATAAAATGTGTCTCAACCAACTCCACACCAGACACTTGTTTTTTTTGGCAACTGCAAGAAAGCAAATTTAGTTTTTGTTTAATAGTGGAGCTATGTATATAGTGCAAAACAAATCAGCAGGCACACAGTATAAGATGGGAGATTTTACAATGGCTATGACTAAGAAGTAAACTAGAGAACTATTGTTGGGCTTCCAATGAGCATCAAAAATAAAATGCTTCATTCCTCACATCTCCAAAATCCCTTGTATAATGTTATTGTAATCTTAACATGCTCTCTGGAAACCTAACAATGATCTCCTTCTTTTATACAAAAATAGACTCAGCTGCACTATATAATTCAGCTGCACATTGGGGTATATTGAATATACAGTATATTGCCATTAGAGCAAAAAGAAATTTCAGTCCGGATGATCCCTTGTGCATGCTCAGGTCTCGCCACTTCATCAGGTCGGTACAGTTACTTCATTTACATAAAATAGCAGGAAAGTCTACAAATACACCAAAATAATAATAAAGAGAAATCACTACCATGATTCACACAGTGCTCAGTGGTAAACAGACAGGTACTGATCTGATTCAGTTAATAAAATAGAACTAAAAGGAAAGTGTGATCAAAGTCACTTTTGTTTTTTATCATGTTCGCTATTTTTCTTATTCCTTCGTCCTTTTAGTCGAATGTTTATTTTTGCAAGACAATATGGAAATTGTGTCAAGCTCAGTGTGCTGATATGAAATGGTGAACAGATTTTTTCTTATGTAAAACTTAACAGTCTGATAAAACAATCTGGTTTGAAAGGTGCCCTGTGTAATTTTCTTGTAATAAAAAAAAATAAATCAATCAATAAATATGGACTTTTGTTTGTATCACCTTTCCTAAATTCCTGCTAATCTAATAAATAACAGTGACTCAGTCTGTGAGGTTTGAATGAACCATTTTAAAAATTTCTTTAATTATGTATGTACATATGTTCATAGAAGTTGTGACACAAGGTAATTGTTGAAAAATTAAAGCAAATTACAGTGAAAATTATTTTTTTCAAAGCAGTAATTTTGGGGTCTACTTCTTCAGTCAAAACAGAATCTTGGTTGGTCCTGGTTTCTAAACACCTCTGACTCTGGCTCATTGTGGATTTTAATATTTTGCTACAAATACAGCAATTTAGCATTAGTGCATCTGTAGTATTGTCTGCTGTGGCTGCCTCGACACTGGAACTCAAAGCTTTTCTCCATCTTACTGACAATGTTTAAATAAAAATGATATTGTATTCAAGTCAGAAGAAACAGTATCTGCTTCTTGCTTTTAAAGCTTGAGGGGAAAATGTGACGGACGGAAAAAAAAGAGAACTGACAAAGTATCAAATCAGTCTGTGAGCAGCCACAGTCACTTCCTCTCATCGCTTTCTTGCAGCACTCGAATTTCGGCAGGCTCAGTAATGTGACAGTCCCCTAAAAAGGACACTGTGAGGGCCATTCAAAGACAATCGGACAAAAGGACATTTAAAAAGGAACGACTAAAACACAGGAGATTTTTCTGTTTTTAACAACGCCTCAAGGAGCAAAGACTCGAAAAAGTAAAACCAGCACCTTGTTTCTGGAAATCCTGCCAAAGAAACTTAATTGTTAGAATTGTTTGGGGATTTTTTTTCCTGTTTATGAGGTTACAACACTTTGAAATTTGTGACACACATGAACAAAATCAGCGTCCTTGTAAACATGGTGATGAAAATGTCCTGCCCTGGTCATCATTGGTCGAGTTTACAATACTTTTTGCTGAGTGGGATTAGCTAGCAGTATGGCCGAGGACAGTGAATGAAGTTCACTTCATTCATACAAAATGAAGTGGGTGCAGCAAATATTATACACTGACGCGTGACAGAATATCTCAGAATGCATTTTTCTGCTCTAATGAGGGTTTAATAGAACAAACTATTATTAGTTATTTAGTCTAAATTGTTAGAACAAGTGACTTTTCAAATAAAAGTGTGGATCACTCAAAATGTACTTTTTGTCTGGCCTGAAGAGCTTTCACAAAACTGCTTTTAGCGCCGGTTTATTTAACCCCTCAGGTGTTCACATGACACAGCAGAGATTTCATGACATAGCCAGCCTTTGAGACATACTCATCTTCTTTCAAAACTCCTCTATAACTGAGTAAACTAACCAGATTGTTTTCATTTGTTTAAAGAGAATAAATTACAGCGTACCAAGAGAGTCTTCGCCTTAATTCCTTCTGTGTGCTTTTCATTGAGTAAATCTGCCCTTTAGTATCCGTAACTGAGTTAAAGCATTTGTCTGAAGGTGAGAGGTGAAATCCCAACAACAACAAAAATATGTGATATCAAAACAAACCAACATGAATTAAAAGAAAATGAAACCCATTGGCATCTTAACCACCAGGTGGTGCTGTTGCACTGTACTCAAACCCAAATCTGCAGCGTGGACCTGTGCTCAGCTTCATGGAGTAAAAACACAAAATCACCTCCAACAAAACGTCCCTGATAAAACTCAATGTTAAACAAGATGCCCTCGCTGGTGTCAGTGGCTTTACTTCATGTCCATTTATCCGTAATGATCAAAAACACAACCTCAATGTTCCTTTTTTGAAGAACAATTACGAGGCAGGAATTTATTGGAGGTCTGCTGCTCCACCTCCTGCTTCTTCTCCATCTGTGTGCTGCGACTGATTGAACACAAAGGCTAGAGTCGTGAAGCTCTGATGCTCACAGCAAGTTTCAAGTCTCTGCAGGTTGATTTTCATAACCATGGCTGCAGGGAAAATATGAAAACGATAAGGCTTATAAACTTTTTGGAAAATGAGTAACAGTAATGGTAAGTAGAAGAGTGTATGGACTGAAACATGCACAAATAACAGGTATGGTCCTTTAAATTTACAGCCGATACAATGCCTTAAAGAGTCTTGTTCCAGTGGAGAGTTTTAGCGTTACGTTTTCAGAGACTCACAGGTAAAAGGAAACGTTGGGGATTCTCTGAACGCTTTACACCTCACACCAACTTTTTTTTATCTTATCCATTTTCTGCTAAAGAATTATCCTTCACACTTGAGAACAGACAGCAAAAATCTCTGAGACTGCGGTTAAATAACTGCCTGTTAATTGGACATATGAAGTACAAAAAGTGAATACGAACAAAAAAGGAAAATGTCTGTACATGGTAGGGCTCTCCTCTTTCCCCGCTGTCCTTGAATGCACCATTTGTTACCTCCTTCACAGGTCAGATCTCTGAGACAGACGACTCCCCTCTGTACAAATGTCTCACAAGAGTCCAGCAGTTCACATCTGCTGCCTGGTTGGTCCTTATCCTTGGCATCAGATACGGTGAGGTGGGGGAGGGAGGGGGGGGGGGGGGGGGGGAGGGGGGGGAGCGAGGTGGAGGGCAGAGACATGAGGAGGTGTTTCAGTTCGTCTCGCTCGTTTTGTCCTCAGTCTGTTTGTCCTGAAGGAGAGTTATGAGCGACTCCCACGCCGCCTGGCACTGCAGAGGGTGGAGATGGATTGGAGGCAGTCGAGGGAGGCAAAAAAGAAAAATGAGGTGAAAGGAAAAAGAGGGAGGAAGATGCAAGAGAAATACTTTTAGTAACAAACTGTCCAAGCTTCATGGAAACACGGCATCTGATTTTGCTCAGCTCTATCATTTTTAAATTGTATTTTTTTTTCTACTTTCTGTTTAGCTTTTGCAATAGTTTATATTTAATTTCTCCTCTTACCGGGTTTCTCGTTATGCACAAAAACACAGAGGCAAATTCCTCGTAACTGATTAACCATTTTGTTCAAAATGTATAGTCACATTTGCCAGTGGTAACGAGAAGCCAGAGCTTTCTGTTGCCTCTGGCTGTTTGTAGGTCACGAGGCTCAGACTGGGGAGGTAAAGTGGAATATATCTCGCTAGATCAGACTGCTGTTGTGCTGGGTAACCTCCGAGTGTGAACCGATCGTTTTATGTTCAGTGAATCCAGCCTGGATAGATAAAAGTCAGTAACAGTTGGACCTGGTCTCAAAGCTCAGTTTACTACACGTACTAGATTATTTATCAGTACTGACTGTTTATTTCAGACCCCAGGTGAACAGTAGTTAACTGACTGGCAACAGACTGAGGCTAAATATCATACGTCATGTCATCTGAGCTGAAATGTTTCTGCAGCACTGAAAACATATTCCAGATATTTCTTGATGTGAATAATGATTCTTTAAATTTAATGTTAAACATCACTGATGCATAGCAGAATTTTGTGTATTGTGTGTCCCTGAAGAACGGGACAACGGTTACATTTTACTGTAAAGTGTGCAGAAAGTCCACGACAGCGCCTTCAAGCACATCTATGTGTATGTATCTACACTGTTTCCATTATAATTATAAAATGTTTTGATGAATGAGCACAATTAATTCCATGGACAGGAAGTCCTTAGCCTGCGTACCTTTTCATAGTGGTTGATGTTTCTGTCGGCCATGCCGGTGAGAAGCTGTTTAAAGTCTTGTCTTTTGTTGCTCTGCCAGCGCTCCCAGTCTGCCTTCAGGTCCGCGTTGAAACACTCCACTTTGTCTTGGCATTTCTCGACCTCCACTGGCATCTTTGGCGAGAGAGAGAGAAAACTAGAGCTACAGGGGACTTCAGGGGACATAATACAAAACTACAGGTTACTGGGGCTACAACCACAGGGGTCTGGGTGGTGATGGAGTTTGATTAGGGTATTTGAAATTTGACAAAGTGACAAAAGGCTTTCACCAATTCTACCTTTTAAATCCTGAGAATCTTTCTATGTAGGGTTAGATATCCAACATTTTTATTTTGAAGAGATTATTCACCCTTATTATTTTTTTGTTTGTTACTGAGAAAACAACTCAAGAAATAACTGTGAAACTATGTCTTTGCACAGAAAATAATGCTTAAATGTTCCATCATGTGCTTACAACAGAGGCATTTTAGGGATATAAAGTAATACTGTGTAGTGAGATTGAAACCACAGACACTTTGAACACAACTATTTTAAGGCCTCTGTGTGTGAGCAAGGTTCACATTCAGATGAGAGGAAGGCAGAGGCTTACTGGCGTTCTGTCCTCCTGTTTCCGCAATATTGCTGCTTCTAGTCGGCCCTCGTACTCCGCCTGGGTCTGGTCCCGCTTCCTCAAAACGTTCTGTAATCAACCGGAAGACAGCAACTGTTTTATTTCACTCTGTTGGTGTGACATTTATAGATAATATATAATATGTCAAAACGAGTGAAACGTGAAAAATATTAAGCAAGAGAGAGAGAAATGCTGAGTCAGGAGCTTGGACAGGACGTGACACATGCAGGATCTCAAATGCGGCTTCCACTATTTGGGGTTGAAAGGTGACTCAGCGGAATGAAAGCAAGTGTGTAGCTGTGTCCAAAAATTCACACGAGACACTAATTCGAAGCAGCTTTTTAAGTACGCTCACGCTAGAAAAGTGACAGACTAAATCTAGACTCTTCACTCTTGATGCACGCTATTCTCCCACAATGCAAAGCACAAAGAAAAACAAACAAACTGCTCACAGCTGTAAAAAATGGACAAACTGTGGGTGCTGATACAGCTCCAAAAAGCTCAAACCAAAACAGATTTCTCTGACTTCTGCACGTATTGTATCATTTCCTCTTATTATGTAGTGGTATTTGTTTTTCATACACAAACTGCCACATGTATGTGTATGTGCATGTGTTAACTTTTTGGCCTGTAGGAGATTGTCTCTTTTTAAGCTCTCTTAGGACATAAAAAACCAAAAAACCAAAATGTCCCTCTCACCTTCATGGACTCTATGTAGAGGACATATTCTCTGAGAACAGGCAGGAAGTCCTGGCTCATGCTTTCACTCTGGTCCTCCAGCGCTCCGCAGCATGTCTTCACGCAGCTGGCCACCCCCTCCAGGGGGCGCTGCAGCTCCTCCTCCGACGTCGCCCAACTTGAGTACACGGTGCCGTACTCGCGCAGTTCTGTCAGGTACTCTAGTCAGGGGAAAAAGAAATAATAACGTGAAGAAAGAGACGAAAAGAGTTAGTTAGACAGCCAAGCAAGAAATAAAGAAAAGGAGAGTCGTGGTCTTTTCACCTGTGGATACTACAAATCACAGCAGACCTTTCTCTCTCTCTTCACAGGTGATACATCACCATGTTCATCTGCAAGATCTATATTTGTGAAAAACATGGGGGGGTGATGGCTAAACGCCAGGCTGCTGAGTAAAGCATGCAAGGCATTTGCTTTTTTTTTAATGCTTTCTGTCAACTCACAGGCCTTCGTTATCTACAACTCCCAAAGTTTCCATCTTATCTCCTCTTCCAATACGGAAACAAGGTCCTTTCGTTTACGCTGCAGATCTTTTAGGCTGCAGTACGTCTATAAAAAAAATAAAAAAAAACCCGGACAGATGGTGACAACCAGCATTTCACACAGCAGATGACAGGTATTTACAGGATCACTTGTCATGCATGAGTGAGGCTTGTGGGTACCAACCACGCAAGCCTTTCAAGCCCAAAGGTCTGTGGGTTTTTCTCCGAACCAAACACGTCAGCACAGAGTGGGTCAATACAGCAGATAATTTTACACAACCTAGTGTTAGTGTTAGCAACCCGGCTGAAGACCGAACCGTTTGATGACATAAGCTAACCACAAGTACAATGTGGTGCCTGCAAAGAGCTGCAAGCGAGAAGATCTACTGTGAGAAGACAGAGAGTCTGATGAGTACTACTTGAGGCTGCACACAGTGTGCTCTGTCGAATGTTTATTTCTGTGGCTATGTCTATATCTATCTATCACATGCAAGTTTCAAAATGTTGATTCCTGGTGCCTGAAATAAATGTTTGTAAGTTGTAACAAGGAAGTAGTGGCTTCACTCTTGAACCACTGGAAGCTTGCAACACTACTGCACAAGGTTTTTACACAGTAAGGATGTGTGGTTAAGAGTTGGTTAACGGAAGATCACAGAGAAGAACAAGTGCTTCTTTTAAATTCCTAGTTATGGCAGTATTATTAAAATGATGATTCCTCCTTTTTATTGTCAAATTACAACAAATTAATAACCTGGTTGGTGACAATTTTAACATTTTATAACTTTGGAAGGAGAGCTGAGTTTTGTTACAGGTCTCCAATGAAGGCAAAAATATCCCAAAACTAATCTTTCAACAACAATCGTCAACCTCTGGGTGATGATGGGTCATTTTGTAACATCATTGTGATACCTGACTGCTCTTTGAGGATCCTCTGGGCGATGCGGTCGATGGTTCCCAGCTTCTGGCTAAAGGTGTCCAGGTACTCTCCCATGGCACAGAACTCAGCCGGCCGTGCCCGCAGTTTGTAGCCACCGGCAACGTGTTTCACGGATTCGCCCACCTTGGTCAACAGGGCCAGACCTTGACGCTTGTTCAGGTCCTGCAGACACACAATCACAACAGGCCACGTGATGTCGACAGTCCTACTACATACTAGACGTGAAGTGACAGACATTATAATCCATAGGTGTTGATAGTCTTCTAACGTGCTGAAATTGTCACATTCGTGTTTAGAAAACAGCTACTTCTTTACATTATTGATTTTATACTCATGCCCTACTTTCTTTTTTTCCTCTTCCTTCTGAGTCCAATTATTTTACTGCTGCAACAACCTCATTTCCCCACAGGGATCAATAAAGTCTTGTCTTGTGTCTCAGCTACTTGGAGACAAAATTTGTGAGCGATGGCAGGAGTGGAACAAACACACACACTTTGTGGTTTTACTGAAAGAGCTGAGCTGAAAGAGAGATCACAGTTTTCTTTTAATTTAAATGAATGTGATATGTGATAAGATACGCGTGCCAGACAGTGTCCACCCTGTGTTTCTGACAGGAATCAGCTCAGTTTATAATATTCAGAGAGAAAGAGAGAGCCTGAATTTGTCTGTGTGTTGGCCATTGCCAGAAATGGGGACAAGAATTCTTAGACCAGAATGTCCCTGAACATCCCACCCTTGTGTTGTCCTACCTTGGCAGACAGGAAAGCATTTAGATGTGGGTTAAAAGAGAGGACGGGGTGGTCAGCGACTCGCTTCAGGAACTTGTCTAAAGCTTTCATCCTCGTCTCCACGAACTCCTCCGAAAAACGGTCGACCACGCCCTTCATCACGAACTTCTCTGGCAACGGCTGGAGAAGATCAAGAGAGGGAAGCAGAGAAGAGAGTGTAAAATGAGCTGGAAAGCAGGGTGGTGCGATGGTTTTGCATCGTGGCTCGTTCGACCTACAGGGATGAGGTGGGTTGGCTGGCTGTCCTCCAACTTGATCCTCAGCCAGTCAAAGTCCTGGTAGCGCCGCCGCACGCAGTACTCCGGCAGGTCAAACTCTATCCGTGTTGTCTGGAGAAACAGTAGAGTAGTGACCTTAAAATACAGCGGACAGTACACAAACACAAACATACAGACTCTCTGTCTCTTTCTGACAATAGTGTTAAAAGACACCCCGCACATACTCTCAATTAACACTTTGTGTTCATATTGGGCTGTGGTATTTGTCTAGGGCCTCTGAGCTGAAGCACCACAGCGCACATAGCAACTGTCACCATGACGCTACCCGACGGCTCCTGGCAGCTGTCTCCCTTTGAATCCGTTTCTTTCACTACACGGTGGAAAGGTCTCCAAAGCTACGATTTCCTGTTGGAAATCAGACCAGATCTATGTTCTGGCAGAAAGATATGAAGTATGGAACCTGGTAAACACAAGTTACTAAAAAGTGTATTTGTGCCATCATCCCGTCGGACAGCAACATTGGCTTTCCATTCCTGTAGGTAGCACAGGTTAGCATTGTGTAGAACCAGTCAGGCAATGAAAGAACAGCTTCCCCTTGTGGAGCATGAGTGAGTAGTATAGTTAGTGGGAAAAGCTTGTGGGCCTGAAAAGTGTCACCAAGATAGAGGTGTCTTGAACATGCATTCTTTCTAATGGCCAGCGGGGGCAGGGACATTGGCTGCAACAAAAAAAAAGCCTGATTGTATATAAGCTTATGAGAAAACGACTGTACTTCTCACTTGATTTATTACCTCAGCAAACTGTTTCCTCTCTAGTTTCAAGTCTTCTACAAAGCATGATGTTCATTTAGTAAATTATGGCACTGTTAGTTGTAGTACGAGTATGTTAATGTTTATATAAAACTTTAGAAAAACCAAGATCGTGACGTCAACAATGCCAAACTCAAGGAATAGCATCAAACAATCGTCACAAGTGTGCATCATCTTCTACTAAAACTCCACACCGGACCTTTAACTTAGATTTTGTATATTAGCACTCTAATCCCAACAGATCACATGTTTAATCTGGCCCCTAATGTCCAAAGAAAACCAGGTAGACAGTGTTACCATGACACCAGCCAATAGCAGACCTTGGTGGAGACTCTGTAGGTGATGTAGGTTTCCATGGTGGAGACGTGCTTCTTTGGATCGTCGACTGTCACAAAAAGGTCCCGGGTTTCTGTGGAGGCGTAGAGGTCCCGGACGTCTGCTTCCAGGTCGTCGTCCAGCTGCAGCCTGTTGAACAGCGATGACGCGGACGCGGGGCTCGACGTCTCAACTGGCGTGCCATTGGTTAGTCCCGCTTCCTGCGTGGACAGAGACAACTGTGACATTAAATTCAGATGCTGCTGTGAGGAGGGCTGCAGACAAAGAGCTGATAGATGGATGCTGATGGTGATGCAGTTGTTTCTGTCTGTCAATGGGGCTCTTGTTAAAGCTGTCGCTGCGAACACAGGCAGCATCATCTGACACTACTCCCATCTTTCTAACTGAATGACGGATGAGGGGAGAGAAATAGAGTATTCATGGACTGCGGATACATTTTCACAGTCTTAATTTAAAAAATGCAACTGTGGGAAAATAAAAAGCTAGTTATACCATGTGTATGCTGACGAAAGAACACAGTTTCATTTCATTTAAAATAATAAAAAGTTTATTTAAACTGCGTGTTAGTTTGTTTTTGCCACTAACAGATGGTGACTTTTATTTTGTAAAGACTGACAAACAGCTTCCTACTACTCTGTTCGGTTCACAAGCAGAATCTGGATCTACAAAAAACAGATCTGATCAATACCACTATCAAACTGATTCAAAACTATTTATAGATTCACAGATGACTTCTCTTCCACAGATACGCCGGTGTAAAATAAACGCTGTGAGACTTGTTCTAGCAATTTCAATTTTTCAGTGATTTTTATAGAAACAAGTAGAGACACGTAGGGAAATTTGCGGAGAAATTAAGCAAATGAAGATACCAACCTTTGGACAAGTTATAAGTTTAAAGTCCAAATGATATATTTTAAAAAAAAAAAAAAAACACTTCTACAATGGGTGAATGTATGACTGCACATTCAGGAGGGATTCGTTAGCAAACAGAAGATATGATATGTAAACACAGCACCGGTAAGGCTTGTAAAACAGCGAGGCAGCAGGCCTGCAACATATGCACCTGATCATGTTGTAGTCTCTTGTTCATGTCAACCATTGCTATTTTTTTGTCCATTGCTATTTTTTGTTCTTGTTTGTTTTGTTTTTGTTTTTTTGTGGTTGTTTTTTTAAGTTTATGTTCTACCTTAGTACTTGTTTTGTAAATCTGCACATTCTTAAAATATTAATCTATCTATCTATCTATCTATCTATCTATCTATCTATCTATCTATCTATCTATCTATCTATCTATCTATCTATCTATCTATCTATCTATACGTGGTTGTAAAACTAAAACTAACCAACCAAATCTCTCACTAGAACAACCTGTACTGCAAAATCTGATTTGATGTATAAATTCTTTTTTTAAAAGTCGCCACTATCCTCTGAGGCCATATCTTGCCTCACATGAGGAAACAACTACTATCCTCCACAAAAACAGGTTAAGGTGCATGAAAGCAGAGAAGCTAATGTTCAACCTTAATCGCTTTTTTCTGCCTCACACACACTTTTTTTTTTTTAATTGCCTGAAGTGAAGTAAGCATGTGAGCAACTTCTCAGTTCGATCAGTGTCAAAAAAAGTGCTACTCCTCTGTGTCTCCGCTCTCACTCCTACATACACACTTTGCAACTCTACACACTGACCACACACACACTTTCCCTCATTTCTCACACCTCTCTCGCTCTGCTACTGTACACACACACACACACACACACACACACACACACACACACACACACACACACACACACACACACAGGCTGACTTACTGACGTTGTAAGTCCTCTTTTTTTTTTTACACTGTGGTGCTAACCTGCACTGGTAATCACAGTTCAGATAATTGCATTGCGTTACATCATTACACAACTGTGAACGAACAACCGGGCCAGCACAACACAGCCACGCTCAGACACACAGTGAGGAAGAATCAGAAACAGATGTGTTTTTAACACATAACAAAGTCTGGAAATGTGTGAGTGTAATAAGCCATATTGTGATGTGGGGATGGTAATAATGTGGAGCTCTGGTTGACCGGTCTAAATGTTGCATTTCAGGGGCTTTACAGCTATTTTCCAAAACATATTTGACAGTTGTAGCTGAGAAAGATGAACGGTCTGTCATCATATCCACATTCCTGTCTTTATAGGTCTTTTTTCACAGCAGACGTTTTAACGTGACAGTAGGAAAATCTCGGGTGTTACTAATAATATTAAGGATGGCTCCGTTCTACTGAAACATCACAATACCAGAACCCTGACGCAGCTAAATGGAACTCAGACGTTATTCATTATACCATTTAAACCTGTGCTTGTCCTACTGTGACATGTCAAAATGTCTCCTGTGAAAAAGGCCTTTTAAATGATGCCAACATGTACGTAAGGATAGGATTTAAATATTGCATAAGCTCATATCACTATATTATTGATATTGTGCAACAGAGTCTTGATCTCCGGGTCTTTTAAAATGTCAACACAAACTCCCGTTTGCTTTCTCAGGTTAGGAAACATTGGCCTTAGCAGCAGGACAATGAAGTGATGTGGTTATTTAGTATTGTATGCACAGTACTGTAAAAATGTTCAGATATATATTACTCAAATTAAATATGAGCAATCCCAAGATGATACTCAGAGGACACATTCATCCACAATACTCTAAATGTATTATTTTAATAAGGCAAAGTGTTTGAATGTTAAATCTGCAACTGGATCTGGATAAAAAGATGTTGTCACTGTTCATTCGTCAGATCGTCAGGCAGAATGAAAAACAGGTTTAAAAATGTTAAGAATGTCCTTCCAAAGGGGAAAAAAACAAAAAAAACATCCACTCAAAAAAAACACATCATTTGTTCCCTGAGCAATCATCTAACTTTCTGTTTCAATATTCAGACTAGGACCAGAACCATTACTGTACAGCTCTGGTGGTGTGTTGAAACAGGAGGGACTCCAACAGGCTTTACATTATTAATTTGTGTGGGTGCCTTGTGTACGAAATAAAAGTGAACAAACCATATATTATAGCCGATCTCCTATTGGCAATAATTAACTGCAAAACCTGGTGGTTGCTAAGCTTAGTAAGAATAAAAGCTTTGGGATTTGTTTGCTTGGTTCATCTCTGTTTACACAGCACACCAATAATGTCAGGCCCCGGGTACAAAGTGGAATCTGTTAACCAAAATATGTGTAGACCTGAGACAGTGTAATGCAGCACATGTAAAAAAAAACAATGCAGTTTGAAGTAAACACATTACTCATAGCTGTAACCTGTGAGTGTATTACTAACATATTCTCCCTGCAAGTCCATTTAAAATATAAATCTAGCTACTGATTTATCTTTCATGCAATAATGATTCAGTGGCAAACTCAAAGGTCCAGCCTCACATGCAAACAAACATAAAGAAAGACGTCCAGCACTCCATTTAACTTCCACCAGTGTGTCCCTTCTTTAGCTTTGAACACTCCTGCATGAGTTTAGTTTGGTTAGCCGTGCCTCTCTACATCCCCTGGCTGTTTTCAAACCACCAAACCGGTTTCAGCCCCCCAGCAGACCCGTTGTTACCTTGTCCCCTCCGACGTTGACGGTGACTGAGAGCGGCTCCTCGGCGGCGGACAGCGGGTGGAGGATCTCCGTGATGGGCTTCTGCCCCGAGCTGGCCAGGCCTTTCGGAGCGCCGACACTCATCCTGCAGGAGGCGGGAAGACGTGGCCGGTTATCGGGGGGAGGAGGGGGGTTAACGGCTGTCCGGTTCTCCGCGCCTGATACGGTTTGGAGTAGACAGAGGGAGGCTTTTTTCTCCGTTCAGGGTCTCCTCCGTGGAGATGTTACACCCGCTGGTTGGTCACAGCTGTCAGCTGACTCCCACTGCGCAGCGTCGGAAGTTAAACTACACGAACCCGGATGTAAACACGTGGGTCACGTGACAACAGGCGACGAATGAAACTCTAAAGATCGTCTATTGGGAGGATCTGTCCGGTGAAGCTGCTCGTTTCCCACGATTTGTTTGCTTCAAGCGCCTCACGGCACATTGGAAACAACAAGGGAGCAACGCCTGAAAGCAGTCAGTGTGAATTACATTTATAGATGAATTATTTTAAACTTTCTTATGTAGAGCTTTCAACCATATAACATCATCTTTTCTCATCTGTCATGGAAATAACTCACTTTTACTGTGACTTAACTATTCCCACCTGAACTCTAAATAAGTAGACCTCCATGTGCTATCTTAGAGTTTCTGTTTTACATAAGTTAGGCTATTAGTGATGTGTCGGTCGCGAAAGATCCGGTTCTAAGAGCCGGCTCTTTGAAGTGAACCGATTTAGAGAGCCGTTTTTGTTTAGTTTTTTTCACTTCGGTGCCTCACTGTCTCCTCCCCCTGACACTCTCCCTCATGCCATGCCTGTTCTCACACATCTTGATCAACCAATCACGTTCGGCTTTCAATTAAAAAAGTGGAGGAAAAAAAACTTTTTTGTGTGAAAGCCGCATGTAATTGGTCAAGATGTATAGCAGCATCCACTGCTTGGGTGACAGACACACACACACAGCGGTCGCGGAGGACAAACATGACAGGAGGGAGACGAGAGACATTATTTATTACATTATTGCATTATTTTGGGTGATAAATTGATTAAATAGTTAGTACGTTTTATTTATATAGCACATTTTTACACCGCATGCACTGACCAAAGTGCTTTTCAATGTCAAAAATAAAATAAAATATAATAACATTTAAAAATATAAAATAATAATAATAATTAATTAATTAAACCAATTAATAAAATGTGAGGAGCCGTTTGGGAGCCGAAAGAGCCGGCTCCTTTTAGTATGCAGAGCCAAAAGAACCGGCTCTCCAAAAAGAGCCGAAGTTCCCATCACTGTGGGCTATTTTTAAGGTCCTTTCATCATCCCTGCCTTTTGTGACCTCCTCTTGATGATAACGTTTTTGGCCTCCGGAAGTAGGAGCAGAGTGAGACGTCGTCCTCTTTCATCACCATCTAAGCCTGTCTAACTGAAAAACCGGTACACGGTCTGAGGAGGCAAAATGCGGCTGACCGTCCGCACATAGTCCACACAGTTTTATCGTTATTTTAAACTTCCAGTCGCTGTTACAGGCCTGCACAGCAGCAAGGTGTGTTTGTTATATATCCAGCTCAAGTTTAAGTTACATTCATCGTCCCGGGGGGGGGACTTTTATCGTTGTTTGTTAACCACTAGTGCAACATTAGCTGGGCGGAAGGAAACACAAACAAATAAAATTCAAGCTAAACCATTTTTAATATAAACCTTTCTGTAATTTAGACCTGTCACTTGGTACCTTCACGGACATGGCTACTAATCCTCCAGGACCACGTAAGTTTTTTTTTAGTTTTGGGACTCATTGTATTGGAGTTTATTGTCTGTGACTAGTCATGACTCCAGGGGCGTACCTCGCTAACGTTACTAATGCTGGACCCCCTGTGTGCTCTTTATAATGTTCAACATACATTGAACTAGTCTTACAGCCTGTGTAGTTACAATTGTGACACTCAGTAGAAACTTACAACCAAACTGCAATTATATCCCAGTACAATTGTTGTTTTTATGGTTGTGTGTGAGAAATCAAGGTTATGATTATGTGGTTTTCTGCCTCTCTCTTTCTCCTTTGTCTCTCTCTCTCTCTTATTTCTTCTCCATCCAGCCTTCCCAAACAAGGCACGGCAGGCGATCATAGCCGAGCTCGAGAAGGAGAGGAGACGTCTGATGCAGAGTCAGTCCATGAACACACCAGGAGCCAGGTAGGGACAGTATACAGTTTTATCTAATCAAGGGGTATATTGAGACCCTATATCTATAATAAATGTCAATATATAGTAGAGGGTATTGTCATTTTGTCCAAAGCGACTTACAGGGAGCAATTTGGGGTTCAGTATTGTGCCCAAGGACATGCAGACTGGAGGAGCTGAGGATCGAACCACCGATCATCTGATTGGTGGACGACCCGCTCTACCTCCTGAGCCACAGCAAACATTATTAAAACTGTCTCTTGTTCATCCTGTAGCATCTCACTGTCCAGGCCAATGGTGAAGGAGTCCAGGGACAACGCAGAGCAGCAGCACATTGCTGCCCAGCAGAAAGCTGCCCTACAAGTGAGTCAGACACAACATACACAAATGAAACGTCATATCCTTTCACAAGCCTTTTTCACACAGTATCAAGTACTGCAGTAATTTAATATTACATGTAGTACCACTGCATTGATTAATTGAAATCTGTATCCATCCTCATTCTAAATAACTATCACTCATGTTGTAAATCTGCCTACCAGCACAGACCTTTCTCTAACTGTGTCTTTCTTGCAGCATGCCCACGCACACTCATCCGGTTTCTTCATCACTCAAGACTCCTCGTTTGGAAACCTCATCTTACCCGTCATTCCACGGCTGGAGCCTGATTCATGACCTTTTTTTTTTTACCTCTTGTCCCCTTCCTGCTGCCCGCTGTGAGACAAGGTTTTGAAACAACACACGTGCACATCGGACCCACGTCTCTCCCACTTTGCTCTTTTTAAATCTGTGATTAATGGACAGTTGTTTGTCACGTTATAAACTATCTCAGGGGAATGTTTCATTTTTACATTTTCCAGACTAACAAGCTGGCTGCTGAATTTAGGAAAGCTTTCAAAACAGTCTGAAGAAGGTTCCAAATAGATGTAAAACATCCTGTAAAGTCATCCAAGGGCTAAAAACACACTCTACAGAAACACTGTAAATCTTGCTCTGTTGCCATTCATGACATGTATCACACAGCTTTCCATAAAATGCACATTTTGTCAGGTATTTTACATTTGTAATTGATTTGTATCAATATTTGCATAATAAAGTTGTTAAATTCAATTGGACATATCTTATTGAATTTCAGTTTTTATTTTTTGCAAATATAAAACAGCGGGCAGAATGTGTAAATACATAGTCTATGGCTATGTTCACATTATTCATGATCAGCATAAACATGAACAGAAGTCTGTTTTTAAAGGCTATATTTGTGAAAGGCTTTTTTTATTTTAATCTTCCACTTGAGTGCCTGAAATTGGATTTTCTATTGCACACTGTTCCTGTGGATGAAGGCATATTATTTTATATTGTTTTTCCTCTTGGAAAAAAAAAACACTTGCTTAACTTCATAATGCTCATTGTTTTTAGTGGTTTATTGTAAAACAGTGGTCAGCAGCTCACAAAACAACACATGCATCAGAGTAAATGCTCTACATTGCCGTGCATGAAAAACAATTTTTGAGTCACTGAATCTTGAATACAAAAAAAAGTCTCTTACAAGATCTACCACAGGATTAACCAATTACTCATTATACATATATACATATTTTTCTTGTTTTTGTTTTCATATATTGGAAGTGTAACAAATTCTGAGCTGCCATGACTGCATCACAATCCCCTTGAAGTGTGCAGTGTAGGCTTCTGATTCAGTCAGCAAACTGTATCTGTGTCTGTCACTTTGACACAATTGGCAGCAGTTCACCTTTTGCCTTCATCGTTTTGATCTTAGCCTTAATGTTGTCGTCCATTGCCTGTCGGCAGCGGTGGGCATAATGTGCCAGCGTCTCCTCCTTTTCATCCCACGGTGCCAGTGCGTGAAACACCTCCGGAGCAGCCAGGCTGAGCTCAGCTATGGACGCCGTACGGGAGATAGTGTTGCGGTCCACACCGACCCGTTCAAAGGCTACCTTCATGGAAACGCCGTGACGAAACTCTTGGAGGGCCGTCATGTAGCGTGCTATCACACCCACCACGTTTTTCACTGTAGAGGAGACAACATAAGCAAATGAGTACAATATTAAGTAATAACCATACAGTCTATGGGTGCTTATAATCACAGTATGACACTGATATCAGTGTTATAGTGTGGTTTATCTTCTTTGCTGTGTCGTGTCCTTACTCCTGACTCGGGTGTTTTCTCCATCCCGGGACCTCTTGCTCTTCGGGGTCCGGTGGCCCTTCAGAGAGTGAGACTCTGTTTCCTCAAATGAGTCAAAGAGTGTCAGCGAATCAGATCCTGCCATGTCGTCAGGAAGTGTTATCTGTGAACTTCCCGGGTCCATCTGATTAGAGCAATGAGGCCACTTCTTCTCTAGAATCAGAAAGAGGAAAATGACTGTCTATTTTTTTCTTCCTGTTTATTCTATTTTATTCATATTTCATCATTAATGTGTAAGTTTGAACCGCAAAGATCGACACAGTTTTATTTTAAGTTGCCAAATAACTGCTAACCTGCAGTCATTTTTAAAACACATACCTGGCCGCAGTCTGTCCTGCAGGAAGTCACAGATGAGCTCTGCTTTTTTAGTGAGTTCATTCTGCAGCAGCTGTTTGTCTTGCTTCAGGCTGGAGATTATCTGTGTCATCTGCTGGTTGCGGCTGCGTTCTGCACAAAGCAACGCTTGCAGCTTCTCCAGCTCGTTCTGACCCCCTGGATATTTACACAAAGAAACACAAGCAGTGAGCAACGGGAAAGCCACGCTGCTGGGTACAAACACACATTTTTTATTTGCCATTCCTTACAGCGAATCTGTACCTGCAGCCATCTCTGTGGCGGAGCTGCATCCCTCGGCCTGCTCTTTTGTCCCTGTCATGCAGCCGCCTTCTCCCAGCAGCTCCATCTGTGGGTCCACTAATCCCACCCCACACCCAGGATCCTGTCCATTCTGGGGCTGAGGGCACGGCGGGAGTGTGTGTACGATTTGAGACTGTGTGTTTGCTGCCTGGGGAACACTAATAGCGTCTGTCACAGCTAGTACTGTGCTATCTATGTTAGCAGCAGTGTCAAAATCCTCTTCTTCCTGCTTGACCTTCTTCCTGGCAAATGTTCCTCCTGACAACCCGCCTCTTTTCCTGGATGATGGACGGGGCTCGTAGTCACCATCATCGTCTGTAGCCGACGAGTCGCATCCAGCCATGTCAAACAGCCGGCTGCTGAACTCGTCTCCCTCAGATGCTCCTTCACTAAAGGAGAGGTCGCTTGATGCCCTCACTGTCACCTGGAAGGTAAGAAAGACAGAAATGTAGGAAGGTTTGAGAGAACTGAGTATGTATTCAGATGATTTTATTTTTGTATGCTTGTCAAATTCAAAATTATACAGATAAAACCTTACTTTATTTGACGGATGCCCTCCAACAAACTTCTCTTGGCCCTGGCTGGTACTTGCTGAGCCTCTGTTGCTGTTGCCATGGTCACTGAGGGGCCAATGGTAGGCATGTCCTGCGCTGCAACCCCACACAGCAACAGGGACGCTGCTTCCATTGGGACCAGGTTCTGGTGTCAGCATGTTATTGTAAGAACCACAGGTAAAGTGCTGCAGGCTGGGGATGAGGTCGCAGATGGTGCCATGACTGTGAGCCCAGCGGACAAGTTTACAAAGACCGTCTGAGGTGGTCTGGACCGAGTTGGACATGACAGAAACCTAAAGAAGAGACAAAATAAGAAAGAGTTTACAACCTGCAGCTATTGCTGCTTTAGTGGATAGTATTTGTTAAAGGTGCCAAAACTTGAATTAAATCACCAAGGTTCGCTGGATCTGAACTCAAATGGGGCTGGTCCTGAGATCAACTTGAACTCAGCTAAGGCGTTTTTGAGTCCCTAAGATTATAGGACTAAATTTAGGATTGTTTACACAAATAATGAGATTTGGATTAAGTCGCATAATAAATTAGGGCTGCAACTAACAATTATTTTTGATTGGTCTGCCGATTATTTTCTTGATTATTCATCATCCTATTTTTGACAAAATTGTCAAACAAGGCTAGAATGAAACATAGTATATGGCTGGACGATGTATGCTTAATGTGCCCCTGAAGATGTAATTCAAAAGTTTATTTTGAAAGAGCAGCAGCCAACAGGTAACTTTATCACACGTCACACATGCATGAATTTGCATGTTTGCCTCTTGTAAAGTTCAACGTTGGTGAACTTTCAACAGCAAAGTCACAGCCTCAACCAACAGCAAAAGAAGTGTGTGTGGTTGACAGGGACAACATGCCTTTCTCTCTCATTACAACCACTGAGGTGCCCTTGAGCAAGGCCTTTAACCCTAACTGCTCCAAACTGGACAGGAGCACTTTATTGATCCCCGAAGGGAAAATCTTTAATTGCAGCAGCATAACAAGTAACACAGTACACTATATACAGGCATGTGGAGTGTAATAAAACTTAACGACATCTTTATAATGAGTCCAAATGTATCACAAGGGCAATATTCATGACATAATGAGGTTATGACAGTGAATGTGTCAAAACCAACCACAGATCACAGTATCATTTTATGATAACACATAAAGCCAAATCGTTTCTTTAAGTCTGATAAGAGCTGCTATGATATGTTTATGTTATAATGTTGCCAAAAAATAAATGTAATGTCCCTGTCCCCTCGAACAGCCACTGTTTTACAATAAAATGACAAATATTCTGCAATAAATCACAAACTCTATCCATACATACCTCCCCAGACTCGCGGCTCTGGACCTGGGACAGGAGACCTCTGGGTCCAGGCTATATGGACCAGCTTTAACCTGCTCGTAGCTTGTAACTAGCTTTTCATAGTCCGGAACAACTGCTGCCAAGAATACAGGAAGACACCGGGGGTAAACTCTGTATTTCTCTTCTGTGTCAGCGAACACAGCACACGGTCCTTAAGTTACTGTAATGCTGAAGTCTGAGCTCGTTCAGACACTTTGTGACAGCGTGAAACACTTTGTGAAGCTGCGTGCTGGTCACACAAAAGGAGACTCACTTCCCACAACAAACCGGCTGGACGAGGCCACCTCCTTTAAAGGGGTACGTAAAAACACACACAAAACACTCACTACGCTATATCTCATCGTGTACGTTTAATATTCAGAATAATATAGCATAACTCATAATCTTATGTAATCACTTGTTTGGTATAATAACTTCAATATATTTTAAATGATAACATTTTTAAAAGATCCACTCCGCGCACCCCTCCGCTTATGTAGCCAATGGAACAGTCCGCTCGGATCTTCCCCTGCTGGATGAATGTAAAGGATTAATCTGCACATAAACACTAAGTCCTTGTCTATACAGAGACTGTGTGGCTGTGTTGGTAAAAGAAATAGACTAAACAATCATCTGGACGAGTTTGGAAACGCCAAAGACGGTTTCTTATGTCATCTTTTACTGTCAACTTGACATTGTTTGGGGTGTCTTTGTTATGACAACTTGACATTTACCAAGATGACATAGGCTGACCATGTCTTTGTCATGACAACTTGACATTAACCAAGAGCACTTAGTCAGTAAATATCTTTGTCATGACAACTTGACATTAAGCAAAACCACATAGCTGAGAAGTGTCTTTGTCATGACAACTTGACATTAACCAGCATGACCTGCAGGTGACTTTCGCTTCAGCCTTGCACCAGCCCACTCACTAGCTTGGACCTGTGAGCGCCTAGGACTGGGGTGGAGACACACTAGGGGTAAAAACCAGGGTGCTCTCTCCTTGGGCCCTGGGGAGGAAAGCTTACTACCTACTTAAGCACAGCTACCAACGGCTATCGTTACACAAGACAACTTACCTGTCACTTCAGCCATCTCCTTCCGTGGCAGGACCAACAGTTAAAACTGTTTTATTCATTTCTTGTTTGTTGTATCAACATGATACTTCACGCTCATGTCATTGCCTATCTTTAGACCTATGAATCGGACTTTGCCTGTCATTACACCACTCATAATGCACTGCCTGTCATTACACCATCATATAGGTGTAATAAGCAATTTCTTTGAGCTCAAGTAAAGTGGTACACTTTGGACTATTCATTAATATGTCATGAAGTGACGCTACACAGAAGATCCCCAACAACATGAATGTTACTACTTTGTCATTACACCATCATGAATGTGACTTTGCCCGTCATGACATCATTATGAATGTGTCATAAGCATTTTTCTTGAGCCAAGTAAAGTAGTACACTTTGGACTACTCCATTAATATGTCATGAAGTGTTCTACACCATAGGATCCTTTACCAACACCAACATGAAGTGTTCTTACCTGCTATGACATCATCATGATTGTCATAAACTTCAAGTAAACGGTGGACAATATGGACAATTAATGTTTTTACATGTTACACTGGCAGATCTTTTTAAAACACAACACACATTCAAGTGAGAGTATTCAACGGTTTTTTTAACTAAAAGTAACAATAACACTGGAACGCAAAACTGAACATGATACAGTTAATGGAACCCTTACACAGTCCTTTTGGTTGAAGACATTCATCTCTTCATTACTTTTTTTAAGTCATGGAAGAGACGTCCCAAGACCACTAAGATGTTTTCAGACCTAACCAGTGATGCCACCTATCATATCATATCTAATATATCATAGAAAAATTTCTAAGAAATTTGTGAGTGTGCCTGACTCTGGCCCCGTCGTCCCCATGCATTAACTGACACTGCTCAGCAGACTAGAAAAGAAATTTTGAGAGTGACGAGTGGGCTGTTGCTGGGGATCTGTATTCAAAAAGCACACCTCAAATAGTAATTTTTAACATGTTTTTAGACACAGGAGCAGCTAGCGCTTACGTGCTAGCAATTAACATTAGCATTTTTAGCTAGCAGTTAGCATTAGCATGTTAGCATAGCATTTTGCATTAGCATGTTAACGTGATGGACTAGCAGTTAACATTAGCATGTTAGCATTAGCATGTTACACATTAGCATTTAGCATTCCTGTTAACATTAGCATGTTGCGCTGATGGGCATACAAGTTAATATTAGTGTAACCCTTCTGAAGCAGAAAAGTATTAGTAATATAAAATACTTGAACTAATGCCAGAATAAGAAACAGAAGATTAAAATTCGCTACGGACCCCAGGTGTAACCAACCGATGCACATGAACGACACACACGTGGGCTCTTTTTGTTAATGAGAACAATGCTCCCCTATTTTAATATGAAGCTGGGGAGAAAATAAACCACATGAAATACATACAACAGCCTTACCCGGGTAGGTATAGAAAATAATAAACAAAATAAAAAGTTTTCGCAGCTGCACGTGTTTTTTTCTTATTGCTGTTCACTTCACTATATCTGCACCCTTTAGGTGTCAGTCCAGCCACACGATTGTGTGGTGTGTGGTGTATGTGTAAAATGAGCAAAAGGATTCATTCCGCGGTGTACGTCTACGATCCTCCAGGGTCCGGCTCGCCATCAGCGCTCTCTCTGACCTTCCAGACAGGCTTCTAATCGAAATCCAAGGGTTCCTCAAAACTGACCTACATAAGTAGGATCAGAATATTCTCTATTTCTTCAATTCTCAGATTAACTATGAATCACTTTAAATTGTCTCTATATTCTGTAGAGAATAAGTGCTTTAACTAAACTTGTATTGCAAAATAAGATCACAATTTCTCAGAAGCAAAAGGTAAATATTCAAAGTATATTATGATACCAAATGATTATTTTCTAACAGTACCATCACATATATATATGCTATTTACATAAAATTAACATTAATTATCACAAATACCAAAATGTAAACTCTTGTAATGTTCACAGAAGAAACCATAACTTAATGTGCTTAAAATAACAATACGGTCACAGTCACACACATAGCACACCATAACTCAAGTAAAGCTAGACAAATTGTTACATCAGAGCTATTCATCATATTTGGTGTGACTAGCAGTGCTGATTAGCCCCGGCGCTAGCGCTCCGAATAGCATGAGGCTAGGGGTTAGCTCACGGATTAGCCGTTTAGCTTGTAGCATTAGCGTTTTAGAATTAGCATAGCACAGCAGGACGATCTCCCACGCCTGCGATTCTTCACCCGAGCGAATCCTCCAACTGCACTCCTGCAGGTCGTGGTCGTCCGCGGAGATTCCTCCTTTGGTTTTTTCCGAGTTTTAAATCACTTTTTTCCAGTTTATTCCACTTCTGTTTTCTCCGTCCTGACATTAAGACCGTGTCCAGAACATGCTTCCTCTTGCTCTTCTAGAGGCTTTAGCGAAAAGTGAACCTGCGTCAGGTGGGAATACAGACTGCGTCTGCTCCTCTGACTGTATGACAGACCGGGACCACAACTCATCCTTTCAAATTAAAGTTCCAAGGCTGAAGCGAAAGTCACCTGCAGGTCATGCTGGTTAATGTCAAGTTGTCATGACAAGAACACTTCTCAGCTATGTGGTTTTGCTTAATGTCAAGTTGTCATGACAAAGAATTTACTGACTAAGTGCTCTTGGTAATGTCAAGTTGCCATGACAAAGACTGGTCAGCCTAGTCATCTTGGTAAATGTCAAGTTGTCAAACAAAGACACCCCAAACAATGTCAAGTTGACAGTAAAAGATGACAAAGAAACCGCATGACACTTAATGCAGCAGTCATGACATTCATTAATGTTCATGACAAGTGTCATGTCATAGTTATGACAATGTCATGTCAGTCTTATGAACACCCTTCAAATAAAGTGTTACCAATATATTTTGTTTGAACAGTTGGCACTACCCAGCCTTACACCACTCTCTTTCAAACAGCTTACTGGCATGGCAGCATACAACACAATGTTGCCAAATCAATTAAACAAACTGTACATGCATAAGACACATACACAAGCAAAAATAAGAAACAACTCACACACGCGTCTCCATACACACTCAGACAAAAACGCAGGGAATTGTGCATGCACTGCTCACTTAAAACTACAAATCATCTAAGGGACAACAGCATATCATCAGACTGGCCCATATGTCTATTACATTTTCTGCAGACAAACAACAATTAATAGGAACAAGACAAAGCTCCTACAGCTCATGTCGATAATTACCTTTTCTTTTTATTACAATAAAAAAACATTCCAGCTTGACTCCAGGCACGTTTCCATCTCCTCCCATGTATGTGTCCGCAGCCTCAAACAGGGGCGACTATTAATCTTGTTATGACGCAAATAACGTTTGATTACATATCAGAATAACAAGTACAGCATTTGTTTAATAATTACATTCTTTGTCTGGAAGGTTTAACATCACCATAGGCCAACGTGAAAGTGGTTTTACTGCCAGCAGGTGGACTGGAGGAGGAACTGTTGTCTCCCTCCCTGATGGAACACTGACACCTAGTGCCAGAGTAATTAATATTAATAAAATATTATATTTATGTATTTATATGATATTATATATATTTATAAATTATAGTATATTATATTATATTCAAGCAGGATGTGACAACTATGTGTAGTTTGGAAGCCAAATATGGTCTGGTGTGCAAACTCTAGTGCACATGCACTGAGAATGGACTTTTTAGTGAAGTAGGAGACATCTTGAATTCACCTATTGACCCTATGAATTTGACCCTCTGTTTTTCAATGAGAGGGAGGGGCAGATGTGCTTTTTAGAATTTGCAGTTAGTTAGTTATTGAACCTTTTTTGTACCAAAAACAAACTATTTGGGGAAAAAAAGGAGTATTTAATGTGTCTTAAAACATGTATGATGGAGATGTATAGGTTCAGTAAAATTGAGGATTTTCAAGAATAATAACACCTTAAGAAACTTCATATCCATCACTTTATTGTGTAGATGACATCTATATATAAACACAAATCTGTAAGCTACATTCACTGACAGGCCATTACTTCATACAACAAAACTGAAGACCAAACAGTAATAGCAGCCTAATAAAAGTGTTTATAATCTTTATCTTATCTTTTGCAATTTAATTGCAGTGCAATACACTTCTCCAAGTAGTGTAGCTACCCCCATTCAGTGTTGTGGTAAAGCAACTCTTATAATTAAGTTACAGTAAATAATAAATGATAAACTTATGTGGGGGGAAAAACGTGGGTGAAGTAGGAGAAGGCCTATTTTTTTAAGACCTTATGATAATTAAAGCAGCATAGAAATAAATGTCTCACCAGATCCAGATATAATCTGGGACAAAGAAATACTAAAATAATTTATATCTGATGTTTTCATCCCCCAAAATGTTATGTTACCTTGTTGAAACGGTTAGTTGCCCTTTATGTGCCTCTAGATGGTTAAATTGTTCCCTGTGTGTTTCATTACATAGTAACAATGTCGTAACCTACATTTAAATAATGTTGTTCTAAACTCTTGAAATGACCGCTTAATATTAAAATAATTTAGAGCACATTGAAATGATGTTGTTAATCTCAGCCGCAGATGGAGCCTTAACAACGAGGTTGTGTGGGTTTTTTCCATGTATGAATTCAGTGACTTGACTGAACTTGCTCCTGGCTCCACCCTCCGTTAGTCAGCCAGTCCACTACGTGTTAAGACTGGTGCCTTTAACTTACAAGCATCTCGGATAGAGGAGGAAAAAAAGAGGTTTTCCCCCCTGGTTCCTATCTGGAAGAATAACGCACAGCCGTCGGAAGTTGATCAACTTTAAACTCAAACCGGCATCTTCCTTTGGAGAGAAAACATCCCTCAGTCTGGTTTGCGTTTTCCGACTTGGATTGAGTTCTTCATGGAAACAAATGATATTTGAACCCGCAGAGAGGAGCGGAGAGAGAGGAGGTGGGTGTCGGATACAAGCCTGTGTGTTTCTGTTGTTGTTCTTTTATGCACGGATCTCGGATACAAGCCTGTTTGGTTTTGACAAAAGTGGAAAAAACTAACCCAGTTGTTGCTGTCGCTGCGTGATCTAAGCCTCATCAAGTTTCAGAGAGCTCTTAAAGCTTTAATCCGGGCAAGAAAGGCAAGTTCTTGAGGCAACTCTGCAGTCCAAGACAGGAGACAGAAACAGAACAAGACACAAGTGATATAAGTACCAAAAGTATGGCGTTAAAGGCCAGAGTGTTGTACGACTTCAGCTCTGAAAACCCAGGAGAGATCTCCATAGCAGAGAATGAGCTGGTGACTCTGTTCAGCGAGGAAGAGCTGGAGGGCTGGCTGGAGGGGGAGAACAGCAGGGGGGAGGCTGGCCTCTTCCCTGCCTCCTATGTGGAGATCATCAGGGACCAAATTACCTCCAGCACCAACAACAATGGCTTCTCCTCGCCCAAAACCCAGAAGCCCACCCACACCTCCTACACATCACCGGACACCCACTCTCAGAGAGGACTCGGGGCTGGTAGTGGTGGAAGTGGAGGAGGCAGCTTCCACACTAGCCAGGGCAGTGATGATGACTGGGATGATGACTGGGATGACACCTCCCCTGCGACCGAGGTGCCTCAAGGTCTCGGCAGCTCGCCCCCTTTGTACCCGGTGACCTCCTCCTTACCGGCGCGGCGTGACAGCTCCCAGCAGCATCAGCAGCAGGCCAAGAGTTCAGCAACAGTAGGGAGAAACCTCAACAGGTTCTCCACTTTTGTCAAGTCCGGAGGGGAGGCCTTCCTGCTCGGGGAGGCCTCTGCTTTTGTGAAGGACGGGGACAAGATCTGTGTGGTGATGGGGAAGCATGGGCCAGAGTGGCAGGAAGACCCGTACCCATTTACATGCACCATTGACGACCCCACCAAGCAGACCAAGTTCAAAGGCATGAAGAGTTACATGTCCTACGGCCTGACGCCCACGCACACTAATGTACAAGTCAACCGCAGGTACAGGCTGTCTTCCTCCTTCTCTTCTTCTTCCTCTTCCTTCTCTGTGGTTTCCAAACTGGGCTTATTTTTTCACCGGATCCCCCCCAGTCCCAACACACTTAAAATAAATGTTTCTGTGGCTTTTCCTGTGGCCACAATTGTTCCCACAAAATGGCAAAAACAGAGCTGACTGTGGCCTTTTGCCCTCTGGAGTCTTCAGGAATCCCCCCTTTTCCTTTCTGACATTCCCTCTGCACCTTTTACATTGTTTCCCTGTCAGTAAACCAACCCTCATTTACATTTAAGTTTCTACTTGGTCCTGCTGGGAAAACATTTTTTACACTTGCTCTCCCCACACCCCTCCTTCTTTTTCACTCCTTTCCACTACACTTTCCTGCCATTTACTTCACTTCCTGATCTCCCTCATGACCATTGATCGAACCTTTTTCCTCCATGCCTCCTCCTTCATCATCCCTGCAGGTATAAACACTTTGACTGGCTGTACGCTCGCCTCGTAGAGCGTTTCCCTGTCATCTCAGTGCCCCACCTGCCAGAAAAGCAGGCCACCGGCCGCTTCGAGGAGGACTTCATCTCCAAGCGGAGGAAGGGACTGATTTGGTGGATGAACCATATGACCAGCCACCCCGTGCTGGCTCGCTGTGACGTTTTCCAGCATTTCCTGACTTGCGGGGCAGACGAGAAGGCATGGAAGCAGGGCAAGAGGAAGGCAGAGAGGGACGAGCTGGTTGGCGCCAATTTCTTCCTCACAATCAGGTAGGGAGGCTGGTTTATGTACTGCAGAGGTTGTGGGTGTGATTCTCAGATTGGTGTAGCTCCAACTGAGTGTCATAAATATTTCATTGATCTAAAACAACAGGTTTGATGTCAGGAACCTGCAGTCCAAAGACAAGGGTTTCTTTCTAGAGTCACCATTTTCCAGCAGCATTTAGCACACCAACATCCACCAATAAGAGTGGGAAATAGACCACAATGCAATGCTGCTACAAACACAGATTTCCAATTAAGGCCCTCACCTATTTAACTTGGAAAAACTCCCCTCACTTTCATTGCACTATTGTCATCACTGTTAAACGTTTACTCTGTGATTGTTTCAAGTTACAACCCATTCTCTGGACTTTGAAGAAGGCATTATGGGAAATGTAGGCAATCACTAGCTGAAGTAAAAAATACTAGTTATGAAAAGTTGAGGGAAAGAAGGTACCTCAAAACCATAAATAGCGCTTCACACAATATTAAAAACAAATTAATGATATGCAAGGAATGGATGAAATAACAGGAACAGTTAGCATTGTTTTATACAAGAACTATCCTGTGAAGCTTAGAATATAATTGACTTGATCATAGTGTGTCAGAGTTTTGAATCAAGCTTGTGGTGTTGGGTTACATTATCCATTTTATACTGTATGAGGTAATGGAAGAATTTGCCCTTAAGCAAGGGTCTGTTATCAGTTTTCCTGGTTTCATGTGTTATAACTGAAAGCTTTCATCATAGGGAGTGTCTGATAGAGAGGATGAGATAAGTAGAAAGGAATAATCTCCTGTCACATGACGTGTAATAAAAACAAATCCTTGAATTAGAAAAATATCACAAATGACTTCAAAATAAAGCCACAAAGTCTTAAATGGCTGTCTTTTTTTATTATTTTCATCAGCACACCAGATGTCCCACTGGACCTCCAAGAAGTGGAGAGCAAAATTGAAGGCTTCAAGACTTTCACAAAGAAGATGGATGAGAACAGTGTGGTCGTAAACACCACCATCAATGAGTTTGCTCGCAAACAGGCAGCAGGGTTCAAGAAGGAGTATCAGAAGGTCGGACAGTCCTTCAAACTCTTGGCCCAGGCATTCGAGCTGGACCAGCAGGCATACTCGGTGGGCCTGAACAAAGCCATTGCCGACACTGGTGAGGCCTATGAGGCCATAGGAGAGTATTTTGCTGAGCAGCCGCGACAGGACCTGGATCCCATTTCTGACCTGCTGGACCTCTACAGAGGACACCTGGCCAATTTTCCTGACATCATCCATGTGCAGAAAGGTGGGGGGAGTGTGCATGTGTGTGTTTGTCTGTAAGAGTGGTAAAGTCTGAACTCCTAAAGCATCTGCATTTCCACTTTCAATGTAAGATGTAAATGCCAAACATTTTATAGCCTGGGAAAGAAAAGAAATTGAGCATTACTTCTTCAGACAATGAGGAGTACTGAAAAATGCATTAAACCCTTCAACATGCTTGCAAGAAACAAAACAGATGCAGGACCGAGCATACTTCTCTTTACAAGGATGTCAGAGGTCAAGGCTCAGCTTGAGCTTTAGTGAGCGGTCAGCACTCTTGCTCATGGATTCCTCTGCAGGGTGGAGAGTTGAATCCAGGATGGATTCCTAACAACACGAGTGGCCTCTCGCACTCAATGTCTATGCCTTCTGAAACTAAAGATTTTTTTACTTTTACTTGCATTAGAAAATAATTAATGGTGTTTCCAAAGGCTAAAAAGCCTCCCTGTCTATTAATCATGTCAGTATAAAGGCAGACAATTCACAGAGAACCAGATTCTGCCTGTTAACATCTGTTTTCATTTACCGAATTGCAGTGTGAATCTGGGTTGAAAACTGAAACCCAACTATTGTAACACTCTAGGTTCTGTGAGAGCCTGTACTTGCTCACTGGAAAACACAAACACAGAAAAACACACATGCAGACACACACAGGCGTGGACAAAGGACTTGCAGAGGAGTTAGCTTGTTAGTTCCCTGCAGGTTGGGAGGAGGGAGTTGCTCCTGGCACACAAAAGTCCTGACGTTTGCCAAAACTTAGAGGCACTGTTTCTATAGTCCGTTGAGCTCTGTTCTCTCGATACAATCACAGCTCTGAACTATGGAAACACAGTCTGAATCCCAATAGTCTCTGAGACTGACAGGAATTCACCTACTTTCTGATTGACAAATAACACTTTGTTATATGTCCCTGCAAGAGCCTCTTCTTTTTTAACATTTTGAACATTTCTGTTCCCACTACTTAGATTTTGAGTAACAAGCTTAAATTTAAATTGTTTTCTTAACACACATCATGAAATTAATACTAATGTGTGCAAAACCTGTGGTAAATGAAGCATGATGGGGTACAAGCAGAAGTCTTTCTGCTTTTTATTTATGTATCCCAATTTAAAAAAAACTGAAGGATTCTTGGATCCAAACTTTTAACTATGTCAAATATGTGTCAAAAAGCCTTGCTGCTTTCTTGACTGTTTAAATGCAGCCTAATTCACAGTCACATTTATGAATTATACAAAGGGAGTCATTGACTCAAAATTCCAGAAATGTACCCAGCATGTCGTAGATCATGTAATCAGTCCGAAAAGTAGAAGCACAGACTCTGAGTAATGCATCCACGCTGTCATAGGAAGCATTGTTTCGTCTGCACAACCATGAATACATTCCCACAATGCAAAGTCTGCACTTCTGTCATAGTTGTGAAATAACTACCTTTTACAAAAGATGGCTGGTTGAGTCATAGTTTCCATAAACGGTCAACTTAGTGAAGGAGCCTCATTGAGAGAATCAGATTTTCTTGTTTAACTATTGGATTGCACTTTTTTGACTTTGGACACAAAGAAACATTGTCTGCAGAGGTTTTACATTTTCAAGAACTTTCAAGAATTCTTCTCTCTACAGGTCTACGTCCCACAAATATATATCGACCTCATTTGGCATTGAACATTTCTCTAATAACCACATTGCACAAACATGGCATCTTTGCAGCGGAGATTAGCTAGAAAAGCTAGTTGTTGAGCTCTTAAGGTGGACAGTTTTGTTGACCTAAATGTCCCTGTACAGTATCATCTGCCTTTGCCGGTTCTGTCTGTGAGGTCCAAAGGCTACATCTGATTTGAATGAGCAGAGATTCCTGGGCCTCTTGTCCTGTGTTACCCTGGGACTGTAGGAATGCAAAATGGAGCAGTCTCAGGATTAGTTTCCCCTCCTCCTCTTTTCTTCTCCCTCTTTTCCTCCTCCTTCCTGGTGATACAGCGACTTGAAGAGGAAGAAGAAGAGGGGAGGGTTGCATATGTGTGTGTATATGTAAGAGGGGTTGCAGATAGTTACGGAGCAAGTTTCCCACAAGCCAACAGTACAAGAGTTCAGATTACAGTTTCATAATCTCCTCCGGATCAAAGAGAGCAAAGTTCAGTTCATTAGCGTTTTTGCTGCTATGGCGTGTTTTCAATATGTATGTGTGTGAGATAAGGGGAGAGAGATCTAGAAAGAAAGACTACAGGTCAACAAGGTCAGGAAAAAGTATCACTCATCAGTTTGTTCACATCCTGATATGTTCCTCTTCACCCATTTCTCTATGGATCATGTCTCTTCAGACTGGTTTACTTCCCCCCTGAAAGTTTAGTCACACTAGACACTGAGTCACAACTGGGTGTTGGGCAAGGGCAAGCAAAAAGGAAAAACTATAAAATAACTGATTCATTTTTGTAGTATAAGACATTTTCAAGGTCAGGTTGGAACATTTGCCAGCCTTTTCTCCACAGTCTTATTAACTTCAGGTTGTACTAGCTTGTACTTCTTGGCAGTGCGTTTATTATACGTTATCGTAACTGTTTCTTTGAGATCCACACACACTCTCTGCTGATGTCATCCTTTAGCTTCTTAGATGTATAATCTCTGCTGTCTCAAAGATCATCACTTGTCTTGGGCTTGTGGTTAAAGAAATCTCAAGAACCAGTTTGACATTTTGGTTATTTGTTCTCTTGTCAAGTGATGAAAGGATTAATACCGCTTTCATGTCTGTCCATTAGATATCAAGCTACAGCCAGGAGACTGTCAGCTTATCTTATTTTATCTTAAAGACTGAAAGCAAGGAGAAGCAGCTAGCCTGGCTCTGTCCAAAGGTGAAAAAACAAATGGCTAACAGCGTTTTGAAGGCTCACTAATTAACAAGTTATATCTAGTTTAGCTAAATGTAAAAAAATAAGTTGTTTTTTTATCTAAGTTGACTTTCTCTTGGCTGTATCTAAGATCCCAATTACCAGACAGACATGAGAGTGGTGTCAAAATTCTCATCAAATTCTCATTGGATTAGGTTGTCTTACTGAAACCGAAAGCGGTTTGTCGGTTCTCAGTCTTCTCCTCACCTCCCCCATCTTTTTTCAGGTGCACTGACCAAGGTGAAAGACTGCCCAAAGCAAGAAGGTGAGCTCCATGACCGCTGCAACATCATTTCCTGTGCCACGCTGGCAGAGATCCAGCACTTTCACCGCACGCGTGTACGGGACTTCCGCTCGCAGATGCAGCACCACCTCCGTCAGCAGATTGGCTTCTTCCAGAAGATTACCGCCAAGCTGGAGGACACACTTCAGAGATATGACGATGACCAGTAGGAAGAGGGGAGGAAAACAGAGAAGTTGGATTGTAAAGGCCTTGAGGAAAGAGGGGGAGGCTTGAAGAGGAGAGCAGACAGGGATGATTGATGCGTTCTGCCTCCAGTAATCTGGAACATCTTATCATCCATCCAAGAGAAAACTACTTGATGTGATGGATCCTGGGCCTGGTACAAGTGGAAGAAATATACCACTCTTTTTTTTTTAAATGTAGGCCTCTGGACTGTTGAATGACAACTTCTTGGATTATCTGGACAGCTCTGATGAATGTACCAGTAACAGGGATTGTGCTGACACCCCAGGCACATCTTGCAACTCAGCGGGACTGTGGCGATATTAAAAACAGCTGCTCTCTATATGACGGGGCTGTCTCTCAATTCCCGGTTTCAGGATCACATGATCTCTCGATGCCTCCACTGCCTCATGGAAACCCTCTATCTGGGAACACGGTAACTCAGCAGAAATGTAGAGATGAAACTCCCCCAAATCACTTAAACTGGATGCTGAATGATTGAAAGACTTAATGAATTTAATAATTTGTCATCTCTATATGTCTGTTTTTACTTGAATTACCTTTTCAGTATTGTTTTGATGGGACATGACAGCATGCAAGTGATTGTTGGATGGAAAATATGGAAAAAGGCAAAGTGGGTATAATCTACTCCGTTCAATCAGTTTAGTTGTTGGACTTTTCTTAGAGCTTGAAATTTGACCTACTTCTGATGTCTAACATCTCACACAACTCTGATGCTGTCACACCTTTACTACATTAGAATTTGAAGCTCTGTGTTCTGCATTTAGTGTTGCTTGACCTTAAAAAAAAAATTGGTCTTAAACTGATTTTATTTGAATGGACTTTTGTTTGGGTTACTAAAAATCCAAATCAGTCTTTCTGCTCTCCCTCAATCTGGGGAGATCAGGGGCTCAGGGTACAGACACTTCAGAATGATGAATGCCTCCTAGCATTAAAGCTTTGAACCTAGATCCAGTTCAAAGCCACTGTGTGTTGACTTTTTATGTGATTATAGCATATTTCAAATTCTTCTGAGGTCATAGGTTTTTTGTGAAAAAGTGTAGACAATCGGAGTCCCAGTGGTGGTGTCCTTATGATAGTACCACTTGGGGGCACCAAAGTTGAAAATGTCAAATAGTACATATAGTGGCTTTAAGTACGGTTGCTATTCTCAGTATCCTAACCAGCTACTCTAAAACTTTCTTGGTAAACCAGTAAGTGAAAGTTAAATAAGCTCACAGAACTGTTTGTTGACGCTGGGCAAGAAAAACCTTTTCAATACAAGCTGGAATCCATGACAGATTTTTCAACATCCTGTGCTGATATAATCAGAAACACGTAATAATCCATTACGATGAAACTTGTTTCGTAACACTTTTAATGCAACACAATGAAACCGAATTTCATTAAATAAATGAAAGTAGAATTTATTTCAATCATTTATCTGTATTGTTGTTTGTTGCCCTAAATATAACTTATAGTGACCTGTTCTGCGTCTTTTGATTTGTGTTTTGATGAATATTAATGCTTTGATTAGGTTCAGGATATTCAGATATTTTGTTTTGTGACATGTAAACACTAACACTGTTCAGAGAGAAGCTCATGTTCTTAATATGAAACCAGAGACTACATAAAACATGGACGTCGTATCCGTGACGTCACCTGCAGATTTCTGAGGAGCTGAAGAGTGTGGTGGGTCTGGCCGCCGCATCCTAGCAGTCCTGCCTCCGCCACTTTGTAAATTGATCCAGCCAGCACCCACAAGTCAATCAAAGCAGCCACACTGTTAATTATGCATAACTTTTAGCCTTAATATAGTTGGTGATAAGTTGGTGATTTAAATAGAAACTCAATACATTTGCCACAAAAACAGTTTTTTTTGTACCGGGTTGTAAACATGTTTATTTCTTCTGTTAAGTTGGACATTTTAATATGGGGGCTTATGGATATTGACTTGTTCTATAGCCAGCCTCAGGTGGCCATTTGAGGAACTGCAGTTTTTGGCACTTTGGCACCGCATAGACTTCACTTCACAGCCACAGAGGTTGCTGCTAACTGATTGTTAATGTTTAACTGCTTGTTCTTGGCATTGACCATAAAAAATGATATGAAAACAAGTACATTATATTTAAGGAATGTCTTTTAGAGCAGCACATGATATAAAAGCTGCTCAGATCACTGTTTAAATACACTTATTTAAAACATCACATTATTTCTTTAAATCAAACAAATTTCTTAACAAGACACCTGCTCCATAATACTTCCATGAAAATCTGTTTCCTGTATTTTTTCCCCAAAGAGAAGTGTGTTATCACTTTGGAGGCCGCAGCAGTCCAGTCCCTGATATATGACACCAGAATTCACAGACTGCAGGTCAGGTTACAGCAGTCGCAGGCTTTTCATTATTCAGACTAGTCTCTTTCTCTTCTCTTTCATGTTTGAATTTTCTTACTGGTTAATGCTAATAATTTCAAATGATTGTTCTTGGCTATTTTAAATCAGCCAATATTTTCAATACATAAATATATTCTAAAGTTGAGTTGTTTCATGATATTTTCTTCCACTTTCATACAGGAAACAAAGTGTCCTGCTGTCCTGCTCTCTAAATGCTACATCTAATCAACTAAGTTTTAAAAGTATCACAGCAGGAGAGCCTCTTGGTCAGGATGGTCATTTGAACCATTTCTATACACACACAATTATATGGGTCAATACACACCTGGAAACATGTTTCAAGTACTGACTTCAAATAACAAAAATGTGAGTATTGAATGGCTCTGTTGGCTGTGAGTTATTAGTCATTAACGGACATGTTAATCTTGATTGTTAATAGAGCAAAGAAACATTGCAGATAGGAATATCATAATTTTGATCCTCTTTCTTAGTTTTTACTCCACTTTGCACTGAACACACAGAAGTCTTTAAGAAACATCTTTTATTTAAAAATCTTTCACAGTGCATGGTAAATAGAGGATGGCATAAATGTGACAAAATGCTGAAGTTGCTACTAGTGTCTTTTGTTAATACTGTATGGACTAAAACAGGACAGAAACATGTATATGGCAGTCAAAGTGAATGACACCTGTGCCAGTGCATGACAGGTGAATGTTCTTTAAATAGTTTGCATGCATGGACTTGGAAGCTTACAGCTCAGCTATGATCTACCAGCTGACATACATTGTATTGAAGAAGTAACACGTCAACTCTGTACAGTTACAGTATAATTACCACTACACTACGAAGTCACAGTTGAGCTAACTCTAAATTCAGCTACATTAAACTGGATAGTTTTTTCAGCTCATGTTTCACTTCCTTGTTCAGCAACAGTTCCAAAAATATAATACTATTCTCATCACAGTTATAGATGTTAAAACTGATGTTTTTGAGGAATCAGTCAGATTGTTGGTTACAAGAAGAACCGGTTATGGTCGTCCTCGTGTTACACCATTGCATTGAATTTGAAAGGACAAAAACAAACAGCTGTCTAAGCAATAATAATAGATTCTGTTTACTTTGAATGGTACCGCACACCTCCTAGGTAGCCGGGTAATGTCTTACAGATGAAATAACAGAGAGTACTACATAAAGATGTGTTCAGCTTAGGGTGGTTCATAGAAATGACTTAAATATAGTGGCATTAAACATCCCCTACAGAAAATGTCTTCAACAAATGTGCATATTTCTGTTCTCCTTTTAAAAAGTTCATATCAGATCACATGTGCCTTAGACAATTATAGAGAGCATGCACATGCCATTAATACCATTCACATCAAGGCACAGTTTTTCTTTCACTTTTCTAATTACTTCCATCAAACCCAGTACTGGTTGTCTTTAAGAGTCGGAGTAGGGGACAGGGATGTCAGAGAGGTCTTGATTCCCGCACCATGACGATTTATATTATCTCTTTCACTACTGTTATAGCCTCTAATATTCCTATTACCACCCGGTCCATGAGCATTACACGGCTCCCAGAAGGTCATCCCAGGAGCCAGAGTCATCCTTCTGGGACCTGTGGATATCTTGGGTGAGGAAGGGCAGCTTCTAGGGCCCAGTTGGGTGACCACCACAGAGGGCACAGCCACGCTCCGCTCTGCCCGGCCCACGTAAGGGCTGCTGTGAGTGGGTAACTGGGTCACTGCAGCGAGCTGCTGGAGGAGACGTAGCCGGGCCTGTTTCTCCTTGCGCCGGCGGAAGACCAGAATCAAAACTACAAGGATTATGATGAGGAGCAAACATGCCAGAAGAGGCAGAATGATAAGCAGAGGGTCAGAGGATGGGCGAGGGAGGAACTCAAGGTGAATTGGGTGGGTGTCAGGAGGGATCACTAAACCATGTTTGTCTGAGACAGAAGGATCATGGGGTTGTGGGGCATGGCTGTGACCCCCTCCTACTCCCTCTACACCGCTCCCTGATTTTCCTCCATGACTCCCACTGCGTGTGTGGTTCCCCCAGCGGCTATGAGGCCTCCACTTGTGCTGAGTCCTGTTGTTGCTCTTTGGTGACAAAATGTGGGGTGGCAGATCCGCCATTACCCCGCTCTGGGTTGTGGATCCCCCTCGTCCACCTCCTCTCCCTCCTCCGGTAGAAGTCCTGTTATGTGTTGTCAGATGAGTTGTCGTGTGTTCCCGACTAACGCCATCTGCTTTATTTGAACTGCTCGGACCATGATACATCTGGTGGTGGGGAAAGATGGTGAAGTGAAGCTCGCCCTTCGCTGGTTGGACATTTCCAGCCTTCACCAGGAACATGAAAGAATCATTGAGAGGCGTGGCAGGAGTGTGACCTCGAGCTGTTGTGACAGCTGATTTGTTATTATTGAGCTGGTTGTCACCATCACTGAGAGTCTCCTCGATGGCAACCCGGCCTTGCACCACATCTCTGAACGTAAATGACTTCAGGACCTCTGACGCTCGATTCGGATCATACGTCATCTGCATAGATGGACACACAGACACAGTAGAAGAGAGAATTAAGTGAAATGAGATGATTAGACTTCTAGTGATACGAGTCATTGAGGTTTCTGTAATTTCTCTATTATCAACTGCATGCTGTTGTGAATGGGGTGGAGTTGTCATTGAATTATACTGCGTAACAACAGCTCAAAGTGTTTTTTCAGACCTCCAGTGGTTCAGCTTTTCATCTTGTAGTAGTGATACTGAAGTGTACTTCATGGTGTGTCAGTAAAATGTGACATCACATTGTAGGGTTACACAGCACACCTACAAATGATGCAGGAAATTCTCAGAGGCAGAAATCTGTGAAGGTTCTCAGAATGTCAATGTAATTTTTTCTTGGAAAGTCAAGTGAAATCACAGTTTATGCGAGTCAAGTCCCAAGTAAAATAACTATAACAATAACAATAACAGTTATCAGTAATTTATGGACACTATCAGCTAATTATAGATCTAAATGAGTACTGGCAAACAAAGTTTGATGTTGTAGTCTGACTGTCTAACTAGGTCTTGCATTCAGCAGTTCATGTAAAACTGTTGAATCTGAAAGTAACTGTTTGTACAGGCATAACGACAATGATCTGAACTGACAAGTAGCATCACAATGAGCTTGACTGTAGTCATCTTTATGTCAATGCCATTCGCAGTGTACAAGTAATGTTACAGACACTTATAATGCCAACGCTGAACATTTTTAAGATTTGATGTTCAATATTTGAACTAAACACCGACAATTATTTTGAGTTATCATGTCTCAAGGTCAGAGACTTGTATTGTGTTTCCCTTTAAACAGTGTAAATTCTCATTTTACAATAGCTTCAGGTGTCTGTGTGTTAAACTGAAAGTAAAGGACAATAGACAAAGCAAATATGAAACAAAAAGATCAGACAATGTTTAGCTTGTTTTACTATATTTAGTACAAATTACGACTGATATTTGCTTTTTTTGTTTTGTTTTTTTTACTTTCCAGGCAGTCACTGGTTGCAGTTCATGCCAGACACTTGAGGTTTGAAACTTGTTCAAGAGACATAATCCACTATTATGAAAATCTTATCATGATATATTGTATTATATTTTTTGGCAATGTTACATTGCTGCCAGGTGGTAATGCAGGTGAAAGGAAGCGACTAAATGGTAAATTGTGTGGAAAGCCCCAACATCTGTGCAATGTGTGTTATGCAAGATATAAATCAATGGCTAAAAGAGGAAATGAAACTCACACTTAACAGTAATGCTATATATAGACAATTTAAAGTTGTGCTGTTATGAGAAAAACAACAGTATGGCGTGTTGTTTTAAAGGTCCAGTGTGTAGGATTTAATGGCATCTGGTGGTGAGACTGCAAATTGCAACCAACTGAATACCCTTAGCCTCACCCTCTACTTCCAAGCATGTAAGAAAAAACGACAGTGGCTGCAGAAAAGAAACAGGAAATGCCTTATTTAGAATTTACAGTATTTACATTGTCTGTTCTGGGCTACTGTAGAAACATAGCAGGTCAATGTGGCACTCTCTGTAAATATAAAGGCTCATTCCAAGATAATTACTGTATAATACAACAGCAATTTATTTTCAGGTGATCATACACTAATGAAAATATTATATTCCAAGAATAGCTTTACCTTGACTAGTTTTCCATGTTTTGGTGGAGACAGAACCACAAAGACTGGGTCAGCCCGGCTGATTCTGGCCAGCTCAGATGCATCGATCATGGCTTTCCCCAGTTTCACAGCGATACCACTGGGCACTCGTACTGCCTCCCTCAGGTAGACCAGAGGCCGCACAGTTACCTTCACCGTCTGTGCTGTCACATTTCCATAGTCAACACTGGGGGACGAGGCTGACACTGATATCTGGAAGCTGTCCTCTGATTCACTGAGTTCAGTCATGTGATAGACAACACGGCCAAACTGCAGGTCCTCGTGGCAGAAGGTCGTGACTTCCTGGTCATTAATAGCAATGCGTCCGTGACGAGGGTGTGCGGTGACGGCATAGGTGATTTTGGCTGGGCTGCGACTGTTGGTTTGAGCTGCGAGCTGGTTGGTTGTCAGGACCACAGCAGTCTTGCCTTGAACCAAAGATAGGCCAGTGTTGTTCACCAAGGAGATAGAGGGCTTTATCACCTCCAAACTAAACAGTCTGTAGAGCGGACGATGATGGCCGTCAGTTATGTTGAAGTAGAGCACACCTGTTGAGGGCTCCCCCTGACAGAGAGAAGAAGAAAAAGTACCAGAAGCTTACAGTCACTTTCTAAATTTCTAAATATATTATGTTTTTGAAGTTTGAATTTAAACCCACATATTTGAACATTTCTGTCTTTGGTGACCCCTGTGGGTCAACACACTATGGTAGACAGCAATGTGTGCACATGCAAAAACCTTTGACTTGTGGTCTAAATCACATACACGTTTGCAAAAAAAATAATTAGAGCAGTAAAGTCTCCTTCAGTGGCCTGACTCTTCACCTGCTGTTTAAAGTGCAGCCGGCCGTGGTTGACATCGTACTGTGTGAAGGACGTCACTGGCTCCGGTCTTTCCCCCAGCGTCAGGTAGCCGTTGTTGGGCTTACTGATCACAAAGTAGTGCAGCTCCTCTGGAGGGGTGTCATGATCCTCTACCTGGACATGTCAATTGAGTGCATTGGGTTGAGTTCATTTAGTTATTTTATAAAAGCTTGTCAAAGAAATGGACTTTATATCATCCTCCAGTTAAGACTGCGACTTTGTATGTGGATGTTTAATAATATTATCTCCATACACCACTACATAGTCTAGTGGATCATTGGATAATTAAGATCAATTTAAATATGACTGAATTCATTTTGAACTATAATCGTGTAGCTCTAAAAACAGCTACACACTCTTGTAACACTGGCCCACCTGCAGATTGTCTGGTCCAAGTACAACACTCTCTCCAACCACAACCTTCATACTGGGAGATCTGCTCCTAATGAGTGGTGGATGGTCGTTGACCGGTGTCACTGTGATGTTGAACTTCTCTGTCACTGTCAGACTGTCCTTGGTATAAGAAACCCTGTCTGATGATGGAAGGGAGGATGATGAGGTGGAATAGAGAGGGGAAAAGGAGGAGGAGGAATCAGAGGACAAAGCAGTCAAGGAAGGTGAGGACGGAGAAGAGGAGAGATCCAAAGGAGCCACCCAGGCCCGGAAAGTGAAGCTGTCGCTCGTCGTCTCTGAGTCATCGTGGATGTATGTGATGCCGAACTTGTTTAGAGTGAACTGGGAGAAATCAGGTTGGTTCCTGAGACAAAAATTAATATAAGAAAGGAGCACTGGTTATTTTTTCATATTTGTAAGGTTACAATATCCACTACTATCTGTGTTATTGTGTTAATAAATTTGTGCCTTGGATTTGGTTTGACTCATTTTGATTTTCATTTATTGAGACAGTAAGAAGCCAAGTACCCGGTGAGGTTGTGTCCTCGTATAGACAGAGCCCCATGGCGTGGCAGGGAAATTACACGGTACAGGATGTGGTGGTCTTTTCTGTGGGGCTCTGGGATTTTCCCAAGTAGATTGGAGGCATCGAGTTTAGACCTGTCAATCATCACCCTGCCTCCCTCTGCCACCACAGCACCTGTATGACAGAAACAAACACTTAAATTGGTTCTCTTGAACTTATATTCTTTCTTGCACGTGCAAGTGTTTATCCTTCTGAAAGTATATAACCTGGCTTTATCTTCCCAGAAGTCACCCTGCTGTAGCTGTAGCTACTAGTTTTAAGCAATTTAGATGAAGAATATCTGAAATATTTATTAACTAGTTTATATTTATTATCTATTTAACTAACTCTGGATGAACGGGAAAAACAAGACCTACTGTAACCCAAACTGAGGGTAACATTTCATCATTTCAACATCATAAAAAAGCAATAAATATTAAGTAAGAAAGACAGTGGCACAGTACCTGCGTTGTTCAGTAGTCTGGTCTTGCGCTGATGGTAATCGTGATGTTCGTTGGCTTGATATGAGATTAAGATGGTGAAGTTGTGCGGGGGAAGAAAAGCAGGAGGAGAGGACACGGTGAAAAAAAAGGAGTCTGTAGCCAACCATCCCACTGACTCTGGCTTCTTCTGATCATACAAGATAACACCATCATTCACCTGAGAGACAGACACAGAGAGATGAGGATTAATATACTGCAAAGACATACAACAACAGACAAAGACACACACATCCCTACCATGCTTTGTGTGAACGTGGAAATGTTTTTTGTAGAGTTGTCGGCCATACGTTGGACCAGGTGACCAAATTTAGGAGGAGCGGTCACTGTGAACACCACAGATCTGTTTCTTCTGATGTCGCTGACATTGTTGGTCACAGCTAGAAGCTCCTGCTCAGAGATTGGTGTCACAGATCCTTTGAAGGCAGCAAAGACACAGTGAGAGAGCAGAAACACAACAACAGAATGATCCTGGTTTAATGTATTATCAGCAGACATTACTACTAGACATGTTCCCAATATAGACAGACACAAAAAGGCAGATGGCCTGAGTTACTGACATAATAGGGTGAGTGATTTTTTGGTGACCAGTCTTTTAAGATTTAGTGGCATCTAGCAGTGCTGATTGCAACCCCTCACCTCACCCTGCCAGTGTTTAATTAGTCTGTTCTGACTGAGCACACAACTACAAACTCAAATGTTCCATACTTTCTATCATAATCACAGCTTTGCTTATATAACCTTGACCAGAGAGACTTCTGATAAGTATAAGTATGCATGATTACAGGGTAACCACTCAACCCTGAAGTGGTACGTGGCACTATCGGCCTGGCATTGACTGAGCACAGAGAGGTATTGTAATCTGTTTATGTAAGCAGAAACATAACGAAGTGGGCTAATGTTTTGACTAGTGATGCCACCCAGTGCCATTGTTATATAACTGCACTACATTTGGATAGCTTTCCTTTCATTTGACTATTAGTCATAAGAGCAATGGCGCTAAAGACTATTAAACACTTTCAGCACATAAGAGCAATGGCGCTAAAGACTATTAAACACTTTCAGCACAAGAAATAGGGAAAAAAGTTGAAAAAATAATAATTATTATAATAATTTTGTCCTGTGATACCAATAAATTGTCTCATGACCTTAAAGACTGCTAGAGTGAACATTATACTTTGTGCAAAAGAGTGTCAAACCAGTTGTTTTTTTGTTTTTTGTAAAACCCTACCTGGGTAGACCTCAATTGGATGATTTCTCTGCAGGGTGAGGACCAGAGAGTGGGCAGTTGTGCTGAAGATCTGACGTGGGGCAAAGTTCAGGCCGTCATTCACCTGGAAGTGAAAGCCACCTGTCATAGCACCTACACAAGGACAGAGTCAACATCAAGAACAGATGCGTTATTCCCTAATTTATTTCACCTGTTAGTGTAAAAGTATAGGGGAAAAAAGGTACGACAAATAGCAAAATACGCTTACCACTGTGCACAAACACCAGCTGTCCAGTTTGTATGTGACTCTGAGTGAAATTCAGGATGTGTCTGGACGGGGCGTTCCTCAGGGCCAGGTGGCCATTGCTGGGTGGTGTGACGACGAACTCCAGCCCATCAGGCAGTGTGTCCAAGTCCTCTGCACTAAGATCATCTGTGGTGATTTCTGTGACTGAGCCCACCCACACCTGAGGAAACCAGAGGAAAGGGAGGAAAGGACAGGGACCTTTAACTTTATTAAACTTAACTTATGTCCTTTATTTATAATCTGCCTCTCTTTACTCATAAAAGGTGACGTAGTAAGACTCATTGGGGCTGAAAATCATCATGTCTACTTCATATAAACATATTTTCTGGGTGTATATTGTCACTCCCTACCTTCAGACCATTGTTGGCTACAACAACAGGAGTCTCATCATTGACAGGTGTGACGTGGACGTAAACAGTGCAGGGCAGACTGTGCTTCTTGGTTTCCGTCTGATTAGCCACAATGGTAAAGTTGTCTCTCTGTGTGTCAGAGCCGTCATGGATATAAGAGATGTACTCACGTTCAACCTGAAAACAATAAATATGGCCCTGATAAAATAATAGCTTTTGACAGTAAACATGTCATCCCCTTTAATTTAATAGATACTGTGTGTTATTTCCAAACAATTAAGTAGTCCTTCCCGTAACCCCTATCAATTCAGTTGAAAATGCTGGAAAACAGGAACGAAACATAGGAAAATGTATCTTTTGACAGAGTTGGATATTGTTTCCAAAGCATATTTACACTAAAATCTCTTTCCCAGGCCCAGGTCTGACATGAAGAGATTAAGTGTACCTTAAGAATCACTTTTCTGAAGATGCACAACAGTTTTTGTTTTTTTTTAATATTCAAGACAAACTATGTACCAAACACAGTTCCACACAGAAATGTGCATTGCTAATGAACAAAACCTTTATTGGTTCACACCTAAAAAATCTTTACAGCATAAATCATTCTAATTACGAATTAGTCAAGAACAAGAATCCAAATCAAAATTTTTTATATATTTACTGTGTGTATGTCTGTGTGCTCAGTCAAACCTCAGTGTGAGTAAAAGCAGTGATGGGCATTCCTGGGATCCGGTTATGCTCTAAGTGTCCATGTCGTGGTGGAACGATGACCTGGTACAGGAAGTTCATCCCTATGAAGTGATGATTAGCGACCTGGATGATGTCAGAGGTCAGTGGCAGTGAAGAACCCTCATCAAGGGTTAAGTCAGACACCTACAGAGTCAATCAACAGATAATAGTACAGATTGGCTGGTTTGTTGAGTCACTTAAAAGCTAACCGATCAGTTGATTCCTTTATTGCATAATCCTTTGGTTGAGAAAATTAACTTTTCTCACTTTTTATCTAGACATCTAGACATGCAGTCTGTACCTGTAGTGGGAGCAGGATCGGGATGATATCAATCTCCAACCTGATGGGTCCAACCTTTGTGACCCCGTTGGTTGCTTCTAACAGAACAGAGTCGTTGGTGCTTCCTGCAGCCTGCTGATGGTAGATGATTAATCCTTGGTTGAGGTCCTCCTGAGTGAAGGAGTAAGTTGGATGCTCTCTCTGCATTGAGGAATGGAACAAAACGATGAAGTGTGAAGTGTGAACATTTCCAAGTATGTTTGAGGGTGTACCTGTCAACTCTTTTTTTCCTGGTTTCTTGATGTGAAACCAGGATGAAGGGAATGTGAAGGAGGTCACCTATTATCACCTGACATTCTCTTGAGCTCTATGGTGTTTTTAGTTGGGGTTATTCTGATTTCAAAAAAGGCCCTGAAAATATAGTTTGAAGTCATTGGTATTTCTATAACATTAAGTGTTTGAGACAAAATGAGCAACACATTCAGTTAAAGTTTGGAAATAAGTTACTATCATTAAGATTTAAACAATAAAAACACTTCCTTCATCCAGACTGTGTGTGTGTGTGGTTTGATCAGATTTAATCCCCATAACTGCTCCACTTATTCAGCTTCAAACCTAAAGACAGCTGGGTTAAATGTTGGTTATATAGTTGACTGTACCTGATAAAGGTGCTGCTGTTCTCCAGTGTTCTGAAGGAAGCCCAGGGTGGGAGGACTTTGGACAGTAAAAACTATCTCTGAGGGCTGGCTGTCCTCATGAACCACCTGTAGTAAATAATATGGAAAGGTGTCAAATTTATTAAGACCTTGAGATGATACAGTATAAAACTACAAACATGGCACTTAACTTGTCATTGGTGTCAAGGAGGAGTCATAAGGTTTACCTCTAAGTGCTCCCTGCTTATAGGGACATTATGTCTCTCGGACACCACCACTGGATGGTTACTTATGACCGTTGGTGGCCTCTGGTGACTCTCCAGGTAGATTTTTACCACCACTCCAGTGTCCAGATGTACCTCCCTCCTTCCTCTGTCCAGTTGCCTCTCTGTGCTCTTCTCCCTTGCTTTAACTGTCACATTGAATCCATCTGACAGCTCTTGGCTGCCATCGTGGCGATAGGCCAGGCGCCCCATCACCAAATCTCGATTTGTGAATATTGAAATTGCATCTGCTTCTGTTATAGTCTCCTGATCTCCATCATTAAAGCAGAGCATGCCATGTTTAGGTGGAAGGAAGACCTCAAATGTCACTTCCTGTGGGTCTCGAATGTCAATGTTGCTGAAGACACTGAGGTTAGCAGAAGTCAAGGTTGTGATCCCACCACGCTGGACTATGAGGCCTGTGTTGTTCTCAACCTGAATGTAGGGATCCTGGGCCACCACCTGCACCAGTGAGTTACACAGCAGAGAGAGAAATGTATTATTTATAGTAAACAGCGAACACAAGTATCCCTATGCTTTGTTTTCACACTAAAAATTATATTTAATGATTATGATATTATGATATTTGACTTCCAGTAAATAATTTGTAGAAGACTTTGCTTTCCTTAGGCTCTCTTATGTATTTTGTTTGTCTTTTTCAATGGATAATCAACATCTGGCCGTGGAATTTCATAATCTGGCAGTTGTACAGCTAAGTTGGTCATAAAATACATTATGAAGACATAATAATCACCTCCAACAATGTTGAAACATAATGTTTTCCATCTGATACGAAAAGAACAAAACGCCCAAAACTCACTCCTCTGTGGACAAACAGCACCCTTTTCTGAGAAGAGAGTAGGAGATAATGTCACATCTTTAGGTACAAAAAAAACAAAACATTTACAAACTGAAGAAACATCAGTATTAATCTTACTCTTATTACCCTAGTACATGGGTGTCAAACTTATTTCATAATTTCTTAAGTGGGTCACTTTTAGTCCAATTTGATCTCAAGTAGGCCGCAATAGTAAAACCATTGCATATAACCTAAAAAGAGCAAATCCATTTACCTTTGGCTTGTGATTCTAAATAGTTTACCACCTGGATGACCAGAGAATCTCCACAGATACATATACGTATACGATACGTATGGTGCTAACCTGCTCGAGGTCCCGCTGTGTGAACTCATACAACTTGTGACTGGTATCACTGGCCAGCACCAGGTCTCCCATGGGAATCCCCCTCCGTGTGTACACCAACCAACTGTCCTCAAAATCAGAGTCATCATCCCGGAAACAAAGGTCATTCACTGTCACCAATCTTTGCCCATCACGGGCGACATGGAAAACTTTATCAACAACCCTCACAGGTCTCTGATCATTGACGAGCTGCACAGAGATATTAAAGGTGTATTCAGCTGTGTTTCCGTCTTCCTTCTTACTGTCGTATTTGTGCAGTTTGTAAACCATAATTTGAAAAGTAAAGGAATCCTGCTTGGTCTCGCTGTCATCATGAACATACATAATCCTCTCCTCAATGATATCTTGATTTGTGAATGTTACAATGTTGTCGTTGTTGTAAGTTGAGTTGGAAAGGTTGATCCTCCTTATCTGCCCATGCCTGGGGCTCAACATAACACTGTAGGTGACCTCCCTGTTACTTGCTGTGTGAATGAACAGGATATCTTTGTTGATGACTTTACTTTCTCCTTCTAAGACCGAAAGGCCTTTATTTACAAAGGTGATGGTGGATGACTCAGCTTTGATGTTGATTCTGAAGTCGTAAGTTGCTGAGTTGGCATGTGTTGAAAACACCTGAAAGTTGAATATGTCTCTTGTGTCATCCTGCAGAATTTTGAGCAGCTCGTACTTCACCAAGCCATCTGTGATATTCTTTTGGCTGAACGTTGAGTTCCTTTGTAGAGCTTTGTTGTTGAAGAATAATCTCCCTTTTTTTGGTATTGTTAGGAGCCTGAAATACAGGTCACTTTCATTGAGTTTAGCACCCTTAGAGATCACATTGAGGTCCCTGGGAGTGATAATAGTAGACTGAACACCGTTGACCTCCATCTTGCTGCGTGTGACCTTGAAGTGAATCCAGCGTACCACAATGCGGAAAGCAACCTCGTCTGTAGTGATGGAACCAATGATGATTTTACATTTAAAGTGATCAGTGATGTTGTTCTGAGTCTGAAGGCCATAGTATGTGTTGATGTATCTGATGCGTTCTTTTTCCAGAAGGTTCTGAGAGAAGGACGTTGTCGGTTTCCAGTCACCACTTGAGTGCAACAGCTGGAGCTCACCATATTGTGGCAGTTCTGTAACATTATAGTGGATTTCCACTGCTCGACTAGCTCCATTGACTTGTACCGCAAGGTGAATGGTTGTGATGATGGCAGCCCCGCCTTGGTTTATCTCTAGTCCGGTGTTATTCATCAGTTTGTGTTCAAGTGGCAATGCCATAATTCTCAAAACCACTGTGTTGCTCAGCTGTGGAAAGGAGAGAGAACAAGGAAACCACACAGGTGAGGACAGGAAATGACTGAAAGATATTTCCACAAGACAACCCTGAAGCTGCCAGCATGGCTACTTCATACTTCATATTGTTTACAACAGATAGGTTTGTTGCATCTTGGGCAAGGTAATACATTACTTACCATTATCCCATCACTGACCCTGAGTGCCAGCCTGGAGGTGGGGATCCCAGTGTGGACAAAGCTGATCTTTCCCTCCTCCAGATCATTCAGAGAGAACAAATTAATGGCCCTGGAAAATAAATGCAATCCAGTTAACTTCCATGTTCTGTTTAGTTCTCTGCTCTTGCTTGTTTGTCTAATGTGGCAAAATCAGCTTATGGGTCAGGATCTATGTCTATAATATAGTATTTATAGATGTTGATGATTTTTTGCTTAGCCACTTCTCCAATAGGACTCTATGATTGGTTGTATGAAGATTTGTATGCCAATGGGAAGCCTCATCAGCTATAACACAAACCTGCCGGGGTAATCCTGGTGCTCAAGGTATCCAACCTCAGTAGTGAGGTTTCCCAGGGAGCTGAACACCAGCTCTGCAGGACTGCTGTCAGGGTCCGACACCCTCAGCACATCTGTTGTCAGCTGGGAACATTGTGGTTGTATTAACTGTCATTTTATATTTAACACACACAATACATACCATCTGGAAGTTCTGTTGTACCTACCTGTCGTTTGGACTTCTCAGCCACAGTGAAAAGGTTTCCTTCTGGCAGGCTGAGCACTGGTGCATCATTAACAGGACTGATTATGATATCAAACCGGTGTAGGCGGTTGCCCTTCAGAAATGCAGGCAACTCCTTTTTACTGCTTGAGAAGACTGAAAACATGAAGAAGTCCTGCTGGACTTCTGACCCACTGTGAACATACATCACCCGGCCCTGCCACAGGTCTAGCATACTGAAAGTCTGGTCAACCTCAAGCATTCCATCAGAGCCCGGACTGAGGTCCAGTCTGAGCTGGCCATGGACAGGCTGCCTCTCAATGCGGAACATCAACTTCGATGGATGAATGCCCAATTTCCGAAAATCAAGGTTTACCTAGAAGGGAGTGCAAATAGGAACTGACTTATGCATTAGTGTTATCATGTGAAAACAACATAACTCAAACATATATTTACTGACATTCATGTATAAGAAACCCGCCAAATCACCAAATGTGAAAATGAGAAAGACAGCAGAAGAGAACCAGTCATACCCTCATGTGTTTGGGCTCCAGTGGTGCCCGGCCTCCCTCTGCTACCTCTAGCTTTCTCAGCAACAAGAAGTTCCTTTTATTGTTGGTAATTTGTTGTTTGGTTGTATCGTCAAACTCTGAACGGTTTTTGGGACTGGCAGTGGTCATTGCATCTGGAGCTTTCCCTGTCTTACAGCCCACAGTGATGTCCTTGGTAACAGCAGCATGAGGTAGGCCCGTTCTTTGAGTATTCACCCTAATTTCTCTGAGGCAGCCTTTAAAAGAGCCTCCTGCCCCAGCAAGTTGCCCCCTTGGTACAACAGACAATAGCCCAGCTTGCTTTGCCTCTCGCAGGGCTTCTTCATCCAGCCCTCCCAGGAAGAGAGGCCCTTTGAGCTGGATAACCTGGAGCTCCAGACTTAGGTTGGCCTTGACCAACTCCTCGCCCACCTTCAACTGGACACTCTGGGGCAGCAGGTGAAGCTGTATGGGGTACCAGGTGAGGTTACTGTGGACATATGTTAAAGAACGCAACTCAATTTTATTGCCCTCTCCATTTCCTACTGTTGCCACCAGACGACCCTCTCTGATCTCTACAGCAACGAACCCTCCTTGGTTGCCAGAGCTGTACAGGATCATGCCATCTTCTTCTTTTGCAGAGGGATGTAATTCACATTCAAACACCCCCTCCTGTGGCACCTCCCACGGTGGGAGAGAAATAAAGGCTTTAGAGCTGAAAAAACTGACAGAATCTTCTTCTGTTGCAGAAAACTGTTGACTACAGCCCAGAGATACCTCATGGATGCTCTTGTATCCAGAATAAGGCCTTAGGCTGGACAGCAAGTTATGCTCATTGAATACAACTTCATCTACACAACCTCTAAACCCGGTGGAGATGTTGAGAAGGTGTGGGTTATTTAGTCCAGCTGCCCTGCCAACAAAAAGCCCATCCTCAACACTGAGCTCCAGATCTGGTCCTGGCATACGGAGTCTGGTATGAGAGTTTCGGTCCACGGTCATGGTGACATTATGGTAGTCATGGGTCAGCTCCATTGAGTGCCATGCCAGGTCACTAAGATGGATGCCTTTTTCTGAGCGTAGTGAATGCTCACCAGAGCCCAGATCCAGACGTACCTGAGGGATATCGGAGGAGATGAGGAGGTAAAGAATGAGGAAAAAAGGGTTAAAGGTGATAACCAAGACATATGAAATGAGTGTTTCTAATATTTGCTTCTATGCCAAAACACATAAAAACAGACATAACATGGTGATAAGATCTTGAGTAGGCACAATTAAAGAATCAATGGAGTTGAGTGTAAACTGTAGATCCAAGGATAATTCAGCAAACATAAATGCAACCAGACACTTTCATAAGCAGCTTCCTTGCCATGTACTTGAAGTTTTCATTAAACTATTGCGGCTCTCTCTCTTAACTTGGGTCATGAAAGAACTTGTTCTGAAATGAAGCCAGTGCCAGGGGGTAATTTTTTTTTCTCTCTGCGAGCAAGCTGAGTGTGTACAGTCTTCTCTCTGGCTCTCCTTGGGATAGTAAATGTCAATATTTATGAGCTAAAATGGCCCAAGGAACAAATTTTTTCTCAAATATTTGTTTTATGAGAGCCTCTGGACAAGTTTTACTTTGACTCATTTGTATTCGTATTACTACAATTGAAGCATTCCATCCCTCGCCAAAAAGCACGAAAACAAACTTCTTGTCATAACATTTGTCTCATCTTTAAAATGATACATTTGTCTTGTGTGTTTGCATTCTGCGAGTATATTCCTTTCAGTTGCTTTTTACACATGTGCTGTTATCTTAATATGTGCGTTAGCCTACCTGCAGGTGCCCAGAGATCAGCTCCAACAACAAGAAGTCTCTGCGTCCAGCTGCCAAAAATAGCAGCCCCACCTGACTGGAGGTTCGAAATCGTACATGGAGCAATGTCTGATTGGACGCCTCCACTGTCCGCAAGTGGATGTAGCTATCGCCATAGAAAGACACTACGACAAAGAAAAAGGAGACAGATGAGAAGTCCATAAAGGTGTATGGAAAGTTTTTACTGACTCATAATGTAATTGTAGAAGGTTGATTTCTGGTTTCCACACAATTAAGCAGTTTCAGTGCTCCAAAATATTGGACATCTGCGGGGTACATACAGCGGGGTGGCCACTGTATCTGAAACACCTGTGAAATCTAATGCAATCCAAAGACCCTGCAAGAAATATAACATAGTTCAACTTATGATGTTAGATTGACGTATTTAAAAAACTGTTGTTGTTTACATTATTGTAAGGTATTCATATTGTACTGTTTTGACTTGCAGCATAGTCAGAATCATATTAGCTTAATTTGAAACAAGGTTTCAACGCAGCTTTTTTCGTTTGGTGACCAAAGGCCTTCTCCCAGCAAAGGCTGCTCCATTACGCTGTATTGACTGGTTTGTTAATGTGGGGTCTGCTCTGCACTTTATACGTTCTTTCCGAATTCAATTAATGACAATTAATGCATTCTGGAGCAGGTCATCCTGAAATGTTCTGATGCTAATTAGGCTTTACTGTTGACCTAGATGATGCTCCTAAAGCGTAAATAATGTAATTAGTTGATACAAAGTTTAGGGTATGACGAAGAACCCATGGTACAAATGTAAATGTATGTATGTAAATAAATAAGTAAATACAAATTGAAATTGCAATTCATTCATAACCATTGTTGTGCACTCACGCTAGATCAAGTATCATCAATTTTCCAGCTATATAACTAATAAATGAATGAATGAATGAATGAATTAAACTTGTCAGCATGTTACACTTACCAGCAACATTTTAGTTTAGCATGTTAAAGGCTATCATTTGCTGATTAGCACTAAACACAGGACAGTTATAGCTGATCACAAACCCAAAGTATTGGACAAATGAACATTTTGACCTGATGAAGTTATTACATTGCCCACTTTGGCACACCCTAATACCCCATAAAAATAAGGAAGCTGATCAACAGCTTTCCATTTTAGGGTTTTATAATTGTGCCAGTGTACATGTACTTAGTAGTGAGGCCAGTATACCTCTCACATATGCTCAGTAAAGCAGTCTTGATTTTAACAATTTGACCTACAAAGCTTTGGAGCACTTTTTCTAAATGATTGTCAATATGTGGAAATAGTGACACACAACAAATAGAGGTCAGGAGATGTGTGTGTGTGGCTGTGGAGTGCAGCAGTATAAAGTGGTAACGAGACTGAAAGAAATTAAATGTGTATTTAAAAGATTCTAATTAAAAACATGTCTAAAAAAGGCAGAAAGGTGTTTTACACAATGTTTTATACAACAGACTCTAGCTTTACGTCAAGAGTTAATTGGCTTTAGGGGAAGAAAAACTGAAGCCCAGACATTTTATGAACAAATTACTCAAAAGCAGCTCTGTATAGCTCACAGTTTATGCTGTATAATTACAAGACAGCCAATAATTTATGTACCCACATGAAAAGAAAAAATCAGCAACACAAGTTAGGCTTTTACGTGTAGGAAAATAATTTTTTTACATGTAGGAAACAATTTAACTTTTAACATAGTGATCAGGCAGTTAAAGAATCTGCCAAGCTGTAAAATTATTTAGGAAATTATGAACAGTTTTAGCTCACAGACATTAGATTAAATCATTTGGGTAAGCTCTTGTGGCTAACATTATGGGTTAAATAAGTACACATTTTTAAAACAGGTAGAAATCAATGGAAAAACATTCAAACATCCTTTAAAGCTACTCTTCAGCATTGCATTGGTCTCTTTGTCATAATGGCTTATTATCTTATCACTTTTAAATCACTTTGCATCTCTGGGTAGGAAATGCCCTCCCTGCAGAAACTAAAGTTTAATATTAAGGCTATTATTGTGTGTTATAAAACTGGTCCCAGTGAGAAGCACTCAGTCAGCATGCTGCTCTGCATAAAGCCTATAAGCCTGCTGGCAGTATAACCCATGTATGTCTGTCCATCTATCTCTAATCTGCCTGTATGATACCAGTGAACATTGGATTATTCCTAATCTTCCTACAGTCACAGATGCATCTCGAATGTGGGGTCTTTAATTATGAGCAGGTATAAGTATAGAGGCATGTCTGTTATTCCTGCACATGCAAGGGCCTTTGTTGATATATAAGTGGCATTTATTCAGATTGCAGCTTTGAGGCAGTTTGGATATGTGTGGATTTAAATACTGATTTTGCAGTGTGCAATTAAATGGGATCTTTTTTTTATTAAAAAGGAAACAACAACTTGTTAACTTGTGACTTGACTAAGCAAGTTACATCACTGAAAGACAACTACCTTATAAAGCAAACTGTAGGAGCAGTATGACATCAGATCAAGTCCCCATTGTGCCCCTGAAGAACATAAGTAACAAACAGCATCTAACCAAAATATAATTCAGCAAACTGCCATATGTCTACAGGCAATATTAGACTGGATTAAACATTGATCTGCCAACTGTCACTACACATCTTAACTTGATCAAATGTTGTACAAACTACAGGACTGCATTTCCAATATTTATATTATCTCCTGTGTCCTATATATTGTATCCTGTGGGTTAACAACCACAGCGTTTGTGAATATGTTAAAAGTTCATTTCAATAAATTTGCATGAAATTCTTTCTTTTTTTACATATTTCAAACCTTTTTATATTATTACCAGTTCTATTACAACAATGTACCAAATTCAATTGCAATCTTCCCAGTTTTAACTTTTGTATCTCACAGGAGGAAAAGTACTTTTTCTTTTCTTTTTGTTTCTTTTTCTCTGCAGTGCCTTACCTCCATAAACTTGTCCTGTGGAAATCAGCAGAAGCAAAAATAGATCAGCCAAAAAACTTTCCATTCTTAAATCTAACTTGCATTTAGTTAAGAGCAATATATGGCTGCTTGCCTGTGCTGTCCATTGTCTTTACTGTACATCACTAGCTCTGTATGTCTTTTAAACCACTGACAACTTGCCTAATACTAACAGCCTCTACTTGCTTTGCAGGCTTTGGCTTAGAGGTTTTGAAAAAACATGTACCTGTGCCTGTGAGCAGAGCACAGCCAGGTGGAGCTCCACCCTCTGACCCTCCCCTTTACTGTTATAGCGCTGAGTACCAACACCAGGGGGCAATGTCATAACATGAACAGAGAGAGCAGGAGAGGAATCTCTGCTTAATAAAAGACAGAGATTGAGACTTATTTTTAAAAAGCTGCTATGTTTATCATTGTGTTTTTTATTTATTTTGTAGATACTATGTTTGTATTTTTTTGACTGACTCCAAGAAAGTGACTTCATAGGGCCAGTGGGGGATCCTGGCTGTAGCACTGTAGCAGAACAACTACTTCTTGCAAACCAACCATTCTGCAATTTACTGATGCCAAAATGATGAATATGTTTTTTATTATTAAGTTTATTACAGATAATCTTTTGTGAGGGAAACGAGATTCAAAACAAATAAACAGAAAACACAGACAGAAAAGTGTTGGCGGCTCTGTAATCATTGTGTAATTTCACTTTTTTGAATTAATCAATCTCAGTTTTAACAAAGTTCTGATTTTGGTCCTAGTGTCAAGATAATATGGAGTACTCTGAACAAATAAATGAATAAGAATTAATAAACAATTATAACACAGCTTTGTGATATACTGGCAACCTGTCCAGGGTGTGCCTGCCTTCTTACCCAATGACCCTGTAGCTATATTTGCAAAGAGATCTAAAGCATGTGACAGAAGGCAGTAGTGGTAGCAGTAATTTGTGATATTTTGCAATGTTGAACTAGGTGATTGCAGTCTACAGTCTACATCCTCCCTACGACTCAGACAGATCCCCTCACCAAAGTAGCTACGAAGTAGCTAAATAATTATTTAATGATAAATTCAGCTACTTAAATGTCTCGTGTGTGAAATTTAAGGAGCTTTATTGTGTGTGAGTGTGGCAGAAATGGAATATAATATGCATAACTATGTTTTCATTAGTGTATAATCCGATGAATATAAGAATCACAATGTTTTTATGCATGGAACAACAGCCCCAAACGGACAAACTAAACACTGGCTTGTGACGGATGCAGCCACTGGAGTTTCTACTTCACAGGGGGTTGTAATCTGCAACTATAACACTAGATGCCACTAAATCTCACACACTGATCCTTCAAGTCAAAGTACAATGTGGGATTTCAGTGTGTTCTGTATTGTAGTATCTCAGTTAGAATGAGGACTGTGTCTGTAAATAGTTACTTGCCACCCCTGATGCCAATAAAAGACCCACTGAATTGAAATGAACTAACTTGAAGAGACGTAGAGAAGAGAGGCAGAGCCAGAGGAAAGGAAAAACAGAGAAAGAACAAGAGGTTAGAGAAGGGAAATGTCCTGTGGCTGATTGAGGTGAAGTGGAAGTTTGGGAGTGATTGTTCAAACTGCAGGACACACTCCCTTGTCACACACACACACACACACACACACTGAAATGTGCTCTATACTGCAGCTTGAGAGAGTTTGGTCTATTAAACTGCTGAAAGAACACATAAGGGCTTTTATTCAGCTGCTGATTCAAACTGCAAACAGCTTGGCTCGCACATGAGAGGAGTTCTGGGTTTAGCTTTAGTTCCCAGGATGTCGAATAATAGACTCTGCAGCCTGGTTTCTTAAGTGAAGGGGTCACACCCAAAATGGGTCACAGTGCAGCTAGTGATGGGTCCTCTCATGACGAGAGCGGTGGTGTGTTTTAATGAGCAACGATCCCACGCTGAGAGGATTACCGTCTTGTCATTTGGGCTGGAAAAGTCTTTAGAGTTTTATTTTTGTCTCAAACTAAACTAGCAGACAACTGAATGCTTATATTAAGTTTACACGCAATTAATTTCTGATGCTAAATACAAATTATTTTTCTTCTCCACTAATAAAAACAAATGAATCACATACAGATACAAGGTTGTGGGGAAAGTGGTGTTGCAGAACAACCCTTTAAACTGCAGCAGATATTTTACTAGCCTTTGGTGCTATTTTAGGAACTACTCTAAGTGATGAAAACAACAGTCTCTTTTCTCCAACACATAATGATAAGATAATGATTAACTCTTATTTTAAAGTGTTTGCTAAATTATTTATATTGGTGATGATAACAGTTTACTCAGTTAGACACATATGTATACACATAATATAAAGTAGTAGGAGTTATAATTAATAATGTGCAGTACTTCAATCTTAATTTAACTACACAAGAGACCAGATTATTGTTATTTAACTGCTTACTCAAACCTACTTGGAAATGAAAGCAAAGGTGAACATTTAAATGTTATGTTAGATATTTCAGACTTCCTGCTTCCTGCCGAGCATGCATGCATTGGAGAGATATGAAGGATATCCAGATAGTTCTCACTTTCTCACATTGGTGGCTTAGATAATGATTTCACATTATACATTGATTTGAAACCATTTGTTTGTCTGACTAGTCGTTTTGCTTGTCCGCTTGTCCTCTTGGTCTGCAACTCCAGAATTCAGAAAGTTGAAAGCTGAAATGTTACAGTAATCTGTGATGGCCAAAACTACAAAACCCATGAGACTGTCCAATATTGGAAATGAATAATAAATAAAACTATTAAAACTTCTCAACTTGCACCAAAAGGGTTAATACTGTGCGTGTAGAAAGAAAAGGCTCATTTAAATGAATAACATTGTTTGCTGCACTTTGAATGTACTAAAATGGATTTTCTACTAATGCTTAAAACAACATAGAAACAATGTACAGGCCATGAAAATTGTTGGTGCCTGTCTGAGAGCAGTACCAGAGCTATGGAACTGGTCCATAAGGTAAAGAACAGGAACCACCTGGCAGAGGAAGGCAAACAGCATAGACCAGGAAGAGATGGAGGATTGGGACCGATTTAACTCCAGCAGCTAAAACAATAAAAAAAAAAACACACCACACAGCTGGATGGACAAACCTAAAAGGCCTCTGATTCTTACCCTGTCACCATCGCTTTGCTGAGTGTTCAACTGCACATGTAAAGAAAAGAAAACAGAAGGTCAAACTGCTTCCCTCTTTGAAAAATAACGGATGATCGTTTCCCATCGTTCCTTCCTCACCTTTGTGTCCGACATGTGTTGGCGCATTTGTTCATTGCCTGCACACATCAGGTCCAGTTTCCAGGAGGAGTTTGATACTGATCTATTGATTTGTGAGTTGCTAAACAAACAATAAAAAGAAGAAGAAGAAGCCGAGCACATTACCCACCTGTGCAGCCGAGATGAATGAGTCACTGTGTTTTGATACTGGAGCAAAAATAAAGTTAATGGAAGAAGGCTTAAAACCCTGTGTGGGCTCCGGTATAAACCTTGGCCTGAGCCTTTAGTCCACTTCCAGTATAAATACAGTAATTGAGTGACACATCCATTTTCTATTTATGAGCCTGTTGCATAAGAACAGAGAGAGAAACAGAGAAATGGTCTGTGGGTAAGTGTCTCAGACAGAGAGGCTGTCAGAGAGAGCGTTAGAGGGTCGGGATCTATAGAAAGACGTGAAATCGGAAAGGACACAGATAATTAACAAGCTGCTGTTTTTTTCTTTTCTCCGGGCGTTTTTAGCATTTAGCTTAAATATCATGACATTTTTAACAAAACTCAACAAAGAGCAGCTCAGGACATTTGATACTGTCTAGTGGGGGGAGTAGATGTTTGTGTGTTTGTGTGTGTGGGGGAGGCCAAAGCTTGGTCAGCCATTCATTAAGTGTACTCTCTCTCTCTGTCCCTGGCAAAGTTGCATTAAGTCGTAAGGCACACCAGACTATTTGCAGTCAATGTGTGCTGTTCTCTGTCTCTCTATGTGGGTGCATGTGTGTGTGTGTGTGTGTGTGTGTGTGTGTATCCCATCTCCAGAGGCACCGCTTCCAATGTTTAGGGGGAACTTTTCAGATATTTGATATTTCTCTCCTAAAACATGCAACACGATGCTATGACCAGCTGCTACCTTTGCTTGGGGACACCTGAGAGTCTTTGTTTGTGTGTATGTGTATTAGTGTGTGTGTGTGTGTGTGTGTGTGTGTGTGTGTGTGTGTGTGTGCCCACATGCACAGGAAAGTGACTGAGGTGTGAGTCATTTTGAGTAATAGCCGCTTTATTTAGCTCACTTGCTGAAAGAGAAGAGACATAATAAAACACAAGAAGCAGCCATAATGTTACAGAACAAGATAAGAAGTCAAAATTTTAAAAAATGACCAAAGAAATTAAGAAAAGACAGATAGCAGTAGTGCTACAGCTGGATTACCGTTAGATAACTGATACTTAACTGCCCAACAGAGAACAAACAAACTCCCCATCCTGTCCGCCCTGCCAACCTCAGAATCAGTCTTGATGTGGATCTACAAGAGTTTTACAGCTAAACTAACAGATCTGTACAGCTGTATCAAACTGATATACACTAGACTGACATGTAGGTAGCATATATGGTCTACCATGTTCACGATTGTATTATGTTAGCAGGCAAAAATCTGCTAATAAGTAAAAATACAGCTGAGGCTGGTACGCCGTGCAAGTTTTGGTCATAAACTTAATGACTTTTTTTGACAGTATAGGAGAAGTGAAGAGATCACCAAATTTATTTCAGCTCATCCTGAGGCAGACTGACAAACCAAGAGGCCAACATTTCTACTCCTGCATGTCATTAGGCTAAAAACCTGACTACCATGAGACTACAAAGTTACACCTGTGATTCTTCAGCTATGACATTTCCAAGTCTACTTTGAAGAAGGAAGTTTTCTTGATAAACGTGCTGTATTGATGTATATGTGCAATAATAGTTTCAACAACATGTGCAAACCTATAATTTTCGTCTTACGTTTACTTTCATTTCCCTCTCCTCCCTACCAACCTATAATACAGATTTCTCTGAGAAAACAAAGATGGGCAACATCTGCAAGATCAGCACTTACACAGTGAGGAGTGACGGGAAGGGAAAGTGCAGAGAAGGAAGGATGGGACGGGATGAGAGGAAACGACCTGTGCTTATCTTATAATGTGTTTGTCTTTGTCAAAATGGAAAGGAATAAATGGGAGAAGCTTCGTCACAAGTCAGGAGGTCTTGGTCTTCGGGTGCCTTCAATTTGCAATGTTCAGCTCTGTGAAAACACACGTTTGTGTTCTGGTCCAAACTCTTTCCAAAACAAGTCGTTGAGGAAATCACATCTTAGTCTTCGTCTGAATCCAATTTTCCGATTACCTAACACTTGGAACACTTGAACAATCTATGATATACGGACACACTTTCTAATACAGATACGTGCATGTTTTCACACAAATCCGTTACAAGTTGCACGTACCATTTTGCCCTCTCTCACACAAACACACACAGCTCCCCTGACACAATATCACACTTTCAGCTGAGGATTGTTTTGCTCTCATTTCAACTCTTCCTCTCCATCACTGTGACAAAGGTCAGTCCCCAAACACAATGGATGCCAGCAGCTGGTGGCCTGACTCACTGCCAAACCATCTGACCCTGCAGCTTATTGGGTGATTTAACATTAGAGACGTCTAAGTAAAAACATCATCTGAGTCACTGCTTCTGTCTTAGTCATAACAACTAGCGCTCAAACTCTGAAAAAGAAGTGAAAGACATCACTCACCATTGCACTCTTTAAGCTGCATTTACGGTACAACACACCATTCATACATCTGATCAGTGACGCAGTAGTTTAACAGCGTGACATGCTGCCGCTACTTTGCGGTACGTTTCAAACTTCGAGCCCTGCGTTCCTGTTAGTGAGCCTTAAAAACAGGCGAGACTTGTTTGTGAGTTTGAAGACAGGAAGTTCATTTCACATCATGTGCTGTACCCAAAGCTAATATCTGGTCTCCCTGTGATCTTTAACCAGGCGATGTCTAACTGAATTATCTATGGTGATACAATTTCTTAGTGCACCTACCCAAAGCTATTTTTGTGGGAGAGTGGGCCTTTTTTTTTATTATCCCAGCATCAGTGCTGAACTTTTTGTAGCACAATAACAGGTTTAATAGTTTGCTCATAAGCTGGGACATGTTGACTAAATTTGGATTAGGACCTGGTATAATTAACTGGTAGAATCAGATGTAACTGGTATGCTTGAGGCACAACTGTTTTTCTTTGTTGTCCTCGGTTGTAGCTTGTGCTGAAGCTGTATTGAATTTAGGAGAGAGAGTCTGTTTTTGTGGATTATGGTTTGTTACACTCTCTTTGTTTTGTGTGTATGGTTGTAGTGTGTGTGTTTTTTTAAAGGAGGGAGCAGTGTTTTAGACAGCCTTTTGAATGTCATGTCGTATTAGAACATCTGTTCTGTTCTGTTGTCCTGTCAAAATATCAATAAAAGATAAATAAAATAAAATGCTCATAAGTCATTATTCATAACCTTCATAACTTAATTGGATGGCCAGAGATCTATGCATTTGTCCCCAGCTAAACTAGCACAACCAGTACAACAACTCTGTACTGTCTCTTTTTTTAAAAAAAACAACAGTGACCCTGAGAAGACAGGCAGCCTGAGGGACATATGAAAGAGCCAATTGTCAAGTTGAACTAATTAAGAGGCCACGACTGAGAGTTGTGGGGTCAACGGGGCCAAACTGCAACCTGGTCATGAAGTGAGTTAGATATGAATGAGTTATTGTTGTCTTCCTAACTGTCTCATTTTGGGGCAGCTTATAATTGAGTTACACGCCAATACAAGAAGCATCACTACATGAACTTTTCACAGGAAGCATGTTGGCGCACCTCCCTATCATTACTTCTCTTTCACAGTTTATTGAAAGCTGCTGCACATCACACTGCGGTGTGATTAGATGCAGTCAGTATTTCGTGAAACAAACTCGGATGTGTGCTGTGTTTGTGGCATACGAGTGTGAAGACTTTTTCTTTCATTGCAACAGGACCATGGAACTTTATGCACAATATTTCCACTTGTTACACAGAAGCTGATTGTTAGCTATATTTAGCAGTTTGTACCCATAAAGAGGCAAAAAGACCTTTGGCTTTTAACTCTGGTTTATGTATGCTGCCGTTCTGAATGTTAGATGCAAGCTGTCTGATACCACAGGGCAGCGGACATTTAATACGTGTGAGATCATTAATACAGAGCATCCACAGCTGCCTATAATTTTATTATTTTATGGGTAAATTAATGAGACCTGTTGGGACTCAAACATACTGGGCAGTTGACTTAAACTCAGAGCTAAACTTGCCTCAAAGCTACAAGGCACTGCAGACTGAAAAGTTGATTCTCAGTTGGGTCTGTAGCACCAGCAACCTTTTCATGGGAAATTATTTGGTTTTAATAAAAAATTGTGCTGTGCTGTCTCAGTGTCAAATGTACTGTTTCTGGTCTTGACTTCTCCATTCTTAATTCTTGATTTTTTATTTTATTTTCATGCATAGAGCTTTTATTTCCAACAGCAAAACCCCATGCCGCAAAATATTATTTGTCTGTGTCTTCCAAAATTGTTGGAAATCACTGTTGAAAAACTATGTTTTACTAAGTGACAAGTCTATGGTTAAGAAGAGGATAAGTTTAGACACAAAACCGTCTAAGATTCTGCAAACATCGTGGTTTGGACTGGACTTTGTTATGGGTTGGCGACCTTCATTGTGATGGTCACAATAATAAAGACTTGGGTTAGGGTTAGGGAATTCTTGTGGCTATGGTTTCAAAAAACACTGACTTATGTTCAAAACAGAAAATGACCAGCAGTCTGCTGTATTAACGTCTAATGTTTTGTTGAGCTATCCAGCTACCCCAAACTACTCCCTCTTCCTTCTTTACTAACATCATAATTACTTAGGGTGCTAGAGCATTTAATGTAAACATATGTCATTTTCTTGCATTCAAAAATATCTGATTTTGCAAAATAATAATTACTTCTATATTAACTTCCACATAACATTATAGCCAGTACTGCGCTCATAGATAGATTTCCTTCCGCTTATCTGGAGTTGTGTAATGTGTGATAAGTCAAAATACGAGTTTGCTTCATCTCTGAAACATCTTATGAAAACTACCATGTTGTTTCTGTAGTATTCCTGGTGTCCCTGCTCTCTCTCTCGCTCTCTCTCTCTCTCTCTCTCTCTCTCTCTCTCTCTCTCACACTGTTTCTCTTTCTGCTACAGGGATGAATCATTCTCATGAGCGGAGCTGGAGTGCCACTTCACTCTGAAAACAAGCAAACTCTTCCCTCCCTCTTCCCCGCGCTAATGTTTACAGAAGAGCTGTTTGCGGCTCAGATTCAGGTCACACATCATTGCTGTTATATGAAAGCATGTCCCTATTGTGCTGATATAAAAATCATGAAGTCCAACAGAAGGATTGCTCATGTAAGAGCTGAGGCCATCTTATGAAACACTTTCAAATCAAGTTGGATAAACCCAGAAACAATTGGCAGTCTGTCTGGAAATAAGGCAGATTTTTTTTTTGGTTTTATTCCTGACAACTTGACATCTCAGAGCTACAATTTCACTCCCAGACATGGATGTTATGTAACTATTAGAAATTAATCACCTCTCAAACATTTCTTATAGCCAAACTGCACTATTTCTTGACCCACTGACTGTCTCAAAATTCTTCCAGTATCAGTTCAGAGGATTACACAAATCATCGTCCATCATTTTCCTGCTTGTGTGACAGTCAGCAAAGTCTCTAAACTGTTTGGATCAGAAATTACCTAACTAAACACACAGATGACCCCTCCCATAACAATCCGTCTGCCCCAAAACACATTTGTCATGCTGGGATGAGGAGGCGGGAATAAGTGGACAACATGAAAACACAGACGGACAGGAATGTTTGCCCTGACTCGTTAGTGACGCACTATTTGTTGTTGTGCCACGCTGCAGTGCACTTATTGTTGAGGAGGGACCCTTCACACTTGTTGGGGGAGTAGGGGGGGGAAGGGACAGAGGGAGGAGTTTTGTTGCGAGAATGAAAAGTCGAGGGTGTTCTCCTTTAGTTTCCTCCATTCCCTGAAAGCCCCCCTCCCTTCCTTGGACTGTCTCTCTCACTCTCCCCACAACGCTCTTGTTGTTCCTAATGTCTTTCCTGTACATGTTCCCACACCGTGTAGGACATCTCTCGGATACACACACTAGGAAAACACACCCTGCTCCCTGCGCATACAGACCTACGTACTGTTGCAGTCTGGCCAGATACTGAATGTTCAGTAAGTTTAAAAGATGGTACAGCATGTTCAGACATTAGTACACTCATTTAAAATATTATGTTCATGCTTTTCTGTTCAGTTTGTGCAATAAAAATAAAACTTTTCAAAAGGACATTTTGTACCAGAAGAAGAAGTGCTCTGGGGTTTGTTATAACTTTGCTGGAAAGGTTTTCCAGACGGTCCTCCTTTCACAACTCCTATAATTTTCCATTTTGTTACCTTGTTGGCTTTTTATCTCCTCTCATCCATTTACTTTGGCTGGCATTTTCATACTACTGAAAATGCTGGCTACGTGGTGTTAAGAGTTTTACTGCTTTGGGCACAGTATTTGCTTGTTTTGGGTTCAAATAACCCTTTTTTAATGTGTTCTGACTGAGAACTTGTCCCACATTTGACCAGAAACAAATGTGAACATGTTTGCTATAAGAGGCATTTCCTGAACTTCCAATGGCACTTTGCCCAGACCGCCCGGTAAATACTGACTCAGAGCTGTAGAGCTCTGTGTGAAGATACAAATGTGATCAATGAGACTAAAAAAGATTTCAGAATGATAGAGATGATTTTAGTAGGTTAATATCTTTCAACAGCGCATGTTATGTAAGCTTCTGGCAAAGCATATCGTGTTAGATAAGCCTGCAAAATAGCTTGCGCAAGGCCAAAGTTTGGAATTAACCGTGTACACCACAGAGCAGGAGGGAACACAGCACTTGTTTCCTGTTTGTGTCGCATTCATACCCCTCCCCTCCATTTCCTTCCCTTGGGTTCGATTGTGCACCTGCACCTAAAGGCCACCATAAACACTTTCAGCTGCTCTGCGCTCGACTGGGTGCTGAATTCATCAGCAGCACAACAACACATGTGAAGAAACAATACAGCTCCTGGGTGAAAACAAGTTTGTTTTTCTACTGATCCTTGACAGTATGAATAGAAAGTCCAGGATGCCCGCAGATTCCTTTGCATTCCTCTCGTTGTCGGTTGTTTACATTTGGTCACTGCGATGAATATAGATGTTATATCCATTGTATTATGCACAGGAATGAAAGGAATGTGACCAGCTGCCTAACTCTTTGTCAGTATAAGGATTCTGGGTCAGATTCAAGGATGAAAAAAAAATACACTGCAGTGACTGGACATGGTTATTTAAAAATGTGTATAAAGTGCAAATCTGTGAACATTCATGTTTTATTTTGAAAATGAAAATATTTTAAATAATATGGCCATGACTTCAAACTGACTGATATCCCAATATATCCACTGCATGAATATATCTATTATACAAAGTGTTGCAATAAATTATTCAGTTGTGGACTTCTTTGTCCACCAACAACAATGAGAGAATGACAGTTGTTTTGTTGAGAAATGAAAGGAGCAGGTGTATGCAAAGAATACTGCTACCCAATCGATTATGTGAACTAACACACATGAAATCATGAGGTCAGAGAAAAATACTGCAAGAATAACACCTTTTTGGGGAAAATAATGAGATTATGAATGCGTTTAAATTGATTATTCAAACTGATATGTAATATTCATTAGCATCCAGCAGAAACAGAGCAACATTAGCGTTCACGTTTCTAGCCACCTGGTGAATGTTAGTCCAATGAAGAAAAGAGAAAATATCATGCTGTGAACTTGGTCATTTTAATACGGACTTCCCAGCCACAGAGGTTGCCACTTGCTTTTAGCCACCAACTCCTAAGAAAAATATATCTGGCTCTTTATCTGCAAAATGCTTCCCTTTGTTTACCAGCTGGTTGCTAAATTTGGCTGCCTACTGTTTGGTGCTTGGCAGTTGGTCTTTTAGAGTTTGTTTTTGCTGAAAACAGCTGATCTCTGCATTTGGAAACAACACTGATGAAAATGGACAGAGGGAACCAAAACAATGAGCTGAAAGATGCTAAAATGCTTTCTGGAGCTGAAGGGGAACTGCAGAGTTGGTAAAAAATGATCGTCGCGCTTCGTCACTACAAGCAACGTAGTTGTGTGGTTAATAAAAAAATATTGTTTATAGCAGCTTTAAAGTTTATAGGTAAGAGCCTCACGCACCACATGCTAATTACTGAAAGAAAGAAAACATGGCTTTCTGCTCGTTGCATTGGGCCTTGTTGTTTCTTTCAACAGGATTTGTAGGCAGGATGTCTACTGATTATATTGTTTACACCACAAGTGCAAAACTTTAGTAATTGTAAAAAAAAGGAAAAACAAGTTTTGCTGCATTTTGGATTGTATGATAAAAATCAGTGATTGATTGACCATAGAAAAAAGCAAGTCAGTTTTCTTTAAAAACATCAGTAAAATTCCTTCGAAAGAATCCAATTTGGTTTGGACGTGTAGCTGAACACACATATGCGCGTGCACGCACGCACGCACACACATACACACACGTACATTCCCTCCCACTAAATCCAGTGCCACATCTGCAGACAGTGTAGGAGTGGTTTACAGTAAAACCACCGGAGCTACAGTGAAATTACAGAAGTAAATCAAAACACTCACTGACTGCGCTCGCTCCCAGATGTATCTTTACTTTTGTTTTTAGTAAGAACGTGGGCAGCTTACATCCCACCTCAGACATCCATTGGGTTTAACGCTTTATTGGGAGGATTGAGAAGCAATAGAGTAGAGTAGGCACTTCATACGGATATAGAGCTGAAAGAAGAGCCTACGCTGTCTCTTTAAAAGTTACATGAAGATGTGTTTCACTGATATTTACTTTGCATGGTAGATCAGCTTTAATTAGACAGTAAATAAGGTAATGAGAGGAGGGTTAATTAAGACCAAGAGAGGCAGGGAGACAGAATGAGTGATGTTAACTGGTGTGTGAACTCTGTGAATCAGAACTTTACATTACAAGTAAACAATACGTCTAAGTATATGCATAGGATAATCTTTAAAAACCAAAGCGACTTTCTCAGTCATTACAAAATTCTGAAGTGACATTGTCTAAAATGAGTGCTATGAACAGGTTGTTTGTGTTTTCTGTGTTCTATATTTTCTTTACAGAAGAAACCAAGAAAACTGGTTTCACTGCAGTTTACTTTGGGGGTTTCTGTGCTGTGATTTACACATTTTATATGTATGTGTTGGAAATAAGTTTGTAGTTTTTGGCAGAACATTTAGTCTGAAGAGGGTTGGGTGAAAGGGTCACCTGCTCGACTTTTCACAGGTACTTATCATATCGCTCGTTGTACTGTAACACCACTTTTAATATTTTAAATGGATGTACAAGTCTGTGATGAATTGAATATATATATCTTTTAAAAAATAGCTTTTGCCTCTGATCTTTAATGCAAAGCAGATGTAGGTCAGTATGAGGAATGTAATGTTGTTCTATCCAAAGAGGACGTAAGGTATAGTGTGTGCGTGAATATGGGTCAAGTATGTGAATGTATATGTGTCTGCCTCCCATCCTCAGAGGATATCTGTCGGTATGACATGGAAGTTAAGGGCACATCCAGGAAACAGGCCCTCTGTCTGACTATCATCCATCATCAGCAACCATCACAGGAGTCCCACACAATGAGACAGAGAGGTGGAAACTGGAGGAAGAAGATGATGAATTGGACATGGTGTCTTTTCTGGATTCACTCAGTGAGCAGGCAAAACCAATTTGCAGCCTTGTTTAACAGTTATTTTTAAGTTCACACAACTTGAGTCAAGTGGAAATGTAATCCTCACTCGAAGCACGACAGCAATGGGCATTTTAACATTATTTAGTGTAGATGACAACAATAATTATTTTCCTGGTGAACTGTGGTGCAGTTTTATCAGTGTAAACCATGTACAGAAAATACCAAAACACAAAGGATTAGAGGTACAAGGGGATGACTGTTTGCATCTGATAAGCAACAGTTCCTCTTGCTCGGTTTGAAGCCTCTTCATGTAATCTTAACAGCAGGAGAAAGCACACACACAGATGACGATTGACATTCACAAGCTTTAGTCACCAGTTATGTAATCAAACACCTGCATTCTCCCTGTTGTTCCGCTAAATAAAAGCCAAAAAAACAAAGAACAAACATCACAAAGGCACATTTCAAATGCCATAAAAGTTGGCATACGTCCACAGATCAGCTGTTTGCCAACCTGACTCACAATGGAACATCTCTTCAGCAGTTCCTGTCATTACATAGCTGCTGTTTGCAGTGGGAGAAAGTGATCCCCTTTGAGAACAGAAAGATGGATCACCTCAAAGAAACAGCACATCGGGATGAGACAATGTGCACATGAATCAATGGGAAATGGTGTGCATTGTGCTCTTCACACAGGGAGGGTAAATTAATACATATAAGCTCAATACACATGCATGTGAGTCATGTATGTGTTGCCGAGTGCAAAATCTGTCAGAGGATCTTTTTCTTTGTTGTCTATGAAACCTAAAAAGAATCCCAATATTGTGCATTATTCATAAACTAATGATATTCTTATCTCTAACCCTAGAAACAAATTAAAGTAGTGACAGCTGTGGGCTAGCAAGCAAATTCTTTTGCAGCATTCTTTTTGTGTTTCATATCTTTACGACCTTTTTAGTCTCTTTTCTCCAGCGAAGGAAAAAACACAGATTATTGCCCACATATTGTCTCCAGACAGGGTCAGGGGGCTTCCAGTAGCTGAGTCAGACCACTTACTGGAAGCGTGTGAGTCACCCGTCTCCTCGCCCCCCTAAACCACCCCCATCTCCCCCTCATCCTCCCCTTTTCACATATCCCACATCACCGTCTTCTCTCAACCTGAGGCTTCATGCTCGTCTCTCGCTCCACGTCCTTGCTTACATGTAAAGATAAATGCAAAACGACAGCTAAAGCATGTCAAATTGAAGCAGGTTGGCGTTATTATGCAGCTAGATGATTTCCTCTCTTCTCCAACATATAAAGTGCATTCCTCAGAAAGAAAAGAATGTCACCATAAAAGACTCCCACCCCACTGCCCCAAAACCCATTATACCAGTCCCCTCCCTTCCCCCGATTCTCGGGTTCTCCCCCTTCTTATCCCCCTCCTTTCCTGAACCATAATGATCTCACCCAGCTGTCACTGTATAATCCCACCCACGCTCACTATAGCGCTGCTGCTGGTGGCGGCTGACATCATTTGTTTTGTCCGTGTCACCATTTCCCTGAAATCCAAAACACACTGCCAGTCAGAAGCGTTTGTTTTCATGTACGTTACAGGTTGGAAACAGGTTAAAGATGTGTGACACTTTCTTTTTATATTGTAGAGTTGGAAATAATTATTATTAGTATGATGCTGAGGATTTTATTGTGCAGCTGGGGTTCAAAGTAGAACTCCTATTGATCCAACAGACAAACCCAACAAGATGAATGAAACAAATACGGACAAGTATTAGAAAATTAATTAAATATAATGCAAATTCAACCCTATCACTAATTATGGCCTCATGTCAAACTCCAAAATTAATTTTGGAGTTGTGTTTTTATAATATTCTATAATATAACAATATTCACTTTCATTGTTAGCTCTGTTTTTGTTCTCCACCAACCCCTGAAGAAAACGCCATTTTGAACGTGAACCAAAACAGTATCGTTGCAGGCCAGAGAACCAAAACAATGAACTCAAATGAGACAGATGATACTACAATACAGTACAAGTAATCATGTGATCCATTGTTAAAATAAAAATATGAAGCTCTGACCATGACAAAGTAATAGATTTTCATTGCACAGGTGTGGGCATAAAACTGTACAGCACAACGTAGGGCTGCATTATTTTTTATCAACAAGTGACAGTTACAATTCTCAAAGATCAAAAATTTCTTGGAAATTTCCCTGCACCACAATCTTTTATTGCTCAGTGCCTCCCACGATGACTGTTTGAGTGTCAAACTGAATTTACTGTCAGATCAAACTGGAACAACGGGGACATTTAAATCAAGAACTGTGCTGTGGAAAATTTGACCACTTACTACCTGCATATGAGGACAAAGCAAGTCCCTTACTTATTTTCTAAGAATTTTAGGACATTTATAGTGAATTACAGTTAGACTGCATCAGATTTCACCAAGAAACTTTTGCCAGACAGTATATGTTGGCATGGCGACTAAGAACCAAGGACAAGACTCCTGCTTTCATTGTTTCCCCTGACAATGCTTTTAGTAGTTTTGATGAATAATGTGAAATGCGTTATCTGTGTGTGTGTGTGTGTGTATGTGTGTGTGTGCGTGCGTGTGTGTGTGTGTGTGTGTGTGTGTGTGTGTGTGTGTGTGTGTGTGTGTGTGTGTGAAACGTGTAGGCAAGATGATGAGTGGTTCTCTGGTGGTTTCCATAAATACACATCAACTTCAACAAAGTGACCTTTATACTAAACGCCTGCACAACAGCTTTGTGCATTTACACAGGGACGCAGTTTTTCATGAGTCTGACCATTTACTTGGGTGACAATGTGAGCAGAAAGACAAGAAGCAGAAAACATCCTAAACTCGATTAAACCACCTTTTCTTGTAACCAGTTAAGCCTCTGGAACGTGGCCTAGGTTTGAATCCGGCACGATTACTCCTTTATTACATTCTCTCTTTTTATAAGAAAATAGAAAATTAAATCATTAAATTCTACTACAGACTTCTCTTTTGTTATGTTTGGAAACTATTTGTGTGATTTGCTGTCACTCTACCATACAAGTTTTTAAATATCTGAAGGGTTACATACGATTTGTTTCAGAACAGTCTTATGTGTGAGGTGGGAATGGGATGAAAACAATAGTAACTGTATGCCAAACACCGTCCATTACAAATATTTGGGTAGTTGTGGTGTTAACGTCATGGTGACCACTAGTTGAGGTTAATCTTATACAGACATCCTCGATTTCATAGGCCACTCTGACAGGAAGCCTTCCTCAGCTGTGTGGAAGGCATCCAATCGAAAAAGCCAAATCTCATGAGGACCCTCACTGGAGAGTCGCAACGGTCAAGTACCACCGGAAGTAGATGCGCATGCATGCGTGTGTGTGTGTGTGTACATAGGCGTACTTTGTGCTCCAGTGCATTTGTGATCCACACACGGCTGAGCGCAGCCGGAAGCCGTGCGCTCTGGTGGCTGGTGTAGGAGTTGGGTTATTGAAATGAGAAAATCCTAAAGCCTGAAAGACTAAGAGATCAGCTATTCTCGCCTGTACGGTGATGTGTCAGAATGTAAGAGGCGTCAGTGATCACAAAATGAGCGCCGCCCACAACCTCAGGGCCCAGCCGTAGTGTAAATCTAACACTGTGTTTATGTAATTTGATGTTTATGCAATGAAAAGGACTGTACTGTGCTGAGGTGGATGGCAGCAATGTAGTGGTAGTTGAGGGGGTGGGTATGGTGTGCACCCACCTTGCTTTAATTACCATATTTCAGAGGAAATTAGACTGTTGGAGGGAGAATAGTATATATATTTAGAGTATAATCTAAACATTTAGAGAAAGAGATGAGGTGTGTTTTTATACTCTGACAAAGTTTAAAAAATGTCTGAATTTTGCTTTGTTTTAACCCTGCTGTTGCCTAAAAAGACCCACACAGGACTGAAAGACTGCACATTGAGAAGGATCCACTGTACATCGTCCTGTTGTTACATGAAAACCTCATTAAAGATTATCTTCTTGTTTTCACTTCAATTTAAGGATAACTTTGTGTTATGGGTTGAGTAATTTCTCCAACATTGGGGGCTTGTGAAATCCTTTCAAAACCCCATCAGATATCAAGAACGTCAGCGTCATGGAGACTGTTTCGTAATTCCTGAAAAAAAGTTAATACAACATGCAATTAATGGAGTTCCTGTAAATAAATAAAAATCCTGTAAATTACCACTTCGCCTTGACTGTCTGTTGTGTCGAGTAGTGCGCACAGTATGGTTGAGAGTTAATAACTGTGTTTATGGATCTACTTTAAGTTGGGCACAATTTAATGGTTTGGTAATATACAGTTACAGCTAAGACCCATGACCAGGTATAATTACCTGTGACCAGCAGTCTGGTATGAATGACCAACTGCAGTTTGATAGTGTGTTCGTTATACTTCACCTCAACACACAAACATACGTAAAAGTTGTACGTGGCACAATAAAAGGGTTACTAACTCTGACATCTTGGATTATGGAGCTTAAAACATACACCTCCAACCACACTTTATTTAACCTGTGTTCAATGCATTGCCAAACAACAACACACTAATCAAAACAGTCAATTTTAACAAATGAAAATGAACAATATAAAGTGAGAATTATCACCTAATCCTGTAGTTCTCCTCAGTTCTACAGAGCATTTTATTGTCTTTCAGCTCATTGTTTTGGTTTTCTCCCGAAAACTCTGCTCTGCTGTACTTTTTTCCCGATAACAAAAAGCTGTTTTAATCCAAAACGCTACGATATGCATACCATCCAGTAGGCATATTGTTATATAATATAATGCATGTAATATTATATAAATATATAAATACAGTCAGGTGACGAGAAATGTGGCTCCAGTTAAATGCAATCCAATACTCTAAATAGAAACTGTTTACCATAACATCCTTATACGGCATATACTGTAAAATACAGAAATATGAGGCTTATAATACACAGTGTGCCAGATGTCTTTTCAGTTTGTTCCTCTGCCAACAAATGGCCAAACAAATAAACAAATGAATGAATGAATGCAACAAAATGTTGAGCATTACCTGAGCACATTTCAAGATGTTGTCCGCGCAATGACTTCCATATATGAATGAATGACAGCACAAGGCAGCAAGTAAGAAAAACTCAGCAGTGAATGATCTTAATATGCACAAACAATATGCAATACTATGCTTCGAGACTGTTCTTTACTTCACTATCATCCTTTAAACAGATTTACATCTGTGTTGCATTCCTGAATCCCACCAGCAACTCCCCCTAACAGTGCTTCATGACATCATTTACAACATGGGACTTTAGAAACCGCTCAAAAGCTTATACTATAGATTTTTAAGTCACTGAGACCAACTTACAGCCACACACACACATACAATCACATTCCAGGGGGGAAACCTTATACCTTCCATATTTCAGCTCTCCAACAAAAACATTCAATGCTCCTGGCTGCGCTTGAGAAGAAAAGACTCGAGCAGCCAATCAGAATCTGCGAAGATTTCGATTTTTGCTACTCCTCCGCCGCGATTGGTCCGAGCCGCCCCCCCTCCGGGAGGTACCCGCCCCCGCGCAGCGATTGGTCGGTTTTCCCGGCTCTATGGAGCTCATTTGAATACGCCTCGCTTTGAGGCTCATTACAGCGCTGCTGGTTCAAATTGACTCAACTACAAGGAGCGGAGACACAATGGAGGAGAGCACGGTGCAGACACACTGCTGAAAGACTTACCGGAGTGTCTCACACACACACACACACCGTGCAGCTTTAACCGGATCGGAGATTACACATAGTTTGGAGAGACTTGTTTCTTTGTTTCCGCCCGTGAAAGAGATTGCATTCGGGCACTGAGCTGCATCACATAAGAGGTAAGTTGTACAGGGTGTGGATGATGGGCTTATTTATAGAAACAGTCAACTTTATTCTTGTTTGATGGAAGGAACATATAGTATATAACTCCTGGAGGTGCTTACTATTGTGATTATAAGACATTTAGCGTCACACAATGATTTCTACAATATTTTATTTCACTGCATTTAAGTGTTTAGTATCACAAAGTTGCCCAGATTAAGTCATACAATCATGTTAACTCCAAAGCATTTGTTCATCTTGTGAGTATATATTCTATATGTGTGTGTGTATATATGTATGTATATATATATATATATATATATAATATAATATATATATATACAATGCTAACAATATATTCTGTGATGTCTATTTTCTTCCTCTTAGCTCCATTTGTTGTTTTTGTTGTTGTTGTTGTTATTGTTGTTTACCACCCATGTGAGTTTATAATTAGGCTGGCTGTCAGACACAAACAAACGTTACTCACCAGCACCTGTGATGGGACTGTGGTTTACACAGCATGGCTTTTTTTCACAGTCAGCTTTTACTTTTAGTGTGTTATGACTCAGTCAGAAGCCCATAATGTAGAACAGGCATGGTGGCCTGGTGTATGTGTGTGTGTGTGTGTGTGCGTGTGTGTGTGTGTATGTGTGTGTGAGAGAAAAGAACAGATTGTGAATGTGTCTGTAGGGAAAAGAAGAAGAAAAAAACAACACGAAGCTTGAGAGAAAGTGTGTGTACTTTTGGCCAAACAGACTTTAAACAGCTTTATTCCCTCGCCACCTCTCTATATAAACCAATGGTCCCTTAGCTTGCTGAAATGAATGCCCCTGTTTTCACAGGCTGCTTAGATGAACCTCAAATTAAATGTTTTCACTTATTTAATGATTAACACAAAGGCAGCATAATCAACATTTGGGACTTCAACTGGTCTAAAAACAAACCAAGTGCAGTAGTTTTCCAACTTTAATCTTGATGTAAATTATCCTGTTGTACTTTTAGGCAGTGGTTTGGAGGCAATAGAAAATGTGTGTGTGCATGTCTGTGTGTGAGAGAGAGAGAGACAGAGAGCTTAGATTTATTATATCTCAGCAGCAGAGGCGATAATGTGTCTCTGTCCTTTCTGACTCTAGGTTAATACTGTACTAGCCTACCAACTAGATCATACAAGGGACAGGTGTGTGTGTGTGTGTGTGTGTGCGCCTGTGCACTTACAACCCTGTGGGTGTGTGTGGGGGAGCCTCCACACAAAGCAACGCATGCTTGAAAGCATGTGTGTGCGTGTGGGAATAAAAGATGAAAAACAGGACCAGCAGTGGGTGAATTGTTTTCCCAATATCTCTCCAGCTAATCTGAACACTGTGTCTGTATCCGGCTGTGTTTGCTTATCTATCAGGTTTAGTAGCAGGTGCAGGTCTTTTTAAACTGGTCAGTGGGTCTTAGTGTCTGCTGCTTTGACAGCGGCCGCAGGCCTCGCCTGACCTCATATGCTTACTCAAGCGTTAGTGGGGCACTTTGTTCAAGCTCTGCCATGTTTCCCACTTTAGTCTGACCCGTTTGGTCAGGTGATGATGACGCTTGAAGTCTGGTGTGGAGTCTTAGACCTCAAACGTGAAAACTGTGGTGCAGATTATGGGTTAGCAGGTTTCTTATGATTGGACTGCCAGCTTGAACAAAATGACATTGGCTGATGCTTGTATTTGTTCATGTGTCCTTCAATTACAGAATACAGAAGAAGAGATAAACATGACTGTTATGTGTACCTGACTGAAGTAGGAGTGCAACTTATTATTATTGTTATTAATGTTATGTCTTGGATTAATCATTTGGTCTAAAAATAGTGAAACATGCGCAATAAAACATAATTTTGTTTGTGTTTGATCAACAGCCCAGAACCCCAAAAATATTCAATTTCTGCTCACATAAGATGAAGAAAAGCTGCAAATCTTCACATTTGTAGAGTAGGAATTAATATTATAACAATAATATTTGGTCTGTTTGATATCAAAACAATACAGACTTATTTTCTGTGGATCAACTTATCAATTGACTAATCGTTTTGGCTCAAGTCAGATTTGTTGGCTTGTTTCTGCTTCTGTGAGAGCCTAAAACTCAAAGTATCCCATGTTAGAATGGGGAATATATATTCAGGGGGTTTGCTGCATAGGGGATTTTAAGGTTTTCTTGGTCAAATTCTGTGGCACATTCACCAAAACCTCTCCAATTTTGCAATAATAATAATAAAAATGAATCCATCAACTGTAATTTCAACAGCATAGTGAAAGTTGGGATGACAGACTAGATGACTGAAATCATGATTTGTAAGATCAAAGTTGCCAACAAAGTGTGTTGAGTTAGTCAGGTCTTATAGCATTCATCATATTTACATCATATTTGGCCTAAACAATGTCCAGAAGTCAAGGATAGTCAGTTCTCCTCTCACAGGAAGTAACAAATCAAAGTCTGGAGTGAAATCCTCTAAACAGCAGTGAATGAAGCTGCCATTCCAGAGAAAATTGACTGTGTAATCCATGCACTGACTTTCTCAATTTTTCTTTGGCACATAGAAAAAACGACATAGTTCAATCCCTCTCAAACAGAACAACCTGTGAGAGACGTGCAGATAGTCTGGAGCACTCTGTGCAGGTTACTGACCTCATTTTACAGGATTTCTGTGTATGGTAGTTTTCCCTTTAAAGAGTTAACTCTTGTATGTGTGAAAAGTGTTTGGTGAGCAGCTTTGACAAAACCATGAGTAAGTGATACGAGCACAGCCTGGACTTTAACCTCATTTATTGTTGGGAATAAGGCTGACTGTGGAGCGTTTCCCTCACGCTCCTCACCTGCTGCAGCTTATTAGTGCCAGTGATAAATTGTTTTACAGGTCGTCTTATCAGCTGCTTTTCTCTCACACCATGTGTCCACGTTGTATTAGCCAACAAGCTGAACTTTGCACGAGTTAGTAGTACATTTAAAGGGGCTTGGCATCCCAGTCTGTGTCACTGGAATTTATTCAATTTCAAATAAACTGGGCAATATGGACAGAATATTACAATCGTGATAAATTATGGTCAGTAATGTTAAATAGTTTTTTAGACGACAACAAAAGCAAACAGTTCCTCTCTTGTTCCTCTTACCTCCTCTTGTGGTTAAGCATCAGGGGGTTTCAACCATTATTAGGTCAGTGAGTACGTAGATGCTCACTGAGGTCAATTGGCTTTGAATGAAGACAGTTTAGACATAACAAGTTAGCTGCAGCATGCTTGCACACGACCATGTATGAGTCGTCTTTTATAGTCTACTACGTGCTCTGCATGTATTTAACCCTTACACTAAATGAGACCTGCTGCCATCCTTGAAGTCCTTGAACCATGTGCACCTAATCTGATTATGCCAATATACAGGTTTCGATATGCTACTTTACTGGAGTCACCAAGACAAATTCCTGTACCCTTTGTCGCACTTGGCAAATAAAAGTGGCTCCATGACGCAGTACCTCGACGACGCCTGTCAAAGTGTAATAAAAGCTCACACCTTTCTGAAGAATGGGAGAGTCCGCTTTTCTGGTTTGACTGATGTGAAAATGATCCCTGACCTCGGTTTGCGCAGAGGCGGCAGGGCGTCATGCAGCCCGATGGTGGAAAGCAGAGTGTGTGAAAGCTGCTGTGTGCGTCTGATCTGCTCTGATCTGCTCTGATCTCTTCCTGGGGGTCTTTGTGTGGCTGTTAATGCCATGACAGGATAGATAATACCTCTATTGTTGAGCATCTCCCCCTCATTCTCCCCCGCCGGTTATAACTGGCCTCAGCATAGCTGGGTGTACCTTTTTTTTTAAAAACCACATTATGTGATTTAAAAAAAAAATTGAAAAAATAGTCTGCCAGATAGTCTGCTTAAGGTTGAAAGATTTAAGTTGTTTTCAGCTCTGGAACCAACTGCAGTGAAGTTAGTCGCAAGCCAGCGGTGCTTCTGTATCCAAGAGGGAAGCGAATCCAGCTGCAAAACAAATGGATGAACACCAACACTTCCCACCAATCAATTTATTCTTGTCAGGGCCAAAAAAACATTAATAAAAAGCCAGACAAAGGGCTGCATTTGCACAGAGTCACATCAAATTCTTTTCTCAATGTCTCTTTGAAGCAGTTTGGTCAAATTTCACTGGTTTAAATCCATTAGCACATGATATTTTGCCTGCAGCTCCATCAAACATTCAATTAGTTTTAACCTTTTGATGAACTGGGTTATGACATTTTAGGTACCACACAGCACAGTCTGTGCCATTTGTCAGCACTGGAGATATTGTCTGGTGTGTCACATTACAAAACAGATGCCAGTTAAAGGGGAAGTGCACAATAAAGCTTATTTTCTAAAAAAAAAAGAAGTTGAGCATAGGAGCAAACCCAGCACACATGTAACCATACTCTTGTGGTCTTGTTGGTGTAATGTTCCAACAAAACTATACATTTCTGCCTTTTCCTGTATTTTTATTCCCACATCAAACCTCTTTTGTAAGGCTGCAATTTTTCAAAGTTTACAAACAAGAGAATTTAAACAATGCTCTCAATATGAAATTATGCTCCCAACGTCATTATTAAGTCGTCCACAGAGAGTCCAACCTATGATTTAGAGCGAGTAAAATTTCAGTGCTGCAGCATGGAAGCCGCAAACTATCCAAAGGGTCAACTTTTCAGGAAGTCAGTCTGGAAAAACCAAGATTGGGTTTTAAATTTTTAGACGTGTTTTCCATTTCTTGTAAGGTCACTTTTCAGTGCAAACACAAGCTCGGAGACAGAAAAACGGCATCCGAACTGGAGTAAATATTCACTCAGTAGATTCTTATCGCAACCTGACCACCAGAGCCACCCAGATTACATATTGTAACTTTAGAAAGGTAGAGCCACACTAATCTTTTAACCGAGTTAGAAGGAAAACAGCAGGCGGAGATCACAGGGTTCAGAAGACGGGCTGGCACTGGACTGGCTTACACTGGCGTGGCGCCAGGCGCTGTGGTATACATGAGAGAGAGTGTGTGTGTGTGTGTGTGTGTGTGTGTGTGTGTGTGTCGCTCAAGTCATCATTTGTTTATGTGTGACATGTGTGCGTTTGGATTATATCGGCATGGGGCTAGGCGCCATAGTGGACAAGGGTGTGTGTGTGTGTATGTGTATGTGTGTGTGTGTGTGTGTGTGAGATGTTGGCTCATGCAGACACTCCTCTGTCTGCACTGTGATGGACAAACAAAAGTCTGCTAGATTCCTACAGGGGTTTTGTTTTCTGGCAGAGTGTACGTGCGTGTATGGGTATACGTCGCTGTGTGGGGTATGTGTGTGTGTGTATGTGCGGCTTAATTTACACTGGCATGTGTTTCCTAGACAGACAACAGTAGCAGGATAAAGATGGCTCCAGAGTTGAAGCACGCCTTGGTGGTGATCTGGAGTCGGCTTACTTACCTCAGATCCAATTATCTACACCATTAAAACAAAAAATCATCGCTGTCTTGAGATCATCCATCTGTTGGCCTATTTCTATTCCACCTAAGAGGTGGAATAGAAAAAAAATGAGCTCCAGGAATGTGACAAAATCTATATTTTTAAAAGCCCATTTGTAAAACCTTTTTACCAACAAACATACTTTTAGGGAAAGTGGATTTCATAACATGTATTTCAACAGTTCAAAGCCAAAACAGTAAACAGAGGAGGGGTAAAATTATGTGATTAAGTGCAATTACTTTCACAGACGCGTCTAAGTCTCCGCTTTGTGCGATCGGGTTGCTCAAACAGATATTTTCACAACATGTGAAAGCAGCAAAAAAACATTCCCAAGGAGTGGGGGGGGGTTATGTCACAGGAAAACAGCAGGGAAATTACAGCAGACATTTGCAGTCATGATTTTTGTTTTAGGTAAAGCCGAGTGACTTCTCATGGCATTTTTAATAGATTTAATATAGTATAATTTTTCACCATAAGGCATGCAAACTGTTGCACCTTTTTAATTAACAAAATATTATGTGATATAATAATATGTGCTGGTTACTGCTTCTTCAGTCTGTGGCTTTTTAATGAGTGTAAATGAATTAAATAAAGATATTAACTTTGGCTCTGGAAGGGTTTGATTCATTCAGGGAACAGTCATGTAATAAATAGGGCAAGGGGTCTCGAGTAGACTGATACAAGCCAAAAAGTTGGTTGATTACAATCTGTCATGATGAATATTTAGATTTGATTCACTCCTTACCACTTCCTTTCCTTTTCTACAGGTCATCATGCCTCCCACAACCCCATATGCCGGAAAGTTCAGCTCCTACAGCAACAACAACAACCATCCTCAGCCTCACAGCCCGTACCGCAATGGCACCGGCCCAAAGCCTGCGAAGGAAAATGTCTACAACGGCGCTTACTCTTCCGCAGAAAACCCCTATGACATACCACAGCCTCACTGTTCGTACCGCAGCTCCTCTGTCTCCTCTGTGACGGCGAAGGAGCATCATTACAACAGCAGCTGCACCGTGTCAGAGAACCCGTACTCCTCACCGCGGCCCCACAGCCCTCGGCAGCACAGCACTTCCTGTCCTGGACGTGCATACCGTCACACCAGCAGCAGCAGCGGCAGCGAGCATTCTTGTCGTAACAACTCCATCACGGCGAAAGGCCGGATCTATGGACACGGTGTCACTGCTAGCTATGGGGAGATGTGTTACCATGACAACAGTTTGGTTTCAGCATCTCTCGAGGCACTGATCCAGCACTTGGTCCCCACAGTCGACTACTACCCTGATGTACGTATGACTAATCTCCTCTGAGTGTTTAATTTTAGCGTGTCTCTGTGTCCTTTCTTGTCCTCTGTCGTTTGTCTGAGAGCTGTTTTGTTTTCTCATTATCAGAGGTCGTATGTGTTCACCTTCCTGTTGAGTTCACGCCTCTTCCTGCACCCGTACGAGCTCATGACGAGGGTTTGTCACCTGTGTGTGGAGCAGCAGCGGTCCGGAGACGCCCTGCTGGATAAGGTGGGTGGAATACACACACACACACACACACGCACAAACATGTACACAGGTACACAGACACACAGGTATAATTATTTCTCTCCATTTCCCTCTCCCACACAAACTCACACCCACGTTAACCTTCTCACACTCTCTCTCCCACACACACACGCTCTGTGATTCTTTTTTGGGAGAAAATATTTATTGGCTATTTCGCAAGCAAAGAAATTCCAGTCAAGACAAATAGTGCTCAAACTGACACAAGGGATTTAAAAATGAACGGAACATATTTAATGGGAATATTAAAGTAAACAAACAAATAATAGCAGCACATTGTGTTACAAAGACGGACCACGGCGGCTACTTTTATTTAGTTTGAGACATAAAGGTCATGAGATTTTATCTCAAGACAAGATTACCATCCATAAATGCTACAATATTATATAACATCTACTTCAGTGACACTTGACATGCCATGTGATGTTTTTTTTAGATCCGTTTCCGTGAAGTGGCGCCTAAGCTGGTGCAGCTGCTGACCGAGTGGACGGAGACGTTTCCGTACGACTTCAGGGACGAGAGGATGATGCGTTGCCTCAAGGACATGACGCACCATGTGGCCCGAGGGGATGAGGTTAGGGTCAAATCTACTGTAATTATGTTTTTTTTAAAAACTATTTTAATTGAAGAACACGTGGGCAAATGTGTACAGAGGGATCTGTGGCAAGAAAGATAATGACAGGTCTATGATTTCTGCTGACCTCTCGGGCCAACAGCGACCTAAATCCGGCACGCCTGGTTGCTACACTCGTCCCAGACTCCTGCCCCTGGAGTGATTGCAGGTGGCAGTGCTTGACCAAAGCTAACTACAGCTGATTCTTATGCAAGTCTGCACCCTCACAAACATGTCTGGTTTAGTTCAGCCAGAACTGGTTTACATTTGACCCAAAACTGACATAAAATAGTCACAATCAGCATAACACAGCTGGCTGCCAGGATAACCTCACAACCATCATTTCCATCAGCGGTTTCTATTGCATTGGCAGGAGTGTAAACGGTTGCCACCCATGTCAACGTGTGCAGATTTTTCTGTGCTGGCTTCTGGCAGCAGCAGCAGCCTCTTTAGAAAACAAAAAAACAGTCAAGTTAAATTTTCATGGGTGCAATCTGGACAAATCCCGAGTGTGTAGTTTGAGCCGATTAAAAGCTGAATGAGCTGGGTTGCACGTGGATTGTATTCTTTGCATTTGTGATGTTGTTGTGATTCCTCTGGTCTTGGTCAAGCGAGAGTTTCATTTTTCTGTTTTTGAATATCTTATTCAACGATTTGCATTATATTTCCAGTACTCTTGGCGAGCCATGCAGCAGATGACCCAGCGGCTGATCAAACGCCTCTCTGCCCTCGGACAGTATGAGGAGGCCGTTGCTGCGCTGAACGCCGCTGCGTTGGAGCGGCCCGCTTCCCTGAAAAGCAAACAGGCCTCGGGTCAGCGAAGCGACGTAATGAGCGTGTGTGACGACCCCTTCATCCTCGCACAGCAGCTCACGCACATTGAACTGGTAAGAAGTTTGGTAAGATTGGAGGCAAATCTGTTGTTGTGTCTGTGATAAAAATGTGTTCCCATAGTCGTTTTTATGTCTTGACGAGGTTACTAATTTGCAGGCCCTTTTTTAGTCATCTAAATTTAGTGAATTTATTGTTTTCGTGGTGTAAAAGCAGTGTTTAAGGACACATTCACTTTATGACAATGTTGCTTTTATGTTGACAATTGCAATCTCTTGGCTTTATTGTCTTCTCGTAAACTATATTTACGAGAAGAATATACTGTGTATTCTCTTTTACTGTGGTAGTGTGTGTTTATATGTAATGTATATTAATACTTTGATCTTATATAAAGATAAATAGCTTTCAGTCTCTCAGTTCTAATCTTTAAACCACTTTTTATAGCACATGTTCAAAGGGTGTTTTAAGTTGCAACAGCCCTTCCATACAAAAGATTTGAAATGTTTTCCATCACTAGTTTTTCTTTTTTTCATCATTCTTGGTCTTCTGCATCGATTTAAATTTATTATTTATTTATCTCGCTTTCTTCTTGATCATCTTTCTCTTCTATATTATTGTTATCAGTGTTCTGATGGCTTTCTCGCTCATTGTTCTCTGCCTTCAGGACAGACTGAGTTTTATTGGTCCTGAGGAGTTCATCCAGACATTCGCCATGAAGGATCCTCTGGAGAACCATAAGGTACAATTAAGTTTAAATGAGCTTCATGTATTCGCTCTCTCTCCAGTGTTTCTGCTCATGATAGCCCACTGGATTATTCTGATCACAACCCTGTTAGACAGTTAGACTTTAAACACAATCATTAACTCTCAACCAGGAAATGTATCTGTTAGTCTGGTAGCATTTTATGTTGCTGATTAAAAGGATTTGTACACCCACGAGATTAAATGGGTGACTACACAAAATCATTCAAATTAGACAAACTCACCGCAGTCCGAATTGATGGATCTAACAGCTACGACTTGCTGTACATAGTTGTTTTTTTCCATGTAAAGATGGCAACATGAGCTGTTTTATAATAAGCCTCATCAAAGGAATTGTGTTGCTAATTTTGATTTTGAGTGTCTTCATTTTGGGTCTGCTTTGAGTGTAATTTGTGGTTTAGTTCACGTTAATTTGCATTATAAACCACATGAGAGATCCCACTGGCAAATTTAGGCAATTAGTGCAGCTTTTTATTTTTAAATGAAGTTTTAGATGCATCAAACAAAGTATGAAAAGACCCATTAAACGTACGTCTAAGTGTACCTGAAGGGCTCTTTCCCTGCTAAGTGGCCCTATGTGTCAGCTGAAGGGTCGTTTTCAATCAGCGCCGCAGAGAACAAGCTTTCAGTCGCTGTTTGTGGCCGTTTTGCATCTCGGCCCTCGTCGGCGCTACGCCACTTATATAAGACCCACTTTGTGCAAAAGAGCGATTGAGTCAGCGTCAGGGGTCCTGAAGTGTAGAGGGGAAGTTTGGAGTGGAGTGGGCTGCCAGTGTTGCGTAAGCATTTAATAGAGCCATGAATCTCTGGGATTACATCATCACAGCCAAGTCAAGGTTATTTATACAGTGCTTCGATAATGTTTATTTATATAAAAGTGCCTCCGGCGAACATGTCGACCACTGTGTGTCTCACAGAAAAACCAAAAAGCAGATGTAAATGAGATAGAAGTAACAACAGACACGTCACAGACTCCACAGGTTGTGTGGGTGTGAAGGCTGTCAAGATACATTTGCAAAAGAAACTGACAGAGCAGCAACAGTCTGTATCCGTGTATTCCTTTTTGATATGATCATTTATCGGATACTGATGCAAAATTTCATAGAGATAATCATAATGTCGTATCAGGTTTTGTATAATTAAAAGTTCAGTATTTGTACTAATGCACTTTTTTGTTTATCAGTATTCGTTCCATCTGCTGATGAAATATCATGAGAAGCACTTGAAACCTTGAGTTTTACTCTGAAGCAGTCTTCTTCTATCCATTATCCCTTGAAATTGTATTTTTTGACACTTACCCCCCTTAAAACAATGATGTACTGACAGAAACATAAAATGAAAACCCTAAAAACTGTGAATAGCATCCTTTTCCTTCTGTGGACTGACCATGTCATCTCTCTTCTTTTGTTTGTTAGGGTTTCTTTCGGAAGCGTAAAACCAGTAACCTTGAGGCGTACGTCAACTGGTTCAACAGACTGAGTTACCTGGTGGCCACTGAGATCTGTATGGTACGTTGTGCACAAAGGAACAGCCCACGCCAGAACTCTTTGTTGTTCATTTGTAGGTTTCAGTTTCATTCTGGAGCATGTAGGGTTTGATCTTGATATAAATCAAACGAAAATTTTAGACAACTTCACAATGCTTAACAAAACATCCACCCAAAACGTCTCATGTAGCATAAATAATACCTGGTTTCTGCTTATGTGCTCATTATGCTTCAAAAACATGTATTTATAAAATCTTTGATTCACTCTCTGTTGCGTTCTCTCATTACAGCCAGTGAAGAAGAAACACAGAGCGCGGATCATAGAGTTCTTCATTGATGTGGCTCAGGAGTGTTTCAACATCGGCAACTTCAACTCCCTCATGGCTATCATCAGTGAGTGTTGGACACAAAAACATACAGAAACTCACTTTTCATCAGCAGATAAATTTCAAACCGTTTGAATTACTTGTTTGGGATTTCTGGGGGGACAATGGGCCTGTGTCAGCACAAATTAAAGAATGTAGAAATCCTGCAGTGTCTCACACAGGTCACATTCTGTTAAAGGTGCTTGACATCTCATCACTTAAATCAGTAATTAACATTATTCTTGAACTCACAAATCAGTTTAAGTTCACCACTTAAATAGAGGCCATAGTTCAATTGTAATTTCCACCATTTCTTGCAAAAAAACAAATTCAATAAAGTCAACAAATATAGTGCCAGCTGGAGTTTCTTTTTAACGGTAAGCAGTTAATGGAAGTACAAACTGAGTAAGTGGAGTCATGAAGCTGTCCAGCCTTCTCCTTTTTGTAGATTTGCCTCTGTAAATCTCATAATTTCTCTCTGTCTTTCAGCTGGGATGAACATGAGTCCTGTTGCCAGACTGAAGAAAACCTGGAGCAAAGTCAACACCGACAAGTTTGAAATCCTAGAGGTGAGAAAACCTGCATACATCAGTGATTCATGTTTTGTGCATCAACGGACTGAGGCTTTTCTGTTTATAATTGGCATATCTGTGTTCGTGTTTGATTAACGTCTGCTCTGTCTGACCTCACTCAGCACCAGATGGACCCGTCCAGCAACTTCAGCAACTACCGCACTGCGCTTCGTGGTGCAACCCAGAGGTCTGAGACTGCACACAGCAGCCAGGAGAAGGTAAGAGAGCACACAGGACTCTGCTAGAAAGATAAAACACCCCAAATGCAATATTGTTTATGTATGTGCGTGTAAACCTGTTGCCATCTCTTTCCTCCAGATTGTGATTCCCTTCTTCAGTCTCCTCATTAAAGACATCTATTTCCTGAATGAAGGCTGCGCCAGCAGGCTGCCCAACGGTCACATCAACTTTGAGGTCAGTCCACAACTCATTAGGTTGATGTCTGTACCTTTGACCTGAGTGTTGATTTGAATATTAACAAACAAAACACTGTTGTAAGCTTATTTGAACAGAAGATTTGATCATTCATTGCTGGTAATCCAGATGTAATGACTCCCTCTTGTGGCTAAAACGAGAAATGCATTTCCCAATCAGTGCTTTTCTTTTCCGCTGCCATGGGGAAAAAAACTGAAACTGTTTTAATGAGATGTTCTTCTTATTGTACATGTGATCATACATATGATCTTAATGAATTCTGTTGTCACTGTGTTTTAATAGAAATTGTGGGAGCTTGCAAAGCAGGTGAGCGAGTTCCTGGTTTGGCGTCAGGTGATTTGTCCATTTGACAGAGACCGCCGCATCCTCCAGTACCTCGTCACCACGCCAGTGTTCAGCGAGGACGGTCAGTATCTTCTCTCTTCACTCGTTTTTAGTTGTTTATATAAAATGCGTGACTGTCATGTGATGTCAGGCACCAGGCGCAAGAACATATTAAATTCAACTCTTTTTTTAAAAATCTTTTTTTATCTTTGCAGAACTGCATCTGGCCTCGTATGAGAGTGAAGGTCCTGAGAACAACATGGAAAAAGACAGTCGTAGGTCTCTTAGGTGAGTGTACATACACATGCGCACACTTGAAATAATCAAACCACCTCAACCATAACACATAATAAATCAATGAAGGCAATGACACTGATTATCTGTGTTCTGTTTCACAGATCTTCCCTCCTGCATCGAGAGAATCGATCCTAAGACGATGACAATCCCCTCTGCTTTACAGACTTTAAACGAACGAGGTGTTTAAAAAGCTACAGGTTCCTCCATATATCCATATTATCTTATGGACACATTTTTACATCCCCATGGCCATATTTTAGGTCATGGAAAAATGCTGATCTACAGGATAACAATTTCATATTTTCACAGATCAACAGATGTTACAATATGTGGGCTTTGAGTTCACAAGGAGCATAAATTATTCATGAATCAGATACTGTAACAGCCCTTAAAGAGAATCATCTAGTGCCAAAAGACCTCAGTGCTGCAGTTATTACTATAATCATCTTGCCTTTCAAGCAGCCATGGACTGAAATCATTTTCAAACCTAATGATCCCCAAGAGAAACTTGGGATTTGGATCATCCTTTTCAACATCGGCTCTGTTCAAGGCACTTACTGCCGAAGTCGCCAAACATGTATGGATTTTGTTCATATCTCCATCATGGTGACCGCTTCATATTGTGGAAGGACTCATACCATGGAAGTACGAAGGGCTGGTTTTGTCTCTGAATGAGCACTGCTTCTCTGCGGATATCATCTGTGGAGTTCAGTCCACAGAGACAGGAGAGAGATCCACTCTGAGAGGAATTATAATCGATCTGTATTATAAATAACGGGCTAACAGCTGCTTTTAGAAGTGGTGTCGTCGGCGTTGTTGTCTTGTTGAGTGCATGAATTTAATCTTGAGCAGCAACTGCACCACATCCAGTCCATTTGCTCTCAGTTTGCACACAGCACCAATTTCCGGCTATTTCACATCATAGCATTATTTGATGTGAACACATAATGCAAGCCAATCCATAAGCCACATATTGCCAAACACATTTAAGAGACACTGTTTTTTATCAATCATGCTATTTGGTTGTAAACATTTTGTGATGTGCGCACTTTGTGGTGATGCAAAATTGTGAGTGTCAGCAACATTGTGCTAATCATGCAAGTTAAGTTATCAAATGCACTTCAGTGGGTTCTTGTGTATTGTATTATAGGATTTGGTGACTCCTATTTTAAGGCGTCTTTCTTTACAGTATTATGTTGTATTTTGTATCAGAAGATTAAAAAAAAATGTATTTTTCCTTTTTATGTACTTTTCTCTGAAGTTTCACCGTGAGCTTGTTGCTGGTTGGCTGGCTCTGTGTTGGTAAGCTATTATGTTAATACAACACCAGTTCTTGTATGACAAAGAAGTGTTTTGGGTCTGAATGAAGCACAAACTGATGTGTGTATGTGTGTGCAGCTTCATGACAAACAGGAAACTCACCCTCGTCTTCACAGTGAGTGTGAAGTGATCCTTTAAAATCTGCCAGTGAGTGACTGTTGTGCTGTTTTTAGGTCTTAAAAAAAGCTCATTTTATGTTTCATTTTATAAACGTTTTCTCATGTATGCTTTTGTGTTACCGATCAGGGTACTTGTACTGAAGGTTTTTGTGAAAAGAGAATTATATTTTTTCTTTCAAATAAACATAACTGAATAATGTGTTTCTTTGGTCTGGTTTTATCTAATGCACAAAAACAAGTCATAAAACAGCTAATAGATGAAATAACAACACCAGAATAAAAGTAAGAAGTTTATTTACAATACACATTGAATCTTAATGTTCATCTTTGGCAAAAAAAACTGGAATAAAGTGTTCATGTTTGAATATCACTGACTCTGTACTCTGGTGAAGTTAATGCAGCGGCCCTGGAGACAAATAAAAGGCAGACACTACAGTCAGATGTAGTAAAATATCAACCAAAAATATTTTTGTATGACAAAGTATGACATAAAGTAACACAATCAAACCAAAAGTGATGCCTGTTATATGTTCATTTATCTGAATTAGCATAAACACAAGCCATCATGATCTATTCCTGCCAAGATATCAGAATAATTTATCAGTGAAGAGGGAAACAAGCAAAATGTGACATCTACATACGAAGGAGCATGTTGGCTTAAAATGTCACACCTACGTCGTGCTATCTTTCCTTAAAATATTTAAGCCCTGTGAGGCCATTAAGAATACGCATGTGAACAGCATCCTTCAAAATCTGTTGCAAACAGCTAAAAACATTTCATTTTAATCAGAGCACCATCAGCTCCATCATTGTAACACTTCACCCAAAGAGACAAATAAGATCATGAATGATCAAAACCAGATCAGTAAATATTAACATCATAATTAATTATTGGAGGACGGAAATTGGGCTGTATTATTTTCTGTTATTATCTAATCAAATCATTGTGGGGTCAAGACGATGGATTCATTTTATAATTCAGACTGGAGTAAATGATATTCAAAGTATTCTAAATGAATAAGCAGCCTTATTACACGTCTTCGTTGAATACTCGATTCAGATTGGTCACTTATGGTGTTTTATGGATATCGTTTCCCTTTAGCAGACTACTGCTAAGAATAACAGACTGTTGCTATGGATGCAGTTCTGATCATAGACTCTGGAGGACCACAGCAGACACAATAAAATCATTTTTAAATCAATATATTGACAGAAAATATTGATTTCTCTAGTTGCCATGTAATAAGGATCTGTATCACCCTGTCAGAAAATACTGACTGATGTTTCTTACCTTGTCTTGAGATGTCGGCCTCATGATTGCCACTCTGTCATACTGTCTCCTCAGTAATGCCAGCAACGCATCAAAACGTCCCTGAAGGTCGAGTCAAATCAGGTTCATTTAATAAAAACACAAGATAAAAACACAGTTAAAGAATGTTTGTGTGTGTGTGTGAAGGAACAGCAGTGATAAATTCAGAAATATCTACCAATATGCAAAGTTACACACAGCAGCTTTACACATTCGAGAGAAACTTTCTCCAATGCAAAGTGAACAATAATGATTAATGTGATTACTGAAACTGGTGTCTCACCTTGATGGGAGTGTACCATTTGGACTGTGACGGGGGGTTGTAGACCGGAGGAGGTCGTGGAGGTGGTCGGGGTATGATGGGCTCCTCCAGTTCCTCTGGCATAGTGACCACAGCATCTTTGGCCTTCTCTAGCCGTGACCCTTCTTCTGTGGACCCCTTCTGTCCCCAACGCACCTATAGACCACGGGTAAAGACTGCATTTATATACCAGGTTGAAGCCCGCCTTAATAAATGTTGGTAGAAAAAATAAATAAATAAATAAATACATTTTAAAAGTATGGGGAAAAACTTTGTTTCAGTATTTCTTTTTTTTAACTGACCTCCATGCGTTTGATTCCTCCAGGTCCCCTGCCTCCATAGTATGAAGCATCCACTGTAGGCCACCTGTGTTTGGGCAAAGGATCATCTTCTTCTGGATCCTTGAAAATGACAAAATTAAAAAATAACATAAATGACTTGTATGATAACACCAAATATCATATTGTTACTATCAAAATATAAGTGTTGCAGTACCATGGACAGCCAGTAGATGCTGCCTCATTTATCTCAAGAAATGAAACTCTTTTTCTACATGATGGACTAAAGAAAGAGAGAATTTCACTACTATTAAATGACTTGGTGGCAAAAATATCTTGTTTTTACTAAAAAGGGAGTATTATTTAAAGAGGACTGTGTTTATTAGTGCTTTAATGATAGGTAATGCAGCAGACACAGCACATTTTACTCAAAAGTGAAGCATTTAAATCATTATATACCAGCTATAAAACATGAAGGGATTTTGTCTTCAATCTCATCTAAAACACTTAACAAGCAAAGTATTTTCTTTGCTTAGCAATGCAAGTAAAGATATCTGACTTTTGTTGTGACCTGTTTTGAAAAATAGTCAACTCAGATGATTTCGCAAGACGAAACAGGCTGGTGTCATTATAAAGTTGTTCTTAATACACCGAGTGTTGCTGGAGATTTTGCCTCCTTTGTACCGACTTCTTTTCCCTTCTCTTTGCATCTGGGAAGTAGGAAGGAAGTGGTCCCTACTCTGCTCCTTGAATAATAGTCATGCCAGTCACTGGCAAATGGCAACTTGGAGTAAAACCCAAACTTCAGACTCCAAGTGTCCCATCAGAAACCTACTGGTTATGAAAGAGAAATATATTTTTTAACAGTATGTAGTCAACTCACAATGACAGGAGGTGGAGGAGGTGGGCGAGAGGGGGGTGGGTCTCTGATCACCTGTAAAAAAGAACAGTGTATTGTGTAAGGAAAATAAATACATGTTACTAAAGGAAGCAACACTTAAACTTGTGGGCTACTTCCATGAATAACAATAGTACTGAATTATGGTTCATGCTTCCACAAGGCTTCAATTGGAGATACACACGCACATACACAGACTTTAAACTCACCACAGTGCAGCAGAGAGGCCAGAACCACCAGAGTAAAACCAGAGCCACTAACAGCAACAGAGCCAACAGCAACCAGAGCACCCAGGTCCCATCTGACTGCAATAAACACACTTTCGAGTGAATTATGCAAATCCACTTCAGACCTAAAGCTACGTTGTTGTTTTTATTTTTTTTGGTACTGTACGTTTGATACTCACACATGCTGTGGCATAGATGGTAATGGGACTGGATATGTAGGATTGTCCATTATTCAGACTGACTAGCACTTCAATTGATCTGAAATTAATAGAAAAAAATCACTGAAAAAAAACATCCAAGGAGGAAACTGTTCCTACATGAAAGAATCTGTGTCTGACTAACTACTGGGGTCCCTCAGGGTTCTGTTCTGGGTCCCCTTCTCTTAACACAAAGTCACCTGGCTCTGTAATTCATTTTCCTATGGTAGGAAACAAATTCTGTCTCTTCCCAAGTTTGAACTTCAGGAGGTAGCATAAATCTGACATCTCTCAGTGGATGTCCACCACCTGACACCACCACCAACACCACTTGAAGCTCAATCTAATATCACAAGACTAAGATGCTCTTCTTTCCAAAGAAGGCTCCAATCCATGACCTTTTTTTGCAAAATCCACATGGTTGAATGCACTTATTGTAAGTTGTTTGGAATAAAAGCAACATCTAAATAAATGTAATGTGATGTTATGCAATGTAACAGCCACATGAGATGACTTCAGTGTGGTGGAAAGACCATACTAAAAATACATGCATGTGCTTATGGTAGTGTTGGTCGGGAATAAAACTCAAATTAGCCACACACTGTGGTAAAGAAGTGAATATTCAACCCTCTTGTTTAGTGGTCATCCACTGTTCAGCCCTTAAATGTATCCAGTCTTAAACAACCTGACCTAACTGTTTGACCTGTTAACCATTTTGTAACTTAAGGGCTCATCAGCTACACTGTCTAAGAAGCATTCCCATATAGCTATTTTAACCTTGCCAGTTTCCCTTTTGACCTTCCATCATTAGTGCCAAGAACACTGACTCACTGAAGAAGGAAGTCACTGCCATTGATATTCTTATCATATTTTGTCCAGATTTCCTTGTTTGCCATTAGCGTTTGCAGTTAAATATTGTTTAGTTTCTAACATTTGAAGTTGGACTGAGAAAGTTTGGTTTCTCGTTAGCTTTGTTTCGGAGAAATCATACAAACCATGACTGTTTCAGTAGGAAGGGAGTGTTACAGAGTGGGTGAGACATGATGGAGAGTGAGAGGTGACTGGGGACAGATAGAGGGAGGGAGAGACAGCACTGTTTGGAGTGGGTGAAGTTAAATCAGCTTTGGCTCGCTCTCTAAATGCCAAAGAGATATTCTGGTCAGGCTGCCTTCAGTTCATCCAACACTTTGAGCTGTTCACAGATATTTTCACTGTAAACATTGTTCTGGTTCATCTCTCCGTTACACACACATTTCTAGTTTCTATTTCAACCTGCTCTATTTGTACAGGCTTAGCGTTACCTGATTAGGCAAAGAAAAAATGTTGATTTACACTGATAAATTAGGGCACTGTGATCTACAAATATAATTGTATTGTTGTTTTAAGTCAATGTACCAGAATTCCTTTTACATTATTGCATTAGTGTTGTCCTAGTGTGACACCACTGTAGGCCAAAGATGCACTTTCTTTAAAAGCCTGGGTTGAGCCAATGTTGTCAGAGAAATGCCAATGAGGTCATCCTGGATTACTTTCCAGGACTGTTTTGTTTTTTAGTTTTTTTCTTTTCCTTTTCTTATTTATTTCTTTTTTTTCTTACAAAGATTTACGTATTTTTCCATTTTTAGTAAACACAGGTTCAGTATTGGCTTGACAGAGGCTTGAGAGAGAAAAAGATGATGGGGCACACAGATGTTCAGAATCTAATAAAAAGGACAAGGACAGAAAGGACAAAAAACAGACCATGTGACCATGCATAATGAGCGCTTTAGTGACTATTTTCAGCATTCAAACACAAGTGTGGCTTCACAGAATTTATTTCTCTTTTTTTGTGGATAACAGCACCAGAATGCTTGTTGAAATACAGTTTGGGGATTTTGCCTTCAAGAGGAGACCATTTGCTGATAAGTGATAAATAAGCGATAAAAAAATCTATATATATTTTTTTTACTTTCATCTTGTTTACAGTTTCACAAAGGGTTATGAATAGTTTGTGTGTGTATGTGTTTCTTGACTTACTGCCCAACCTCGTGCAGAGCAGGAGCTGGACACAGCAGATGGCCGTCGCTAACTACTGTTGGCTTCTGGTCTGAGAAATAACAGAGACAGATCAACTCTGAGACAGGCGATTCTTTCAAAATTATTCAAAAAACAATTAAAAATACACAAATGTTACAGAAAAATTGCAAATAGTTAACACATCACTTCAGTTTGCAAAACAAATTAGCCTGCGACTGCTTGTGCACCCTGACTGCCCAATAGAAATGATGCTTATGGTGTTTTAACTCCTAAAGACAATCAATCACGGATGAGTGTACAGTCATTGTGTTGGTACATCATCTACTGTAAGACACAAGGAGACTTTTTGCATTGTACCTTTGTAGAAATATTACTGGTATAAACACAGTAAAGGTCAAATGCAAAGCAACAGATGCGTAGCACAAGAAAGAATAAAAATTATTCCAGCAGAACAGATAAAAAAAAACAAGAAACAAAGATAAAATACAGTTATGCACTTTCCCTTCATGTCCTCCCAGTCACACCGCCCTCCCATCAGTCTGTTAATAGATTAATGAGACAGATCCCCTCCCAGCCACTGCTCGGTTTCATAATGTCTCCTCTGTTCTCTGGCTGAAGTCAATAAAAAGCAGCCACTGTTTGTTTCTGGACGTCATGACTCTGATTTTCCACTGCAGATATCTGCACATTGTATCACGTTTCAAATTTCCTGTAGTCCCATGTGGACACAGGTTTTAGCATCACTTGTAAGAAAACTGCATCCTCTGGCAATAGCTACATTAGTATCCAAAAGCCAGTTGTACATCAGCTGACCCCTGAAGTCATGAGCATGTTGAGTGTGTGTCCTGTGCTTACTGTATGACTTTTGATTAACAGTGAGGGAGCAGAGTATGTTGTCCGTCCTCTTGGATCCACTGAAGCCAGTACCCCTCAGCACCACACTGAAAGACTCTGGGAAACATCAGACACATTACACAACGGTGACATCATACTTAGACTGGAGAAGACATGACAATAATTAAACAGCAAATATGTGACTGCGCAAATTAAAGTCAACAGGACAGCTATGCTACCAGCTCTGTGAGGCTTCTTAGGCACAGAGCTAAATCCCAACCTTAGTATGTTAACATACCCACAATGACAAAGCTTACATGGTAATGTTTAGCAGGTATGTAACATTGGCTAATTAGCAGAAAACACAATGTGCAGCTGAGGTTGATGGGAATATTGTCCATTTTGCACGAGATTTGACTTAAAAGCACAGATGGCACTAAAAGGAAGTCAAGGGATCACCAGTCTTTTGAGTGTGTAGGATTTAATGGCACCTAGTGCTGTAGTTGCTGATCGCAACCCTGTCAATATTTCTTGAGATCTTTCAGTCTGGACCAAAGTGTTGGACCAACCAACAGATCAAAATAATTTATTTGCATCATATTTTTTTTGCTGCATTATTATATTCAAACATTACAGATGCAACAAACTCTTTCCCACTAACTTACCATTCACGCAAACACTCGTCGGCTCTATTGTGAATGCGTCTATGCATGACTGCTTCAAGATCTGTGTGGAAATATAGATAATTGTAACAGCTCAGGCTGTACGTCTGTTTTCACAATGCGTAATGCCACTCTCTCACTGTGCGCCAATGTTCATGTGACCTCACCGAGTTGACGATGTCTTTGAGTGCATGAAACCCGGACAGCACTGGGAAGACTTGTTCTGTGCCGTCTGCTATTTCAGCAAGCTGTGATAAAAGTGAAATTTATTTTTAATATGTTACATATGAAGAAATGTACATGTCAGTGTTCACTTCTTGCCGCTTCCCTGGGAGGTCTGCTTGTTTCAGTTAAGTGCTTCAGTAGTGTTTAGGGAGGAAAAGTCAGTTTATAGGAGATGAAAGCTCTGGACAGATGGCTGGAGCTTTCATCTCCTGCTTTAATGATAGCAGAACAGGAAGCTCATCTGACATTATCTAATTAGAGTGTGATGTAATTATTTCCTCCTCAGACCACAAAGTACACTCGGTCAGTAACCGGGCAGAAGAGCTTTTGCACCCGTTGACTACTGAGGACATTCCCAGTCATAAATTATACAATTTTGAAGCCATTTAGATATTAGATAGCTTATTAATACTTATTATATAGATCATAATAATAACACTGTTACTATAATGTGATTGAAGCTGCTGTAACAGCAAACCAAACCATATTAATTCATATTTACAACAATGAAAACCAATTTAAATGAAACACTGTAGCATCAAATCGCTCAACAAAAGTAATTACGGTTTGTTTTTGCAATGTAAATTTTATTAAGGATAATCTATGCCTTGATGTTAACTGTAGAAAAGATCACATATCACAGCATTGCTACAAACACTTGCAGAACAGTGGTTTTTATGGGATAGTGCCCATTGTTTCTTATTGTCAACACAGTCAGCAAGAGGGTGTATTGTTCAGCATGAAAAACAACTTTGGGGACACATTAGGGTTTCATCCTTACTGAGTTCAGCATTTTCATGACTAACACAATGCGCCCTTTCAATAACCTGATACCTGCAGAGGAAGAAATCAAAGTCTCAAAATGCATTCCATGTTTTTACACAAACCAAACACAGAATAAAGTCCAAATCCCTGCCAGCTACTTGCTGTTCTGTCCTCGGAAGGTTCCCATTGAACCCAAACATACTAACCAATGAGGCCAAGGTAAGTTAAGAAATTTGGACCAAACACAACAGCCTATTGAAGTCTTGACCACAACCTAACACACACACACAACCACACACAGAAAGACAAATAAAACCTGTGTTTGAACAACCAACAGTATCAGTGGCAGAGTGAGGTGTTTGTTCTCACAGTGCACCACCAGTCAGAAGCCAACAAGTAAAGTAAAGAGATAAAAGAGGTAAAAAAAAAAAAGAAAAAAAGAAAAAGAAAAGGTAAGTCCTCCTACCTGATTGTGGTCAAAGTCCATGACCCCGACACAGTAAACTCTGGCTCCAAACCCTCTGGCTTTGTCAGCCTGGGAAGCACAACACAAGTGAAGTCCTGAGTTTTGTTCTGCTTCTACTGCTGTACAGTAAACCCATGTTAATGTTTTCAGAACAGAAGCAACTGATAAAATATCAGATGATCTTATTACAGTTCATTCATGTTAAGCCTATTCATTTCACACTACAGCCTACAAAACATACTAAAACATATTAGTTTGTTTTAGAGTGCTGGCAGCAGCAACTGATTAAAATTTTTGCAACATGATACAAAAATCAACATGCAGACCTTTGAAACTGTTCTGAGTTTCAAAGTTGAGTTACTTTAAGTGTCTCCAAAGGGCTGTTGGCAGTGCAGCAGTGAAACAGAAGATATAAAACACAAAAGCACTTGAACACATCATGACAATACAAAAAAAAAGAGGACAGAGTGCACCAACAAACAAACCAACAAACCAAACCGGACATCAAAGTTACTGTGACAGAACAGTTCAGCATATCATGTAGGTTCTTCTTTGTACTGTGCTCAAATGGAAATCAACAGCTGCTTGAAAAGAGTCATGAAACAATAAAACCTTATGGTGCTTATGGAAAAGGTCTCCAAACTGATCACATGATCTGCCAATATTATTTACACACTTCGTGTGTCGGTGTGTGTTTGATACCTCTTGTACAGTCAGTTCAAAGGGGTAGACGTCCAGCTTGCCATCAGTCAGAGCGATGATGATGGTGGATGATGGTGAAGTTTGTGTCTTCATCTGTTCTAACACCTGAAGAGTGAAAGTTGACACAAATTCAGAAACTTTTCAGTCTAAACCACAAAACTCAGCGCAGCTCACATACTGTGTACATGTGAAGCTCTAAAAGGATCATGACACTTTAAACATTTATGTTATGGATTGATGAAACATTTTCTGTTGCCAGACCCCATCAGAGCTGCAGTAGTAAACTCTATTCTAAAATGAAGGTAAAGTTAATTGTGTTAAATTCTGTGTCAATTTCTGTGTAATAAAGTGACCGTCTGTGTAAGGAATATGATTCCTGGCAGACAGTTTTAGTGTTAGATAAGCGCACCTACCGCTGCCATGCCTTCATGCATGTACGTTTCACCAGAAGGTTTGATTTGGCTCAGCTTATTCAAACCCTCGTCTATCTTCGACCTGCAAAGCCAGATCACAAAACCACACAGTGTAAATGAAGACTGCTAAGAGCTCAGAGTGATCTATATTGTAATGATGTTGTTTTTCAGTGAGGAGGAAGACGGACTGATGAATGGGTCAGAGAAGAGAGGGAAGTTTCAATTAAGGATCATACCTGTCTCCAGTTAGTGGCAGTATTACAACTGCTCTGGCTGAAAAGACTATGTAGGAGACCTTCATCCTGGGACTGAAAAACACATGCACACACACACACACACACACACACACACAGGAAGCTTGTGAATCAACAAATCTACACAAGTAAACAACATCAGACAAGTCATTTTTCAACAACAAAAAGGGTAATTTGCTTTTGATCTGATGGAATATAGACATAAATATCAATGGCAATACAATTACATGATGATACTTAGCTTTATACATTGACATGACATGGAAATATATACAACACTGACATATAATGACATTATATGACAATAACTTTAATGTGATATAGTGCATGTATTGCAAATGTAATGCCAAAACAACGATAGACATATAGCATGACTTGACTTTACATAACATGACCTGAGCAGATACCATGCCATGTCATTTCACATGACATGATATGAATTAACAAACCATAAAATTAGCATTTCATGGAACAACATTAGATCCTTGCTCACCCACTGATCTCCATATATTGAGCCCCTGACCACTGCCAGTGTTACTTTGTTGCTCTACTGTTCAGACTGTGAAATGGGGGAAGGGGCATGACTGCCTGTTGTGGTCAACATCTGGCTGAATATTTTGCTCTCATATTTAGCAACCTGCTATTAAACCTAAAGATATCACATACACACCCTCTGTACCATTACACAGAAGGATTTCGGAGCAGTTGGTACCTTGTATAATGTCTGCTGCCCAAAATAGACATGGCCTACTTTTCTTCTCACTACTACTGTTTATACTGTCATTTAAAGACCTATAAAGACTCCCAACGCTTTGGATAGACTTTTTTCATTAGTTTAATTTTTGCTGTATGAATCTGGTTCAAATGTAATATGTCTGGTTTTGAACTGTGTTATACAATGTTTTGTATTATTCTACATTTTCTTCTTTTGTTATTATTTTGGGTCTTTTAATGCCGTTGTTTTTGACAGAGACGGACAAAGAAAGACAGGAAACTGTGGAGAGAGACGATTATATGCAGCAAAGGGCTGCAGGTTGGAACTGAACCCGTGCTGCTGTAGTAAGGACACAAACAAGCGAATAAGAGGAGCAGGGGAGAGGAGAGAACAGTCACTTTACTCACCTGACAAACCTGTTGGTGAGCTTCTCCACAAATCCATAGATGTCATCCCAGTGTCCCCACACACTGCCTGACCTGCAGAAACAGGCAGATAAATCGCACTCATCCAAACATGAAACATGAAATGCAATTCAAAACAAGCTTTAACACCAAACATTCACAGCCCTGAAGACTGTTAAACGAGACAGTTAAACCAGGTGCTGCGCTGTGTGGTTGACAGAAAAACAAGTGCAAATGGTAGAGATGGTTCTTGAAATGAATGTAAAAATATGGAGATGTATCTAGAAATGTTTTCATCAGGTTTCCTAACACTTACATGCAGCTCTCTTGCTCAGGGCAGTCCAAACATAACATTATTACACAGCATGAGAACAAAATAAACAGAACGGGTGTTGCATAGAATAAACAGAGAACAGATAAATGAGCTGTTATTGAAAATTGTTCATGCTTAACAACAACATAATACACTGTGAGGAACTCTGGACGCTATAAAAGTGAACTTTCTCCAAAACTGATGGTCAGGACAGGAAACATTAAAACAAACCTGCAGTGAAGCAGCAGAGGCACATGCAAAACTAAACACAGCCATACATGGAGAGGACTGAAGGCTGCACTGAGGTGACAATATGAAATTAATATTCTGATCTGGCCAGTAGGCTCATTTATTCCCTCAGTCAAACACATGCATGCAGACAGAAAACAGTCTGTACTCACTCACCTGTCCAAAACAAAATAAATATCAAACGCTCCATCACAAGAAGCTTCGTCGCCCTCATGCATCGATGGATTCACGCAAACACTAAGATAAAGTAGGATTTGGCAACACATCCATATTCGATCCATAATCCATGCGTTTCATATCAGCAGTCAGCTACAGTGTGAGTCCTGTTTGTTCACAGCATCATCCCGCCGGTTCACATGTTGAATCAGTGCTGAGAGGACGTACATGTGAATTCCTCTCTGTCAGCTGATAATGAAATAAACGGGGAAGGGCGCACAGCTGCTGAGAAACACTCACACACCAGCAGCAGCAGCAATCACATCAGGACACGACTTCCCTCAGGATTTTTCAAATTAAACCCATTCACTAACTAAATCAAAAATGTTTTTAATCTTTAATGCCAGGGCAGATGCTACAGTAAATCAACCTAAAAATATATAAAAATTTAAATAAAACGGCGCTTTAAAATGGTTTATAAGCATGCAGAGAAATAAGAAATATGGTAATATCAATGGTAGTATAGGATAATACAGAAAATAACAAGAACAGGTCTATCACAATTTAACAGTAGGTAAGGTCAGGTACAGTGGTGTGGTGCATGGGTCAGTCTGTATTTGTTGTACCCACTTCTTAATCCCCCCTGATGCTCATCATTCACAGTGTTCTCTGAGCTGAAGTTTTGTTTCATCAGATGGCAAAGACACACTTCATGAGTATCCTTTGCTGGATGCTGAGCTTTAAATGAAACAAAGAGCATACATTAAGAGTACATCCACTTCTCAAGGCACAACTACACCACTGGTCAGGTAGTACATGAATTAAATGAAACTAACTAAATGAAACTAACTAAATGAAATACATATATTTGCGACTGGGGACAGTATAACTTATATTTCAGAATCAGATAGTTATAAATATATTTATAAAGTGCAGAGAAACAGAATAATTATAATAAAGAAAACATGAATCCATCTTATGCAAACAGAGAAAAGTTATTTCATGTATGTATGTATTTTATGTTGCAAAATACAGGAAACTAAGAAAGAAGGGTTAAAACATATGTTATTTAATCTGATTTTACTCATATGAGGGCTCTGACTCTATTATGCTTTTATTTTGAAGGCAAAATGATTTATCTTCCTGTGTTGTTGACGCTATCTTGGACTTTATTTGAGCTGCCAGAGCAGCTGTTATAAATAGTGAATGACAAAAGATCACAAAAGCATAAAGAATGATAGGCTGATGGCTCAGATATTTTAAAATAACTACTAAGGAAATATCTGACCCATAAATATTTTGTACTTTAAACAGAAGTGAGAGGGGCCATTTTCCTCCATTGAAACAACACATCTTTTTTCTGGGTATTTCGAATGAGTGGGTGCCATGATTTGAGATTTAATAAAAGTTTGCCTCTCAGTCGATGAACTATTCAACAGTGGCTTATTACAATACATTTATCAGTGACTCATAAATAACTCTCCCAACAATATACCGTGTAATTTACTGTGGTGTCTTTTTTTCTTTTCAGTATAATCAAGTGCATCATGTTTCTGTAAATCTATTGCAGATGGAAAGCAGCATTGAACAGGCTAACGCCCTTGGTATGTCAGAGTGATTTACTGCATTGCATGAAATCAAACTTACTCCAGAGAAAAGATTGGCCTTTCCAAGCATGTTTCTTCAACACCAGAACATGACCATGTTATCAAAAACACACTTTATCATGTCACAAATATTTACATATATATATAATCTTCTTTTATGGTGTTGTAATTATATGTTCCATTGTGTCTGCAGGGATGCAATGTTCCGAATTCCAACTGCTTGTTGCTTCCAAGTAGGTTTAATTTCATCTTTTAAGCCGTATGAAGTCATGACAGTAAACAGCTCAAATAATTACATACCAGAGTCAGTGCGTCAGCTAGTTGCATCTCGTCTTTCTAAACTTGTGCTAGCCAGGGATCCTGCTCAGATATTTTATGAATCATTGTGATTACATAATCTGGGCTTTATTGAGGTGTAGTTGGAGACAAGACAAACACTTTTGGTGCATGTCCCTGCTCTTTCTTCTCTTTTTTAAATAAAGACAAAATGTAATGTTTAAAACAGCCACAGAGTGAAAACAAAGGAGACAACCAAGTTATTAACACAGCAGTTTTAATGTCATGATAATGATTTACACTGTGTGCAAAATGAATAAAATGTAGATCTAAGATCTAATATAGTTTTCAATCCTGTCTCACCAACAATATTGGAACAAGTTGATAAAGAATATACATGAGAAAATGTCAGTGTGGAATAAAATACCTTAAAACTACTTTAAGGAAACTGAAGGTAAAGACTAAATAGTTGTCTGCTGAAGCTGCAGGTGGATGGATACCTGTGTACCAGAAGAAAGACTGGTCTTGTCATCCTGTCTAAAGAGACTGATGTCAGAAAGGAAGGTTCAGCCGATGTTCTGCTTTGACCTTGGTTGAAAAACAAAGCAGAGATGATGTTTCTTCATATCACTGCTGATGCATGTTTGAACACTGTGTGACCACAGTCAATCCCTTGATGAAAGCCAAAACAGATGGCATTGTTTAGGGTGTCATCACAAGTCAGGCTTATTAAATAAAAAGCACTTATACAGTCAGTAAACAATCTGCATTGTAATTAAACTGTCACCAAAAGCAAGGATGGGATTTTCATGTCAGCTTTGGTGGAGATATCTACAGAGAAATGCTCAAACCACCACAATGAAAGATACTTTAGAACATGTAATGTTTGTATAGAGAGGACTGTAATCATTTGATACATTAATTGTAGAATAAATGTAGAATTAAATAGATATTTTGTACGGAGCCCTTAAAGTTCCAAAGGGTACTATTTTTTTGTGTGTGCACAAAATAATTTACTATACTTTCTAATGCATTTCTAAGGGCTTCAGATGCACACAGCCACTATATAATGGATATAACTCAGCTAATCAAGTTTTATTTTCCCCGCGGAAATATCACATCATAAGCTGTACTAGCTGTACTATCAAAACAAAATCTTTATGTCTTAATCTGAACTTTTTTTTCTCCATTCTTTCTTTTGAGCTTTATCAATTCAAACTTTTTGCTTAATGGTAGAGCCAATTATTGCAAAGTTTATTTATTTTCAGTCTTGAACAAAGCCAGCTTGCAGGAGGAACCCAACATGAAAGACATCATAAAATTGCTTAAACATTGCAATGGGCAACCAAATTGCTCCAGCATTCAACTTCAACTTTATTTATTTATACAGCCCCTTTCATACAGAATTGTAGCCAAAAGAGCTTCATAGAGCAAAGTAGAAACAGAAATAGACAAAAACTAACAGTTCTTAAGGTAAGAGAGCAGTTGCATGAAAACCTAGAGATTAGAAGAAGAGTAAAAAGCATAAAACTACAACAATAAAACAAATAAGAAGAAAAGTTAAGACCTATAGGGTAAAAAGCATAGTTCAAGAACAGTTGCAGTAAAAGTAGATAAGACCTGTCAGTAAATAAGCACCAGAGATAAACAGGTAGTGATCAGGACATAAAAACTCAATGAATGGCCAGGCACCTTAGGTAAAAGGCAGACTAAAAAGGTATGTCTTAAATTGTTGTAAAAAAAAATATCTACAGGTGCAGTCCCTCAGATCCATAGGCAGGCTGTTCCAGAGATGGGGGCTGCAGTAGCTAACAGCGTTACTGTAATGCCACTGAATTGAGTGGCATCTCCACTTAATGTAATTGACACTTGACCAACGTGAACATCTCAGTGAAGAGACACACTGTGTGCCTTTTTTGCATCATGAAAAATTGTCCAATTGTCCCCAATAGTGTCTATTTCAACATCTTTATTTTAGTTACCTTTTATTTATTTATTTATTTATTTATTTATTTATTTATTTATTTATTTATTTTAATTGAGACTTAGAGGCTTCTGCAGGATTGTTTCCAAGTAGAATAAATGGCCACAGGTGCAGTTCTCCACGTTGACCAGTCGGTGGCAGCAACGTACCGTTTCATTGTTTACTATCACCATTGAAAAGAAGAAGATTTTGACAGATATCCAGTAGCTCTCTATATTTATGTTTCTCTATTTTTAATAAAATGTGTGTTTTTAACGCAATGTTAAGCTAGATGGGCATTCGGAGATGGCTGAACTGCCTAGACGAGCACATCGACAGTCGGACTAATGGTGAGCTTTGTAACGCTGGATGGCTGAAACAATGATTGTTGTCAAGGTTAGCATTGACGTTAGCTTGCTGACATGGCTCGACCTACAGTCTGTTTCTCTGTTTTGAAAAATTTCATCTCAAAGGGAAACAGATAACAGCGTTGCCATGGTGAGGTTGTGGTAAATAAATGCTTGTGAGAGGATGAAGGGGTCGTTAGCTTGAGCTAGTTTACCTGTAAATAACAGGCTTCATTCACACTGGCAGCTACGTGTCAGCATTGTTTTCTCTGTTTTGTCACTTAACTCGTTTTAAAAGGAGCTAAATGAACTCCCCACATTAACTTTTCACTTTTCCTCTATCCACACTCAGCCTTAACCTCCCCCAGCTGGCCTTGTACCTGAGGAGCTGAGGACAGGATGCTGCTGAAGATGCCCCAGAAGCTGCTGAAGACTGCCCACTACATAGAGCTGGGCAGCTACCAGCACTGGCCGGTGTTGATACCCCAGAGGATCAGACTGTACACCTACGAACAAATCCCCCTCTTTCTCAAAGAAAACCCCTACATCACGGACGGCTACAGGGCTCACCTGCCCTCCAAACTCTGCCTGAGGAGGTGGGATTAATAATAATAATAAGTTTAATTTATAATGCACTTTACATTTGAATCAAATCTCAAAGTGCTACAATACACACGCAAGGTATATGCACACAAAGCAACAGAGAAAAAAACAAAACAAAAAAACAGATAAATCACAACAGAAGAAATCATGTCAAATACGATAGGATGTGGAAAAAAAGGAAAGTTTTAAGTCCTTTTTTTAAAACTTTCAAGAGTCTGAGATGATCTGAGATGGTCAGGGAGGGCGTTCCAAAGGCGGGGTGCAGTGGCACAGAAGGCTCTGTCGCCCATGGTGCTGAGTTTGGTCCTCGGGCAGAAGAGATTGTTTGAGTTTTTGGAGCGGAGGGATCGTGTGGGGGTTTGAGGGATAAGCAGTTTTATTCTTTTCTTTTTTTTCTTATTAGTTCTATTCTCAATTCTACAGGATTGTAGAATATGAACACGATACAGGTGCGTTTAACGCTTTGACGTATCTTATTCCGTCTTTTCTTTTGCAGTATCTTCATCCTGTCCAATGAGACGGTGAATATCTGGAGCCACCTTCTCGGCTTCCTGCTCTTCTTCTCTCTGGGGGTCAACGACCTCTCCTCAGTACTGCCAGCCTCCGGAGCGAACAGAGAGGACTATGTCATCTACGCTATAGGACTGTTCTGCTTCCAGGTAAGACACAAGTGTGAGTGTGTGTGAAGATCTTCCGGAGAAGTTAATGACATTACACAGAGTCTTGTACCCTTGTCGAGACATGAAACCGAGTGTTGTCGAGCAAGAGTATCGCTGATCTGAAGCATTAGTTTATTCTCAGCATCTTCACTAGCTGAGTATTTGTACTGTATGTGTGTATGATAATGTAAGCAGTGTCCTGTGTCGCAGTATATTTTCTAACAAATTGATTGATGGAGGTTCACGTTTCCTGCCACAGGTGCAATCAGTCCACCTCTACCTACCCAGGTGTGTAAGCTGTGTTTAGGTGTAACTGTTGTAAACGTCGGACACAAGCGTGTTGTATTATAAAGAGCTCCAAACGGAGCGGTAGTTCAGAGTCCCCACTGCCAGCTGATGAATTGTTCACTGTAGAGACCGTGTTTAATTGTTTGTGTGTTAGCTGTGCACAGTTTGTGTTGTAGGTTGTGTAGCAGCTGATGCGATGCCTTTGGAAACTTAGCGAGAGTCCCATTTACGCTGAGTATAAAATATAGTATACGTTACCCTCCCACCCTCCTCCAAAAAAAACCTTTCTCTTTCCACAGAAGTCCATGTTGTGAGTATCTGGATTGTGCTGACAAATCATTATTTCCTGTGATAAATGTCTGTATTATAGTTGCAGAGGGATTTTGTTTGTTTAAAGATTTATTCAAAGAAAGCAACAATGACATGTCTGTAACGGTTCTGTGTGTATGTATGTGTTCATCCCAGGTGTGCATGTTGTGTTCGGTGGGGTATCATCTGTTCTCGTGCCACCGTTCAGAGAAGACTTGCCGTCGCTGGCTGTCGCTTGACTACGCAGGCATCTCTGTTGGCATCCTGGGCTGTTATGTACCTGGGATCTTCTATGCTTTCTACTGTAATGCTGTAAGTGTGAAGAGCTCACGTTGGTTGATTTTGACAAACTGATGCTCAAGTTATGATTAACCGCTTACTCTCTGTCCGTCTTGCAGTTTTGGCGACAGGTCTACCTGCTGACAGTGCTGTCCCTGATCCTGGCCGTCTTCTGTGCTCAGGTCCACCCTCGTTACCTCAGCAACGACTGGCGACGGATACGGATGACGATCTTCTGCTGTGTGGCTGGAATCAGTGTGATTCCTGCGTGCCACTGGGTCTGGCTCAATGGAGGATTCACCTCTGATGTTGTCCAGGTCAGAAAATACAGTAATATTAGAGAATAAGAAAGGTGAACTGGTCATAGTTTTGTTTTTATTTTAACTCCCAACTACTGATTTCAGTGTAGATCAGCTAAAACTATAAGTTTCACTCGTGAATTTCAGCTCTTACTTCTCCTAAATGTATGTTCCGTCATTTAAACAGTGTTGTTCTTTGTGCAGCTGTTCCTGCCTCGTGTGATGGTGATGTACCTGATAGCTGGATCTGCCTTCCTATTCTACGTTACCAAGATCCCTGAGCGTTACTTCCCTGGTGAGTCCTTCTCCTCTGACTGTGTGTGTGTGGGGCCTGAAGTGGAGAGCTGTAGTGTCAAATCAACTGAACAAAGAAAAAAATCTGTATTTTACATTACCATATGAGAATTGTTTAAGGTTTAAGACTAAGCTGCTTTGTAGTAATAACCTATGTACCACCACTAGAGGTCAGCATTTCTGAGGCATAATCTTTTTCAGACCTTGTCAAACGAATGTAAAAACTTGAAAAAGTTCAAATCTTTCACCATGTATTACTTTATGAAGGCAACACTACTATGTGGCACTACATAAGTGTCAAAATACTGCCACTGTGTGATTACACTGAAACATCTAACTCAATTCTTTTTTTAAATGTAGAAAATCTGACAAATACAAGGTAGTGGACAGTTTGTCCGTTATTATGAATTGATGAGTCAACTGAGGCCAAAGTCACAGAATAATAATAATAATAATAATAATAATAATAATAATAATAATAATCCTATTTTATAAGCCCAGCTCTAAAAAAACTCTGGGTAAAATGTTAATAATAAAAACAGAATGCACTGATTTGCAAATCCGGCCTATATGCAATTAAATACAATACAAAGACAAGATATTCATCCAGACTGTTAAAATGTTTGTTCTTTTTGTAAATATGCAGTCATTCTGAATTTGTTGGCTGCAACACATTCCAGAAAAGGTGAGACAGGATCAACTAAAGAGTGGAAAGTTGCGCAACGCTCAAAAATAATTGGTGGTGGTCTGATTGGGTACGAAAAGAGCGTCCTTCAGAAGCTCTGTTGTTCACAGGCAAGGATCGAGCAAGGTTCACCACTTTGTGAAAAATTCACAATTGTAAGAAATGTACAAGACTTCATCATCAAGTCCATAATGTGGTTAAAAGATTAACATTAATATTAATACTGGCTCTGTTCTATTCAAGTGTCCGAGTAAATCATGACAGGGAGCAGTGTAGTATAAGAAAGAAGGATAGAGTGGTGTATAATTACTTTAAGGTCCTTTTATTGGACATTTAACTTTTCTATAAAAACATATCTGTGAATATATATAACATATTATAAAAATGACGTCAGCTCTTGCTGTTCTGGAGCATCACATGATCTTTGTCAGCAGTTGTCAAAGACCTTCATATGAGCTGAAAAGGATGGAAATCTGTTTTCATTCTCTTGTATGAGAATGAACAAAATAATATGTAACACTATTTAGTGCGTTTCCTCCTCTCCTCTTCTAGGCCAGCTGAACTACCTGGGAGCCAGTCACCAAGTGTGGCACATACTGGTGGTGGTGATGTTTTACTGGTGGCATCAGACAGCTGTACACATAATGCACTTCAGGCACAGCCAGGCGTGCCCGAGCCGGACCAGCAGCAGCTAAGTTAAACCGATAGATAATGTTATGAGGAGCCAATCAGTTGTAGGCTAATAATTGTATGTAGATATCGGTTAAATGCACTATGTTCATTTTCTTCTTCTTACCAGTTAGTTGCTGCCTAAAGTTCTTTCGACCACTAACTACCAGCAGCTTCTGACTTAGCTGCTAAGATGTGAAAATGAGTTTGATGGTAGCTTTTAGTTTTCACTGAGCCGTCGGTCGCTGTTTAACTGCTTGTACCCTGGCCAGCTGTTAAAGGCCAGTATTTTCTCTAAGTCTCCTGTCTCCGTGCAGTGGAAGCACTGTAAATTTTAAAATCCCTGAACTGATGTCAAAAGTGTAGCTGCACCACAGTTATTCCCCCTGATGGACAGAAAATTATTCTTGATGTTGCACCATAATCGTTAGGATCAATGCATGAATTTATTTATAGGAACAGACGGAAACAGAAGTTGGGTGTTTTTAATTGCTGATCATGTTATATCATGGTTGGTTTAGATTCTTTTGTACAGAAGTTTTGAAAATCTATCTATCTAAATCTTTTGACTCAAACATAATTTAGCCCGTGTGAACAATTACTTTTCAGCATCTAATTTTGTTTTTATGTATCAGTTCCTACATGATTAGACTGTATGAGATGTCTTGATGTCTATGGGAGAAACAATGTCTCAACGCCTGGAGTATTTTAAGCTTTCGAACAAATATTTAAAGGTCAATCAACGGTCGATCTGCAAGATCTAAGGTGCAGAACTGAACAAAATGTGGGAACATTAGGCTGCGTTACATTGTTTTCTTGTTGTGTCTTTTTCTTTAGTCTGTACTGTATTCAGCTTTGGAACAAATAAGACGATTTGAATAGCTGAAAGATGTTTAAATCCCAAAGCAATAGAGTTAATCAAAATGTTACACAATCATACCCATTGCTTTAATTATTACTTGGTTTAATCCTTTCAGTAAACAGGACGGGTCATCACAAGACAAGAAGCGATGACGGAAGCCTGACTTGTCAGTCTACGTTGCATTATTTTGGGTTCTTATTTGTTGATTAGTTCTCTTAACTTGCCCATTTTGACTTTCACTCGTAGAACAGAGGTAGTACGGGAGTCACTTCCAATGAGGCCATATCAACAGTGCTCTGTTTATATATGGGGTTATTAACCCAAATGACAAAACTTTTATTCTATAAACTGCTGGGTGTCTTTTTTTTGGAAAACTTGTATTTTGTTTTTGGCAATTTGGATGTAATGACCCTTGAACGATAGCGTGAGTTGTACGATAAAGACAACAAAATCACATTTTTGCTGACAGTTCAGCAAGATGTAGCACTTGACCGTATCAGCCAGAGGGATCATGAATCGAAGTGGTGTCACCTCTACTATCACAATGGCCTGGTCTTCGTTCATCGTTGTTATTGTCAGTTTGATGCTATTGTTTAAATGAGGCCAGTGTAAAGTTTCACAGCTAACATAAGCTGTAAGTTTTCGACAGTAGTCTTTGGGTCGGCTACATATTTCGATCTTGCGTGTTATGTTTTGTGTTTTTGTTTCACGTCATATGATTTCTACTTCATTTGCCTTATTATTTTTGAGTATTTCTACTGAGTTCACACTTACTGTTACACTGGTTTTTGTCAAGAAACATAAATCAGAATAGAAACAATCTCTGCTGTTACACCACAAGGCCGTGTGTGTTTTTGTCTTTTTTTAAATGTAGTAATGTAACAACTTTTAGTTGAGAGCACGGTACAGGTGTTTTTATTTTTTAACATGACCCTCATTATCATGAACTGCCTGATCTGTTTTTTGAATGAACTCATGATTGTTTTATCCTGTGTCTGGGTTTTTCTTGAATATCATTTGTATGATGAAGCACTGGCACTGACTTACGAGATGTATGATATTTATTTCAGTGCCTATGTGAAAATATATTTTTGAAACGTTTTGAATGAATAAACAATGCTGGAAAATAAAATGTTGTTGAGTCTTGAGAAAAGAAGAAGTGCTTGTTTGTCTTTATGCAAAGTCAGTCTCCCATCATCATGATGCATTACTCAATCATAAATTATAAATACACACTTGCATCACTTCAAAATGATGTCATACTGTATGCTAATAAAAACTATATAACCTACTAATAAAAAGCAATAACAGCAAAGTGAATAAATACTTAAAAGTTCATGTGTTCTGTACAAAACATCTGTCTGTGTAGACAGCAGCACTGACATGAACATCTGTGGACTTCTCAGTGTGGATGCTTGATTGGATGGAACGTCTCCAGGTGAGGATTGTATGGTTGCTATGTTTTGTCTCCAGGTGCATCATTTGTACAGGTGCATTGTTCAAACATAGAAAACTTTCTTTCAGTCAGAAAAGTACGACTCTGTGCGACTTTTGGCTGTTACTCTGTGATTTCTGCGAGAAAAAGACACCAACCAGCGATTTATTTGCCCCTGAAGCACTGCTCAAGAGCTCCTGTCACTGGTAAAAGGACATTCATCATGGAAGATGTGAGAATTTAAAATTTTTAAATCCATGTTGTTTTTTTAAATGTATTTTACTGTTAAGATTGAATCACCATTTTGTAATTTTGTGTAAATTAATCTGATATTTGTTAATACCAAGTTTGAACAAGATAACCAAAACAATAGCACTTAATACAAAAACAGATTTAATCTTTGCTATTTTAATGGCTGATATGCTCTTAATATACTCAAAATTCACTTTATTTATTTATTTTTATTTTATTTAGGCTGTTTATTTATTTGAACCTTTGGGATATTTTTTCATTTATGAGTGTTTTATCGCTCAAAATGTGACACGCTGTGAATTTTCCTAGAACAAGTACCGACTATGATATGATGGCGACCTGACAAACTGTTTTCAATAATTAAGGGTCATCATTGGAATAGAAGATATCAATCAGCAAGATGACTTAAAATTGTTTTTTTTTAAATGAAGTCTGGCGTAAATTTCGCTCTGTAAATGTATCTGTATATGTCGACTGTACAGTATGTAGACAATAATTCAAGTCATGTTACACTGTCATAGATTTAGCTGCTGAGACAAAAGTTGTTATTCACAGGGTTTATGATGTGAGGCTTTGACATTTAATCTGACTGACAACATGATGCAGATATCCATCAGAAACTTTAAACAACCTAATCCTTCATATATTAATTTAACTGAAATATGAAAATAGAAGTAACCCTGAAGTGCTGCTTTTCAAGCAAATTATCACAGTGTTTGTATAAACTCCTTTGAGACGATAAAACAGCTGTTTGCATATTGCACAGTCATGTCTGGATGTGGCCCACAGTCATCACATTTTTAACACAAAACTGACATTTACATTCAGTGAGCTCAGCAGGTTGAAGGGACTAACACATGTATTTAGTGTTTAGTTAAATAAAGTTGTGTTGAACTGAGTAGAGTCCATTCTTAAACTGTGTGTTCATCATTACAGCAGCGTGGTGTGCCTGCTGCCCTGCAGGACCACGACTACTGGAGAAGAGAGCCTAGCACCAGCCAGGTAACACACATGACTTTTGATGTGTTTTTTTTTTTTTTTGAACATTTAATAGCTAATTATTTTAAATGATTATAACTGCAATTGTACATACTATCTGTGAATATATGCAGGCTACATGGTATAAAATGTTTATGTAGGATTGTGTCATATTTGTGACAATCATGACATGACAAGTTACCGTGTGACACATGCTGAAAGTTTGAAACCATCCGCCTTGTCAAAAAGATGTTTAGTAAGCTACCGAGTGTAGACACTGAAACTGTCTGTCTGTGTGTGAGTGTGAAACAGAGCATTCATCCTCAAAATGAAAATGTGGACTTCTTTTGTCCAAGATTCAGACAGTGTGACTGTTGTAATCATCCAGATGTTTGTTGAAGGACTTTGTGTCACTTTAGAGTTCAGATTGTTTGCTGTATGTGTTGTGGTGCATTCAGAGTCATTTCTCTGATCAAACACAATGGATAACAGGGTTGGAATATGTTTATTATGATGTTCATTATATAATTACCACATGGAAGTTGTCTATTAGTTCAATTTGATGAATTTCACTTTATTTAGACTTCATATTTTTGTGCTTTTTTGTATATAATTTGTTTAGTTGGCAGATTGTTTGTTCAGTTTATTTAAAGGTCCAGTGTGTCAGATTTTGGGGTCTCCATTGACAGATTATGGTAGAAAAGGACTATATTATATATAACTATGTTTTTATTAATGTATAATCACCTGGTATCAACCAAAGTTTTACTGTGGAAGTCAGTGGAGATATTAGATAATAGACAGTTCTCCCCCCCGATAAAGACACTCGGATCCTGACACATCTCATCTCGTGATCAATTTAGTCAGTCTTTGATCGCCTAAACGACAGCCGCACTCATTGAGTGTGTTCATTCGGTAATTGTGGGATAGCTGCTGTAGCTCTTGCTGTTGTTGGAGACTAATTCCAAATTTCAAATTATTTCAACCTGGCCCGAAGTGTCCCCCTATTGATTTTGACTCCTTCTATACTCAGTTTAATTTTAGTCAGAGCAGACTGAAGTCATAATGTTGTCTCAATATTTCATTGAGGTCACTGTGAAATATGAGCTTCATGTTTTCTTTTAAACAGCGTGTAGAATAATTATATTTATGGTACAAGGAAAACATTACGTTAGTCCATTTCTTACAGCTTTCTGCCAGCATATATTTTAATTCTAGTATTCCTATTATAATTACATGTAATATTCATTCAATAATTATTCTAACCAGTGTCAGCGTATCTTTTCATGGTAGCATTTTGTAGTAAATCAGAGAAGCATGATAACCTGTAGAGCAACAGAAACCATTTTGGATGTACAATATGATGATCAGTTCAGTTACACAGGAAACACAGACTGAGGTCACATCAGCAGTCTGGACTAGTTTGACCTGGTCTTTTACCTACTGCCTCTGTCCATCTCTCTAACAGGCTCCTAGAGGCAGGAGGAGACGCAGGGAGCAGGAGCACCGCTCCCTGGGGGAGCGTCCACGGAGAAGACCCCGTCTGGATGCTGCCGTCCAGAGCTCCGGCCCACTGTCCTCCGCCTCTGTATCCTTTTCTGGCCCTCAGGTCTCTTCTGTTCCGCAGCCCTCCGCCTCTGGTCAGGTAAGGGCCACTGGGGAAGGGCAGCGGTACATGGAGCCTGTTGGTCTCTCACCCACTCGTTTTGGCGCAGTGGTGGAGATGTTTATGGGGTGGATTACAGACTCCCCATACAACCCGGAGATGTGAGACTCCTGGGTTGTTAGAATATTTCACTCAAACACACACACACATACACACACACACTTACACATATAGTTTCTGATAAGTTTGAACCTTTTTAGAAAATTCTTAGTTTGTGATAAGTTTTAATATTTAGTAACTTCTTAGTTTGTGATAAGTTGTGATAAGTTTTAATTATTTAGTAACTTCTTAGTTTGTGATAAGTTGTGATAAGTTTTAATTATTTAGTGACTTCTTAGTTTGTGATAAGTTTTAATTATTTAGTGACTTCTTAGTTTGTGATAAGTTGTGATAAGTTTAATTATTTAGTAACTTCTTAGTTTGTGATTGTTGTGATAAGTTTTAATTATTTAGTAACTTCTTAGTTTGTGATAAGTTTTAATTATTTAGTAACTTCTTAGTTTGTGATAAGTTTTAATTCTTTAGTAAATTTTTAGTTTGTGTTAAGTTTTA